>NW_022589735.1:9962546-10321641 GCF_004348235.1 Phoca vitulina | reverse complement strand
TATATATATATATATATATATATATAAGTTGTTCTCTCTTTAAAATTTTGGGAAACAGTTTCTTCTAACAGATCAAAATATACCCTAAATCTCTAGTGTATGGCTTTGTTCTAGTCTCCTGCCTGATCACATTCTCTCCCTTTATTTATTTATTTATTTTTTAAAAATCCTCTTCTTTCTTTTTTCAACCAACTTCTTATCAATTCCTTTTATAAAATCTTTTATACATTTCATCTTTACAGTCATATTCCATCCCCTCATCGTATTAACCCTTATTTTGTACATATATAAGTTTTTCTTTCTTTAAAATTTTGGGAGGCACTTTCTTCTAACAGACCAAAATACACCCAAAATCTAGTGTGTGGCACTGATCTGTGCACCAGCCTGATCATATTTGATCATACTCTGTTTTTGTTTTGTTTTGTTTTGTTGTTTGTTTTTATCTTTTCCTTTTTCTTTTTTTTTTCTTTTTTCTTTCTTTCCCTTTCTTTTCCCCTGGTTTCAGGTCTTTTCTGATTTCTTTAGTGTATATTTACTGGGGATGTTGTTACCCTGTTAGCATTTTGTTCTCTCATTCATCTATTCTCCTCTGGACAAAATGACAAGATGGAAAAAATCACCTCAACAAAAAAAACAAGAGGCAGAACCGATTGCCAGGGACCTACTCAATACAAACATTAGTAAGATGTCAGAACTAGAGTTCAGAACGATGATTTTAAAGATACTAGCTGGGCTTGAAAAAAGCATGGAAGTTATTAGAGAAACCCTTTCTGGAGAAATAAAAGAACTAAAATCTAATGAAGTCGAAATCACAAAGGCTATTAATGAGGTGCAATCAAAAATGGAGGCTCTAACTGCTAGGATAAATGAGGCAGAAGAGAGAATTAGTGAAATAGAAGATCAAATGTTGGAAAATAAAGAAGCTGAGAAAAAGAGAGATAAACAACTACTGTATCACGAGGGCAGAATTCGAGAAATAGGTGCTACCATAAGACGAAACAACATTAGAATAATTGAGATCCCAGAAGACAAAGGAAGAGAGAGGGGGGCAGAAAGTATATTGAAGCAAATTATAGCAGAGAACTTCCTTGATTTGGGGAAAGAAACAGGCATCAAAATCCAGGAGGCAGAGAGAACCCCTCTCAAAAATCAATAAAAATAGGTCAACACCCCGACATCTAATAGTAAAACTTACGAGTCTCAGAGACAAAGAGAAAATCCTGAAAGCAGCTCGGGACAAGAGATCTGTAACCTACAATGGTAGAAACATTAGATTGGCAACAGACCTATCCACAGAGACCCGGCAGGCCAGAAAGGACTGGCATGATATATTCAGAACACTAAATGAGAAAAATATGCAGTCAAGAATACTATATCCAGCTATGCTGTCATTGAACATAGAAGGAGAGATAAAAAGCTTCCAGGACAAACAAAAACTAAAGGAATTTGCAAACACGAAACCAGCCCTACAAGAAATATTGAAAGGGGTCCTCTAAGCAAAGAGAGATCCTAAAAGTAACATAGACAGAAAGGAACACAGACAATATACAGTAACAGTCACCTTACAGGCAATACAATGGCACTAAATTCCTATCTTTCAATAGTTACCCTGAATGTAAATGGGCTAAATGCCCCAATCAAAAGACACAGGCTATCAGATTGGATAAAAAAACAAGACCCATCGATATGCTGTCTGCAAGGGACTCATTTTAGACCCAAAGACATCCCCAGATTGAAAGTGAGGGGGTGGAAAACCATTTATCATGCTAATGGACACCAAAAGAAAGCTGGGGTGGCAGTCCTTATATCAGACAAATTGGATTTTAAACCAAAGACTGTAATAAGAGATGAGGAAGGACACTATATCGTACTTAAAGGGTCTATCCAACAAGAAGATAAACAATTGTAAATATCTATGCCCCTAACATGGGAGCAGCCAATTATATAAGCCAATTAATAACAAAAGCAAAGAAACACATCCACAACTTTAGTGGGGGGGACTTCAACACTCCCCTCACTGAAATGGACAGATCATCTAAGCAAAAGATCAACAAGGAAATAAAGGCTTTAAATGACACACTGGACCAAATGGACTTCACAGATATATTCAGAACATTCCATCCCAAAACAACAGAATACACATTCTTCTCTAGTGCCCATGGAACATTCTCCAGAATAGATCACATCCTAGGTCACAAATCAGGTCTCAACCAGTACCAAAAGATTGGGATCATTCCCTGCATATTTTCAGACCACAATGCTTTGAAACTGAACTCAATCACAAGAGGAAAGTCGGAAAGAACTCAAATACATGGAGGCTAAAGAGCATCCTATTAAAGAATGAATGGGTCAACCAGGAAATTAAAGAAGAATTAAAAAAATTCATGGAAACCAATGAAAATGAAAACACAACTGTTCAAAATCTTTGCGATGCAGCAAAGGCAGTCCTAAGAGGCAAGTATATAGCAATACAAGCCTTTCTCAAGAAACAAGAAAGGTCTCAAGTACACAACCTAACCCTACACCTAAAGGAGCTGGAGAAAGAACAGCAAATAAAGCCTAAACCCAGCAGGAGAAGAGAAATAATAAAGATCAGAGCAGAAATCAATGAAATAGAAACCAAAAGAACAGTAGAACAGATCAACGAAACTAGGAGCTGGTTCTTTGAAAGAATTAATAAGATTGATAAACCCCTGGCCAGACTTATCAAAAAGAAAAGAGAAATGAACCAAATAAATAAAATCATGAATGAAAGAGGAGAGATCACAACCAGCACCAAAGAAATACAAACAATTATAAGAACATATTATGAGCAACTCTATGCCAGCAAATTAGATAATCTGGAAGAAATGGATGCATTCCTAGAGATGTACCAACTACCAAAACTGAACCAGGAAGAAATAGAAAACCTGAACAGACCTATAACCACTAAGGAAATTGAAGCAGTCATCAAAAATCTCCCAAAAAACAAAAGCCCAGGGCCAGATGGCTTCCCAGGGGAATTCTACCAAACATTTCAAGAAGAATTAATACCTACTCTTCTGAAACTGTTCCAAAAAATAGAAATGGAAGGAAAACTTCCAAACTCATTTTATGAGGCCACCATTACCTTGATCCCCAAACCAGACAAAGACCCCATCAAAAAGGAGAATTATAGACCAATATCCTTGATGAACATGGATGCAAAAATTCTCACCAAAATACTAGCCAATAGGATCCAACAGTACATTGAAAGGATTATTCACCAGACCAAGTGGGATTTATCCCTGGGCTGCAAGTTTGGTTCAACATCCGCAAATCAATCAATATGATATAATACATTAATAAAAAAGAGAACAAGAACCATATGATCCTCTCAATAGATGCAGAAAAAGCATTTGACAAAGTACAGCATCCTTTCTTGATCAAAACTCTTCAGAGTATAGGGATAGAGGGTACATAGCTCAATACCATAAAAGCCATCTATGAAAAACCCACAACTAATATTATACTCAATGGGGAAAAACTGAGAGCTTTCTCGCTAAGGTCAGGAACACGGCAGGGATGTCCACTATCACCACTGCTATTCAACATAGTATTAGAAGTCCTAGCCACAGCAATCAGACAACAAAAAGAAATAAAAAGGCATCCATATCAGCAAGGAAGAAGTCAAACCTCACTCTTTGCAGATGATATGATACTTTATGTGGAAAACCCAAAAGACTCCACCCCAAAACTGCTAGAACTCATACAGGAATTCAGTCAAGTGGCAGGATATAAAATCAATGCACAGAAATCAGTGGCATTCCTACACAACAACAAGACAGAAGAAAGAGAAATTAAGGAGTCGATCCCATTTACAATTGCACCCAAAACCGTAAGATACCTAGGAATAAATCTAACCAAAGAGGCAAAGGATCTGTACTCAGAAAACTATAAAATACTCATGAAAGAAATTGAGGAAGACACAAAGAAATGGAAAAACGTTCCATGCTCATGGATTGGAAGAACAAATATTGTGAAGATGTCAATGCTACCTAGAGCAATCTACACATTTAATGCAATCCCTATCAAAACACCATGAACTTTTTTCAAAGAAATGGCACAAATAATCCTAAAATTTGTATGGAACCAGAAAAGACCCCGAATAGCCAGAGGAATGTTGAAAAAGAAAAGCAAAGCTGGTGGCATCACAATTCAGGACTTCAAGCTCTATTACAAAGCTGTCATTATCAAGACAGTATGGTACTGGCACAAAAACAGGCACATAGATCAATGGAACAGAATAGAGAGCCCAGAATGGACCCTCAACTGTATGGTCAACTAATCTTTGACAAAGCAGGAAAGAATGTCCAATGGAAAAAAACAGTCTCTTCAACAAATGGTGTTGGGAAAATTAGACAGCCACATGCAGAAGAATGAAACTAGACCATTTCCTTACACCACACACAAACATAGACTCAAAATGGTTGAAAGACCTCAATGTGAGACAGGAGTCCATCAAAATCCTAAAGGAGAACACAGGCAGCAACCTCTTCGACCTCAGCCGCAGCAACTTCCTAGAAACATCACCAAAGGCAAGGGAAGCAAGGGCAAAAATGAACTATTGGGACTTCATCAAGATAAAAAGCTTTTGCACAGCAAAAGAAACAGTCAACAAAAGCAAAAGACAACCAACAGAATGGGAGAAGATGTTTGCAAATGACATATCAGATAAAAGGCTAGTATCCAAAGAACTTCTTAAACTCATCACCCAAAGAACAAATGATCCAATCAAGAAATGGGCAGAAGGCATGAACAGACATTTTTCCAAAGTTGATATCCAAATGGCCAACAGACACATGAAAAAGTACTCAACGTCGTCGGCATCAGGGAAATCCAAATCAAAACCTCAATGAGATATCACCTCACACCAGTCAGGATGGCTAAAATTAACAAGTCAGGAAACGACAGATGTTGGCGGGGATGTGGAGAAAGGGGAACCCTCCTACACTGTTGGTGGGAATGCAAGCTGGTGCAGCCACTCTGGAAAACAGTATGGAGGTTCCTCAAAAAGTTGAAAATAGAGCTGCCATACGATCCAGCAATTGCACTACTGGGTATTTACCGCAAAGATACAAATGTGGGGATCCGAAGGGGTACGTGCACCCCGATGTTTATAGCAGCAATGTTCACAATAGCCAAACTGTGGAAAGAACCAAGATGTCCATCGAAAGATGAATGGATAAAGAAGAGGTGGTATATATATACAATGGAATATTATGCAGCCATCAAAAGGAATGAAAATTGCCATTTGCAATGACGTGGATGGAACTGGAGGGTATTATGCTGAGTGAAATAAGTCAATCAGAGAAAGACATGTATCATATGACCTCACTGATATGAGGAATTCTTAATCTCAGGAAATAAACTGAGTGTTGCTGCAGTGGTGGGGGGTGGGAGGGATAGGGTGGCTGGGTGATAGACATTGGGGAGGGTATGTGCTATGGGGAGCGCTGTGAATTGTGTAAGACTGATGAATCACAGACCTGTACCTCTGAAACATAATACATTATATGTTAAAAAAAAAAACCCAACAAGATAGCAGGAGGGGAAGAATGAAGGGGGGGAAATCAGTGGGGGTATGAACCATGAGAGACTATGGACTCTGAGAAACAGACTGAGGGTTCTAGAGGGGAGGAGGGTGGGGGGATGGGTTAGCCTGGTGATGGGCATTAAAGAGGGCACGTTCTGCATGGAGCACTGGATGTTATATGCAAACAATGAATCATGGAACACTACATCAAAAACTAAAAAAAAAAGAAAAAAAATTTAATAAATGAGATATCTTTAAACACAAAGATCATATGTTTTGTTTTAAAAAGACCATCTAAGTAGCTGCTTCTAAGGGAACCATCTAGAACAAAAATGGATCTAAGTAGTTGAACCCACGTGAACCAAGAAATGACTAGCAGAAAAGAGGAAAAGTGGGAAATTTTAAGGAAGAACAGTATTTGTTGAGAAATGAGGCAAAGCTTCCAAAAAGATAGGTCATGATGTACTTTACACCTATAATAGTGCAAACTTTTTGAAATTCAAAAAGCGAGTAGAACTAGAGAAAACAAGAATCATTGTGGGAAGCAGTAAGACATATATTTTTTTTTTTTTCCAGTAAAGACAAGACCAAATAAACAAAATACCCAAGGATCCACAGGTTTTGAAAAATATAGTTAAGTTTAATACAGTTACCTAAAATTGAGAAACATGTTGCTCAGCAAGACATAACATCTGCCAAATTTAGAAAATAGGCTTGAGGGAAATATTTGCAGCATGAATAATAATGGGTTAATAGCCATGCTATTTAAAGTTCTCTTAGAGACAAATCGTAAGAGACTAAGCTACAGGAAAGAAACTGAGGGGTGTTGGAGGGGAGGTGGGTGGGGAATGGGGTAACTGGGTGATGGGCATTAAGGAGGGCACATGATGTAATGAGCCCTGGGTGTTATATGCAACTGCTGAATCACTAAACTCTACCTCTGAAACCAATAATACATTATATGTTAATTAATTGAAATAAAAAATAGAATAAAGTTTTCCTAGAAATCAACAAATCAGGTATATAAAAAACAAAATTAAACTGAGATAGAAATATTATTACCTGATCAAAATGATTGGAAATGTTGAAAATACCAAGTGTTATTAAGAGTATGGAGAACCTCAGGGCGCCTGGTTGGCTCAGTCAGTTAAGCGTTTGCCTTCGGCTCAGGTTATGATCTCGGGGTCCTGGGATTGAGCCCCATGTTAGGCTCTCAGCTCAGCGGGGAGCCTGCCTCTCCCTCTCCCTCTGCCTGCAGTTCCCCCTGCTTGTGGTCTCTTTCTTCCTCTCTGTCAAATAAATAAATAAAATCTTAAAAAAAAAAAAAAAAGGGAGAACCAGCACTTTGTAGACATTGTAGTAGGAATATAAATGTGGAGAGTCTCTTAGCAAATATTTTGCCAGGATTTACTTCTCAAAAATTCTGTCCCATAGATAAGGTCTAACACATGTCAAAAGGTTAATATCCAAAGGTATTAATTACAACTTTATTTAAAAATGCAAAAAAACATGGAAATAAAGTAGGTAAATTGATCATGAAATTAAAAAAAAAAGTGGGGACACCTGGGTGGCACAGTCAGTTGAGCGACAGGCTCCTGTGTTCAGCTCAGGTCATGATCTCAGGGTCCTAGGATTGAGCCCCACCTCAGGCTCCATGCTCAATGGGGAGTCTGCTTGAGATTCTCTCTCTGTCTCCCTCTGCCCCTCACACTCCCAAGCACTCTCTCTCTCAAATAAATAAATAAATCTTTAAAAAAAAAAAAAAGTGCTACCATCATACTAAATGTAAGGGATCAGCTAGATCTTTAGGAAATGATATGGAAAGTGTTCAATATAAATTATTACGTGAAAAGAGCAAGATTAAAGAAAAAAAATAATGCTTACAAATGTGTGTATATATATTAGATGTGCACACCCATATGCAAAGGTGTAAGCATATAGAGATGCACACAGGAAAACAAAGCCCCTGGGGACATACTCACATTTAACATTATTTTGATGCTGACAGGGAAGTGGGTAAATGGAGGGAATGGGGAAGGACTTAGGTACTTATTTTAAAAGTTTTTTATTACATTAATTTTACAAGTATATATGAATTCTGTAAAAGAGTAATCCGAGAAAGAGCTAAGCTGCATTTGAGCATTCAAAAGACTACCCAGAAGTCACTCTTTTTATTTTGAGCTTTTAAACTTTTTCTCGTATTAAAAAGAGGTGTTCTTTGTTTTTTTGTTTTTTTTGTTTTTTTAATAAGTAAGAGATCCTCTAAGGGTATAGAAAAAGAACATCTGATTTGTCTTCTTTTTGGACTCACAGTTGTATCCTGTATCTCAACCGTTGTGAGATCTCCTTTCCACCGGATCGGACTGGTTCTTACCCGGCTCTACGACAAGAGCCATAACTTCCCTAGCATCCTTCTTGGACTTTCCATACACTTTTACCAAGTAGCTCCTTAAAACTGATAAACAGCAACACAAAGTGCTGAGGTTCCTTGTCACACGCCTGTGTGTCCATGTTGAGTCTGTCCCGAAATTTACATATGGCAGGCACACTTTCGAGATTCATCTGTAATCTGGATGTGAAACTTGGAGCTTCATCTATTTGTATGATTTAATACACTATTTTTATGTACCCTTAATGTGTATTATTTTTCCTATTCACTTGGAAAATGCATTTGATATCTAATACATACATAAGATATTTATGTTTTGCTTTGAAGAGTGAAGAGCACAGTGCACTCACTACATAGGGCAGTGTGCAATTACGGGGTTCTTTAAAGGATTTTCATTCATCCATTTATTCAAAATAATGTATTAAAGGCTTCCATTACTAAATAGGAAGGGGTAGTTGGCTGCAGAGCAACACACATTCAATATTGACTCTCACCTTATGGAAGTGGCCAAATTCTTAAAATACATAAGACACGAGACTTAGATACTAAGCAGAAAGCCTCTGGAAAGTGGGGGCGGGGGAGGGGGCGTTTAGTACTTTCACCGAGAGAGGAGGAGGGAAAAATTGGAATTTAGGATCAAAGAAGACAGGTCCTGTTAAATACCTTGTTCTCTTAATTGCATGCTCTAAAGAGCCACAGTCCTAGAAGCAAGTAAACAAATTTACAGTGCTATAAACCAACCCAGTCCCTGATTGGATTAAGGTGCTCTGCCCCCCTCAATATGGTTATCCCTCTCTGAAGGAAATAACGTTATCCAGAGTTTCTAAATTTTTTTATATATAAGGTCTGTTAATAAAAAAATTGCATGCAACACCCCCAAAAGAAGACTAAGAGGGAAAACAAAGGAAAAAAACAAAACAGAGGAGCCAATTTAAGGTTAAAACAACTGATAGCATAGCTCCTGTTAGACCAAGTGCCCACCCATTCTTCAGATAATCACCATTAACTGTGGATGAAAGTACTCCACACTACCCAAACCAAGGCAAGAAAGACTGTGAATTGTGTAAAAAACAAAAAAGCAATGAGTGAATTTCCCTTTTTCATAGCTTCTAGCCTGCAAGCAGACCCCATTCTGTACCCATGTGGCATGACTAAAAAGCTTGAAGAGGAAACCCACAGTATTTCTGGCCAGAAGAACCAGAGAACAGAGTTGTGGGCACTGGAATGAAATAAGAAGCAAAAGCCAAAGAAGGGAAAACCAAAATTCTGCCTATAACCTTTGGCTGATACCTGAACCAAAGGTGCACGGGATAGACTAAGAAGGGCCTAGTTTCGTAGGCAGGAGCTGAATTGGTTGAGTTGCTGCCTACAAGACAAAGTTACAGATAATATCCAGACACATTAATTGTGTGTGAAACCAAAAACATCACTCTTGGGAAGAATGTTACAGCACCCCAAATCCTCAAAATATAACAAACATAACATCCAGGATAGGATGTGCAGTGACCCAAAATTCAAAGAAATAGAATAACATCACCTATTCTCAAGAGAAAAATAAACCCACGGAGAAGGAACTCAGTATGATCCAGATGAGTATGTGTACATCCATTGTTTTTACAAACCAGTGACCAGTACGAAACAGAATTCTAAATACTTATAATAGTAAAACATCATATATATACAAACAAATCTAACAAAAGATGTGCATGGTCCCTCTATACTAAAACCATCAAAACATTAATGAAAGAAAGTTAAAAAGACTTAAAGAGACGTTTCCTGTTCATGTTTTGGAAGACTCCCTGTGGTAAAGATGTCTGTTTTCTCTAAACTCATCTGTAGATTCAGTGAAGCTCAATGAAAGTAGCAGTTGCCATTTGTTGTAATTCAAGGCTGATTCTAGAATTGATAACAAATGTAAAGAAAAAAAAAAAAAGACTTGGGGACGCCTGGGTGGCTCAGTTAGGTAAGCTGTCAGACTCTTGATTTAGGCTCAGGTCATGATCTCAGGGTCTTGGGATTCTGCTGGGGATTCTGAGAGAGATTCTCTCTCCCTCTCCCTTTGCCCCTCCCCTTGCTCACTCACACACTCTCTCTCTAAAATCAATCAATAAATCTTTAGGAAAAAAAAAAGCTGTGGCAATTAGAGGAAGAAGAAGAAAAGAAGAAACAACACCTGCAATGAAGCCAGAAGCCTTCAAGTCAAGAATTATTCTAAGGATGGGGCGCCTGGCTGGCTCAGTTGTTAAGCGTCTGCCTTCGGCTCAGGTCATGATCCCAGGATCCTGGGATCAAGCCCCGCATAGGGCTCCCTGCTTGGGGAGAAGTCTGCTTCTCCCTCTCCCACTCCCCCTGTTTGTGTTCCTGCTCTCACTCTCTCTCTCTCTGTCAAATAAATAAAATCTTTTTTTCTTTTTTTTTCTTTTTTTAAAGATTTTATTTATTTATTTGAGAGAGAGAATGAGATAGAGAGAGCATGAGAGGGTCAGAGGGAGAAGCAGACTCCCTGCCGAGCAGGGAGCCTGATGTGGGACTCGATCCCGGGACTCCAGGATCATGACCTGAGCCGAAGGCAGTCACTTAACCAACTGAGCCACCCAGGCGCCCCTCAAATAAATAAAATCTTTAAAAAAAAAGAATTATTCTAAGGATGTAATAATTAAAGTAGCTAACTGTCCTCAGGAGAAAAAAGAAACAGATGACTGGAATCAACTGGGGAGTCCAGAAGCAAACCTAATACTTAAAGTCACTTAACTTGTGACAAAGTTTACATTGCTGTGCAGTGGGGACAGAGTGGTGTTTCAATAAATAGTCCTGGTTCAATTGGATATCTGTATTAAAAAAAAACTGAAAAAATCCTACGTCATTTCACCCTCCTCCTGTTTCACATTTTACACAAAAATTAACTCCATCTATTATGTAGATTGAAATGGGAAAGATACAACACAAAACCATCTGGACAAAAAGATTGTCCTTGAGAGTCAGGAGACATCTACGAAACATGCACAAAAGCATGTTTTCTAAAGGAAAATAGAAAGTTCATATATTTCACTAGATTAAAATTAGGAGTGTTCATCAAATTATACACTTAGGAGGGTGAAATGGCAAACTAGTCAGTAGGAAAACGTATTTGTGGTACATGTGACAACAGAAGGTTTGTATCTAAAATAAACGAGCTTTTTTAAATCAGTAAGGAAAAAAAAGTTCATAGAAAAATGGGCAAGTCTAGAATAGGCACTTCCTCTTAGCAGACCCACTGGGCCCCAACTTTGCAATATTGTTCCTTCCTGTCCTCAGACCATCTAGCCAAACCTTTTTCCATTGCTCTGGAATCCACAGGTCTTCTTCCCTCAAGCTCCTCTCTCTTTACATGTAAACAGAGACTACAGGCACCTAAGTTCTGCCCACTGGAACATACCCCATCATCCATACACATGTACACATTCTCTTTGAGGGCCTCCAGTGAGTGGGGCTGTGATGTGGCTGCAATCGATGTTTGGCCAGCACCAACATAGAGAGTTGATGTGTCTTTGAATCAGTCCTGTGTTTTCTCTTTGTCTGTTCAACTAGTCATTAGGGACCTCCGAATGCCAACTGCTGTGAGATCATTGGTATAATCGAGGTCCATGACATTGGGGGAGGGAGGTCTGAGAAAACTCTTCCTGGAATTTACTTGTGTCCTCAGGACATTCTAGGACTTAATCCCAAATGGACCATTCCTGTTATCCAATGGATGTCTGCTGTGCCCACCTAAGATTTTAGACTTGGTGGCCTTGAGAGCTCACAGCTCACAATTTGTGGCTAGGGTGTCTAGGCAATTGGTGTCTCAGGATCAGACACTCCGTCTCCACCAGGGCCAGGTAGCATGCCAGAAACTGTTTTCTGAAGGGATAGCCTTGCTTCTAAGTCTTCGATGTCTGTGCACATGCCCGATTGTAGCACGCCAGAGACTACAAATTGTATTTTATCTATCCCAGGTATGTCTGGCACATGGTAAACCACTGGGTCATGTGGCCCAAGCAGCCTCCCACTTGTTACTGCATAGCCTGTCATTGCTCTGCTCTCTTCTTAAAACTTGAAATAAAAATAGATTGGCGTGGTATTCCCAAAGAGTATATACTGCTTCTGAAACCAGAAGCAGACTGCTAAGCTCTGTGCCTCTTAGTGATAGGAAGTGTGAAGTGCTCTTGACCTTGTTGGGGATATCACAACATAAACAAGAACTTGAAGTTATTGAGTCTGCAGATGTTTCAATTTTACCCAGAATGCTGCATTATTGGTTTTCTTTTTTTATAGAATTTATTTATTTGAGAGAGAGAGAGAGAGAGCATGAGCAGAAGGAGAGAGAGAAACAGACTCCCTGCTAAGCAGGGAGCCCGATGCAAGGGCTGGATCGTAGGACCCCGAGATGATGACCTGAGCTGAAGGCAGATGCTTAACCGACTGAGCCACCCAAGCACCTCCCCCCCGCCCCTAGAATGCTGTATTGTTGTGAGTCACAGAGGTGACTGTTTCTGAGGCCCCCACTTGGAATATCCTATTGTAATAGCTCTCATTCTGCAGGGCAAGGAGCCAATGTGAGGATTCTGCCAGCTCCCGAATATATCCATTGTGATTAGGCATTCAGAAAATGACCACCAGGTGGTGTTTTGGATCCCCTGGCCTCACTACGAGACGGACCTGGGCCAGGATATTATTACTCTGGCCTGCATATGTCCTTAAGTAACTGGGGGGCTGAAAGAGTGTTTGGGGCCCGTTAGTATCTACAATAGATCAGGTCCTGTATACAAAAGCTTTGAAAGTATCTGGACACTTTCCCCAGTGTTCCTTTACTTGGTAATTGGCTATAGGTTCCCTTTTACAACTTCCGTTAGTATTACAGAGACCCATCCTCCTGCCTTAATCCTCTACTTCACTCAGTGGGCCCTGGCTCTGAGAACTTGCTTGGGACTGGAAACTGAGCAAGCTAGGGATTGTGATTGTTTCTGCTAGGAGAATAACGACTTATGGTTTTCCCATCTATGTTGCCCCTATGTTTATGTGTTATGAATCTCCATGGGCCACAGTCCCTTAGTTAGCAATCTGGGCTTGCTGCCAGCTACAGTAATTCCATTAGACTTGATTTTTTTTTTTTTTTAAATAGGCTCCACATCCAGTGTGGAGCCCAATGTGGGGCTCGAACCCACGACCCCGAGATCAAGACCTGAGCTGAGATCAAGAGTTGGACGCCTAACTGACTGAGCTACCCAGGCACCCTCATCAGACTCCAATCTTATGGTAAGTCCTGCGATCTGGCCTCTTTTTATTTCAGAATCTTTGCATCTGAATTGTCAAAGATCCCATTTCTGTAACGCCACCCCTGCCACCGGTCTTGTCCAGCAGAGGACCATTACTGAGCCATTACTGAGCTCAGTGGTACTTTGATCTCTTCACTAGCACATCTCTTTATGTGTTAGTGCAGGACACATTCTGTTGTCTCCCTAGTGAACACTATCATTTGTAAGTTCTGGAGTCCTACGTAGTAGATCCGTTCCAATATGCTATATCTGTGAGCCTTTTGTTCCCTTTGCTGTCAAGGTCAAGGCAGCTCTAGCACCTTGTGGCAACTGCATGGGTTCTAAGTCGTGGGACCGTATCCCCTGTCAGCAAACTCTGCATTATTCAGCTATCTACTGCACCCTGGTTTAGTACATGCAGAGCCTATCCCCAGGCATGTTCTCTCAGTTCCTGCTGGAGCCTATGTGCCAGGTCCTGCAAGTCCTTACAGGAATAATCTCTTTATCTTGTGTGGGTCAGTATTTTCCTGGTTGGGCTATGCTGAGGTTTTGATCCTAGTTATTATTGTATCAGCCAGAGGGAGAGGTGGGATGGATCTTGAGAAGGGCAAGTATTTTCTCACAGGATATGTGGCCCAATTGAGGCCATGTGTGTACTCTAGATGGGGTGTGTGTAGATGTCTGTGTGTGTGTGTGTGTGTGTGTGTGTGTGTGTGTGTGTAGGAGGGGAGCTGCTTTCCCCCATCTAGCTATTTTCATGTGTCAGTTCATCTGTTCTTCTTAGTTAAAATTCTTAAAGATACTATCTGCTTGATCCAGGCCCACTTATTGAACTCTCTAGGCTGGATGTGATAAAAAAGGCATGAACTTTACACATGGGCTCAATAGTTGAGCAGAGAATGTGTCTGAAAGCTCAGTTCTTTTTTTTATTTTTTAATTTTATTTTACTATGTTATGTTAATCACCATACATTACATCATTAGTTTTTGATGAGTGTTCCATGATTCATTGTTTTCGTATAACACCCAGGGCTCCATGCAATACGTGCCCTCCTTAATACCCAACACCAGGCTAACCCATCCCCCCACCCCCCTCCCCTCTAGAACCCTCAGTTTGTTTCTCAGAGTCCATAGTCTCCCATGGTTCATTTCTCTCTCCGATTCCCCCCCTTCAGTTTTCCCTTCCTTCTCCTAATGTCCTCCATGCTATTCCTTATGTTCCACAAATAAGTGAAACCATATGATAATTGACTTTCTTTGCTTGCCTTATTTCACTTAGCATCATCTCCTCCAGTCCCATCCATGCTGATGTAAAAGTTTGGTATTCATCTTTTCTGATGGCTGAGTAATATTCCATTCTATGTATGGACCACATCTTCTTTATCCATTCATCTGTTGAAGGGCATCTCGGCTCTTTCCATAGTTAGGCTATTGCTGACATTGCTGCTATGAACATTGGGGTGCATATGGCCCTTCTTTTCACTACATCTGTGTCTTTGGGGTAAATACCCAGTAGTGCAATTGCTGGGTCATAGGGTAGCTCTATTTTTAATTTTTTGAGGCACCTCCACACTGTTTTCCAAAGTGGCTGTACCAATTTGCATTCCCACCAACAGTGTAAGAGGGCTCCCCTTTCTCCACAACCTCTCCAACATTTGTTGTTTCTTGCCTTGTCGATTTTTGCCATTCTAACTGGTGTAAGGTGGTATCTCAGTGTGGTTTTGATTTGATTTGATTTGATTTGAAAGCTCAGTTCTAAAGAATTGGGTTTGGGCTTGGCTGGCACCTTGAAACATGACTATGACGACAATAGATACTGAGACCATTTCACAATGCAGGTATATATAGAAACCTCTTTTATTGTAACTGTTGTACTGAGTTTAAAGGTACAAAGTAGGGAATGGTAGATATTTTTGTTCTTTTTCCAAGATATAAGCACTTGGGAACTGTGTAGGTTCTGGGGTTTGTTTTCGGTTCTAAATCACACCTGCTATTTCAATTCTGTGTATTAACACTAACAAAATGAAAAGCCAGGGAAAAAGACTTTGAAGTAACTTCCAACTAGGTTTTACAATGCTTGAATGATCATAAAACAAAGTTGATTTTTAAAAATATGTTTAAAGTAGTAATTATGAAATAGAGGTCATTTTTCCCCCTAATTCCTAAGTCTTTTTGCATTGACCCATTATTTTTGGTTGTGACCCACTTTTAGTGTTTTCTCAGTACATCTGGCACTGGGAGGTAACTTTTCAAGTGGGAAAGAGTCTCTGAATAAGTTGCATTTTATAAGTTCTTGAGCTGTGCTTTGCCTCTGAGGATCTGGGAAAAATAATGGGTAGGTCCCGTAGTCAAGGAGAGAAGTACTTTCTAAGTAAATAACAGGAAACCGCTCAGTACACATAGAAGCCATATGGAATAGAAATACCAGAAATCAGCTTTACAGATGAATTTTTGCTTATTGATACAGTTCTCCTGCACTTTTTTCCTTCCTGCTGTTGTTAGGGTGGCTAGAATACAGGGAATCCAAAAGAAATTCAAAACTAGAAAGCTTATTTTTCATTATTTAACTATAATTAGGTGGTCAGTGTTGACTGGTGGGTTGCTCTCAAACTTTAGGGCAAATGACACTCTGATATTTCTCAAGGTTTACCTATTATAGCTCATTCTGGATAAAATAAATGAATGAATTTCAAATCCCATTCTTTTGGTTTGCGTTTTCATTTTGTTCTCTAATAAAATGAGGGGCTGTGTGTGTATGTTCTTATACCAACTATCATTTCCTAAAGTCTGAATGCTTATCAATTATAGAGATGACATAGTAGCTACAGAAATTCCTTGATGTCTTATCTATAGTCTGTAAGAAGAGTCAGTTTTAACAGCAAGACTTTATCCATGCATAGTGTGAATCTATATATAATATTTAGATAAAGATAGATACCTCCTAGGGAAAGAAAATCTCAACTTGAGAGGTAGGAGGGAATAAAAATCCAAATTTTGAGCTAAAAAGAAACTACACTGCTAGCCTTGTGCTGAAAAGGATGTGTGTGGGAGAACATCTGGGCCACATATTTGGCAAACTCAGGGCAAGAAATGGAATTGTAAAATTCTCAGTGTGTGTGGTACACCTGAAGGGGGTCCATCACAGCTGGATCAGTCCATGGTTTAAAGAAGGAGAAATGCGTGGCTTTGTCTCTATTATCTCATATGCCAATGGTTATCAAATGCTTTGGTCTCAAGACCTCTTTATACTTTAAAAAATTAACAAAGCCCCCAAAGAACTTAGTTCGGAATATTTTAGAAGACACAAGGACCCCCAAGCACGTATGTGGTTACCTGTCAGAATGATGATGACAATAGGTGATATCTAGCCTCTGGAAAATTTCACTGACACTTAGAATGAGCTTAGGAAAGGCAAATAACATATAAGTTATTATTTTTAAATATTTTAAAACTATTTAAACCTCCAGAGGTCCCCAAACTGTACTTCAAAAACGGTGGCTCAACACATCATCTGGAAAAATAAGTTTGAACAAAGGGAAACAGACTTTGCTAAATTTAATTAAGTCATATCAATTTAGTTTATCTTCACTGGGGAGAATGTTCCATTTATGGAAAAACTTGTTAACATGATAAGAATTATGTGGGGATGTGTTTTTAAAAAGTAGCAACACAGCCTGTTTTAGGAAGACCAAGAAAGCATATGTTTCTCTCTGAAAGGTGGAGGGGAGTCTTGAGCAGAGCAGATTGCGTCTCCTGAGTGCAGGGCGCCATGTCCTGACTGTGGTCTCCTGCTAGTGTATCCTGAGGTACTATTACCCTTTACTCAGGAATTCAATCTGGACGAATGGATGAACTAGAACATTTGAGGAGGGGACTAGATTCCCGGGCCAGAAGTCCCTCTGAAGGTAAAGCCCTGAGAATCTCTTAAAGAAAACTGGGGATTTACATAGGGAAGAGGAAAAACAGAATTTACCTCTGAGGGAATGAAGGGGGAGACCCTCAGACTGAAAGGTAAAAGCTAGAAAAAAGGAGGTTTCCCATAAGGAGTTCCTTTGTGAAAGACTAACGTTTGGTTTTTTCTTGGACTCACAAAAGACTCATCATCAGAAGATACTTTTAAAACTATCTCCTCCCTCCTACAGACATCTTTGTTAAAATACTTCCTAGATATTTCCTATCTTTCAGTGAACTGAAGGTTTCAGAAAATAGGGAATGAAGCTCAGGTGTTGTGAGAGAAAAGACAGCATCCTCACTTGTCCCCCTCGCTGAGGTGGCCACGTCAGGAACAGCCTTGTGTGGCAGAGAGCCAGGCTGGGAGTCCCTGGTGAGCTCTGTGGGGAAAGAGTGCGGTGATAATCCACCACAGCGCTGGGAGCAGTGCGGGGCAGTGGAGAGCTGTCTTGGTGGTAAGGGAAGAGTGCACGTGAGACAAACCGACCTCATTTTTCAAAGACACCTGCAGAGGATGACCCCTGTCAGCAGAGAAGGGAAGCAGGGAAGAAATTTTTCACTGTTGTTCTTTTTAAAAAGCAATTTCCTTATACATACATGGGCATTTGCAACTCACTCTTATATTTTGGCCTTTATTATTTTTTAAGTGGGCTCCACACTGGGCAATGTGGGGGCTTGAATCCACCACCCCGAGATCAAGACCTGAGCTGAGATCCAGAGTCAGATGCTTAGCCAATGAACCACCCAGGCACCCCAACATCTTTTGGTCTTTAATGCAGATCTGTGATCCCCTGTTTTTTAGTTAACAGTATATAAATCTAGCAGGATAGTTCTGAAGGGATTTCTCTTGCATCTCATTTTGAATTGGTTGTCTTTTTTGGCCCATCTGCTGATTTTCTCAGTTACACATTTATTGAAATGGCAGATAAATCTGTTTAGTATCTGTGCTAATAAGAAATATCAGGGCTGCTGATCAAACTATTTTAAAATAGTTTATTTAAAATAATCTGGGAGCTATTTCCTGTATTCTTTCCTAGGAATTGCTTTCTATCTTTAGTTAAAGGCAAGGAGATAGAAATTAAATCTTGCAAAAAAGAAATCATATATACCTATCTCGTTTTTTTTTTTTTTTTAAAGATTTTATTTATTTATTTGAGAGAGAGAGAGAATGAGAGAGAGCACATGAGAGGGGGGAGGGTCAGAGGGAGAAGCAGACTCCCCGCCGAGCAGGGAGCCCGATGCGGGACTCGATCCAGGGACTCCAGGATCATGACCTGAGCCGAAGGCAGCCGCCCAACCAACTGAGCCACCCAGGCGCCCTACCTATCTCGTTTTTATTAGAAGAGTATATATTCTAATATTAATTTCTCTTATATTTATTAAAGGATATATATCTTTAATTCAAATATATTAAATATAACAAAATGCATCATGTGTATCAAATAAATGTGTGTGTTCTTTTTAATTAAAAGAGAGCAACCGATAAGTAGCCCCGACTGTCAGGAAATATCATATACCACATTCAGTGCAACCGTTCAGGTCTTCAGTCTCTCCAAAAATGTAATTACAAACCCGGCTGGCGTTTGGAGCAGGTACTTTAGCCACATCTGTCTAATACATTTTGTTGCATCTATTAATCTTTTATGCAGTATGTTTAAAAATTCTCTGAAAATAAAGCATTCTTTACGTGTAACTAAAGTATAATTCATTTGTTTGGAGATTCCAGGGGGGCAGAAAAATGTAGCAATTCTGTAGAGAGAACTCCAATTTTAATTCAAAATACCGTTGCAGATTACTGTTAGAACCCTTCTCCTGACAGCCTCACTGTGTTGCTGTGGTCTTTTACTGCAATATGGCAGATGAATAAGGGAAAAAATAGTCCTTTCTCCCCCCCCCCCCCCCGCCCTTCTTTCTAGTATTGCATATCAGGAGTTAATCATAAAACAATGGTCTCTTAACATCGCAGAGAACTTTTAATGAGGCAAGACCATTCGGAACTTCAAATTCTTTTTGAATTGAGGAATAGCATAAAAGAATAATGCCCAAGGATACATAGGTGGCAGTATCATGAAGCATAATGAAACCATTATGGTATGATAGTATTATTCATCACCCATTATTAAAATTCTTCATCAGTTCACAGTGCTTAGTGAGGACCTTCAGTACTTCCCTTATTTTCATCATACGATGTACAAAGCTTTTGCCGTGAGATTTTAATTGATGAGGAAATTAAGCAAAAAGCTGTTCTACTTTCCCCCAGAAGGGGAAGTATCATGAAGTCATAGATGTATCAAAGATGAGAAACTGTTACTTTTCACGGAATCCTCTGAAGCAGTTTAAATAACTTTTCCTCCTGGAAAGACTAAAAGATCACAACAGAGTGTTTGAAGTCCCTTCACAGTTTTTTTGAGGGCAAAGTGAAGCGGAAAGCAGAAAGGAAAAGAGAAACATTAGCAGGGGCAAGTAGCAATCGTATTAATACCAGTGTGTTAATAGTTTATCAAGATGATAGTCCTGCAAATTGGAGCAAATCCTGCATTTATTTTTATTCTTTTGGATTTATGAAGACATAGGAGTTATTTGCCCATAAAAAAACATTTTCCCATAATCATCCTGTTGTGCTGTATCCTATTTACTTTGGAGAGTGCTCAGGTAGGTCATCTTTCTCCTTCTTCATATTCTTTCAACAGATACTGTGTATGCACTTACTAGTTTTTTGTTTTTTTTTTTTTAAAGATTTTATTTATTTATTTGACAGAGAGAGACACAGTGAGAGAGGTAACACAAGCAGGGGGAGGTGGGAGAGGGAGAAGCAGGCTCCCCGCGGAGCAGGGAGCCCGATGCGAGGCTCGATCCCAGGACCCTGGGATCATGACCTGAGCCGAAGGCAGACACTTAACCGACTGAGCCACCCAGGCGCCCCCACTTACTAGTTGTTAAGCACTCCATAGACCCTCTTTTCTAGGCTCTCATGTGGTAGATGGAATTCCATTACTGGTCTCAGTTCTTCACCCTGCCTTGAAGCCTCTCTTTGCCATGTAAATTTCCTAGCTCCTCTCAATGAAGACTGGAGTCCAGTTCCTTGTCCCTTGAATCTGGGTTTTCTTTTTGGCTTGCTACGGGCAATAATATGAGCTGAAACTGACAGTGTGTCCCTTCCAAGCCTAGCCTCCAAGAGGCATTGCATGCTTTCCTTTGACTCGTGCACTTGGCTATTTACCATCAGAACTTGCCTGGGTTTGCTGCCCGGAGAGCACAATAGCAAAACCAAGTGATGTCTGCGCTCCCAGAGTGGCCCAACCTAGATTAGCTGGGAAATCAGCAATCCCTGCAGATGTGAGTGAGCCTCTCTTTCTGTAGATTTTCTGTGGGTGAGCCTCTGTTTCTGTGGACTGCTGAAGCTATTTCATTTTGACACATAAATACCACCTATATTATCAACTCTTTGATATGTTGTGTTTACTTTGTAGCCTTTTACTGGGCCAATTTTTATCTATATCCAATTCACATTATAAATGAGAGTATATTCCTTATTGGATGCAGAGTTCTCTATCAGTATATATTTATTTTTTATTAAGTATATTATTTGAATCCTTTTTTTTTTTTTAATTTGGGTCTGTTTGATCTGTTGAATTTTTAGAAATTTATATTTTGATAGGATTTTTATGACATTTTCTCAATATGCTTTCTTAGTTTCTCCTAATAACCCCTATCAGTTTTAGCTTTATATATTTCAAATCTTGGATGGTAAGTGAATAGTAATAATTTTCTTGAAAGGTTAAATAATAGTTGGCTGATGGTCATTTTCATGGTTTTCATTTTGTAGTCTATTTTTATGGTCTTAATATTTTCACTTACTTTAGTTAAGACTGATAAATCTTTAGGATACATTTATCAATCATTTAAATGAATCTTTTGTAAAAGAGATACTGGAGGTTTGAAAATAAAATATTTGATTTTTTTTCTTACTTTGCAAAGGAAATTATTGGTACTTCTTGAAAAGATTAATGCAAGTAGAACAAACTTTCTCTGAGACTGTGAAAGAAATGAGAAAATATAAAATACAAAATAAAAAAGGAAGAGCTATATAGATAACAGAAGTTATAAATTATTAAGGAATACTTTGAGCAACCATATAGGAATAATTCAAAGCCTATGTGAAACTTTTTTTGGTGGGGGGGAGAAAAATGTGAAATGTCAAAACTGGCACAAGAAGAAAAAAAGTAGACCCCTCAATAGACCAAGGGTTCTTGAAAATCTTGGACTAGTAATGGAAAGCATTTCCAAGACAGCACAGGGCAGACATATTAGAGGGAAGTTCTAACGAATTTTAAATTTACAGATAATAATTTAAAAAGTTTCTGGATACAGGCTATTTAATATTGTTGCAAAATTAGTGTGTATTTGAAATCTCAATGCACAGAGAAGAAATAAAATCATATCCGTTTCATAAATGACCCTCATAATAAAAATCCTAAGTAAAATATAGCTGTATTTTCAGTAGCAAATATACCATGACCAAAGGTTTATCCCCGTAAGGTAGGAAGATGACAGAGTAATAAATTGTCTTTTGGGAGTTAGCACTTTGTAGCACTTGTGAGAACTCTCTTTTATGCTTACTCTGTCATTTGTAAGAGTTGGGAATCCAGGGGTTTTTTAAAGCATCTGCTTATTATGTTACTTGAACAGAGGTTGTGTTCATTGATTTTCTAATGTTGAGCAATCCCTGCCTTCCCTGGAAAAAAATTGATTTGGCCATTATAGTTTCTTACTGCATTCGAGGCTATCAGTGTGCTAATGTTTTATATAGGATTTTTCCATTTATGTTCTTGAATAAGATTTGCTTATAACTTTACACGCATTACCTTGTGTAGTTTGGGTCTCAAAGATCTAACTAGCCTCATTCATTCTCTGTTCTTTAATTTTATTTTCTGTAGAGAGCTTATATTTGGGGAATGTTACTGCTTGAATTGATGTAGGAACTCACCTTCAAAATGGTTTTGGCCCATGTTTTCTTTTGAGAGAGAGGGAAAACTGTGTGTATTTTTAATCAATTTCCTTAATAGTTATGGAATATTCTTTTTTGCTATATCTTTTTGAGCCACTTTTAATGAATTGTGTCATTCTAACATAAAAGTTGTTATTACCTATGTTTACGATTCCATTAATTTTAAAAATACCTGTGTATCTTTATTATTTTTATTCCTAATTTTTTTTTTGCTTTCTCTTTCTTGTTTATTTCTTGATCATACCAGAGGTTTATCTTTTACATTAATCTTTTCAAGGATAGTATTACAAAAATATTTGGTGAGCATCATAGCATAGATACCAATCAGTTGAAAAGGCACTGGTTGATCTTCTTTGACCTATGTGTTATTTGGAAATATATTTTAAAATGTTTCTAACTTATGTTATGGTCAGTGTTTAACCATTTTTAATACTTACTTAATGGCCTTTAGATCAAGCTTATGGATTAGTGTGTGTGTATATGTTCTAGTAATTACTGAGTATTAAAATTCTTGTGATTATGCATTTGTCAATGTTTACCTGTATTTCAGTCAATTTTTGCTTTATATATTTAAGTCTGTGCTATTAAGTATATACAATTTTATGAATGTTTTACCTTCCAAACGACTTGAATTGTTTTCTTTATGTATTACCCTTTTTGTATGCCAACTTGCTTTTTGATTTAAAGTTGTTTTTTATATTCCTAGTTATATCAATCTTTATTTTGTTAATATTTGGCTATTATCTCTTTTTCTGTTTCAGACATTCATCCTCTTTTATTTTTTGTTATTTCATTGTGTTTAATGTGAATAGTATATAGCTAGATACAAAGATTATCAATTTAGGGAAACATTTAGGGTTGTAGATGACCATGCCAGCACATATTAACTGAATGTCAACCTTTTTATTCCACATAATATCTCTTATACGGTATTTAATACATAAAAGTATTATGTCTTTTGCATTATATTTCATTTTCTGAATGAAAAGACAAAATTTTCCATGGTATATTACTTTTTAAGTAGAAAATAATGAGCTGAATTGGGTTTATAGCAGAGCTCAAGCTGGTTAACCTCTGAGGTGCTGGAAATAATTAGCAGAAATTGATGTTAATCTCCCCCTCTCTTCTGGATAGTTTTGATAAGTTCTATAGCATGTTTGATTACTAATCGGCTTGTAAAAAATCTCTTTACTTTACCATCACCCACCCTCACCCTGTATCTGCTCCATCCCTCTATTCTGCTTTATATAGTAAAACTCTTTGGGTAAGTTGCCCTAATGGTTGTTTCCAGTTCCCTTGTCTCACTTTCTCCTGAACCATTTTCACATAGAACATCCCATCAAAATTGCTCTTATCAAGATCACCGTAGTTAATTTTTCATCTTCATCTTAAGGCCTTATCAGAGTTTAACATAATTGATTGTTTTATTTCCCTTAGAGCCCTTTCTCACTAAGCCTCGGGGACACTTCACTGATTTTCTTCCTATTGGCTGCTACTTCTAAGGCTCATTTGTTGATTCTTCTTCTTTATGAATTGGAAGCAGTAGAGGACCCTAAGACTTACTTCTTGGAATCCCTTACTATTACATATTCTCTCCTTTTGGGAAGTGATCGGTTTTGTGAGCTGATCCATGTTACAGGCTTGAGTTCCCACATTTATGTCTCTACTACGAAACTTTGTTGTGATCTAGTAAATATTTCTCTCGGATGTCAGATAAGCACCTTACTATGTTCAGTACTGTTCACACGTTCATATGTTCACACCGTATGCCTCGGTTTTCTACTATGAGATATGAATGAAAGTGAAGCCCGCAAGTTCTGCTTGACGTTCTTAACAATTGTCCTTTGATCTCCATCTTGTTTTTTTCTCCCTTCCGCCAAGTTGAAAATTGGTTTAGTTCTTGTGAGTTACCTCATAGGTGAGAGAGATTTAGGATGGCAGGGCTCCCCTCCAGGCTGGTCCTTGGGTGACCCCTATTTGTTTTATTTGAGCCATTCTAATTTTTGTGTCATGGTGACCAAAGTTTGACTATCCTGTAGCTACTAGTTACAGATGACTCCTGTCTTTGCAGTGGTTTGGCTTCGCCCAGGAAATGCATCTGTAATTGTTCTAAACAAAAATTGACTTCTTTGCCTCCAGGGCATTTGGAAGTGATTACAGACCTTTTTGTTACAAATGAGGTGAGGGTTTGCTTCTAGCATCTAATTAGTAGAGATAAGGGATGCTGCTCAACACCCTGCAATGTACAAGACAGTCGTCACAAAATAAAATTATCACTAGCACCAAAGTTGAGACCAAAATTGTTTCCATTCTCACCTCCGTATAATTTCTTCTTTGCACAGCAGCCTGCGAGTGATGTTCTAAAAAACATCATCTTATCTACTCAAAAGCTTCCCATAGTGTCTCCTCTCATTCAGAGTAAAAGCCATAGTCCTTAGAGTGAATAGCCTACAAGGCTCTACATCATTTGAATCCATTCTCTTGCTACTTTTTCTCCATTCTGGTCACATTGACTTGCTTATTCCTCCTCAAACAAGCCAGACACATTCTTTTTATTAGGATTCCATCCCTGCTCTTCTCTCTGTCTAGACCACGTTTCCCGCAAAGGTCAGCATGGCTTGCTTACTTCCACTAGGTCGGTGAAAACTTTCTTGATCCAATTCCTTTCTACAAAGTTCCTTACCTGCCTTAATTGGTTTTGTTTCTTACATAGCCCTTATCATCATCTAGCACACTATATCATTTATTTACTGTTGTTTATTTTCTACCATCCACCACTAAAAAGGAATCTGCATGAGGACAGTGATTTCTGTTATTTTTTATCATTGGCCCATTCCCAGGTTCTAGAGTGGTACCAGGTACATCGTAGGCACTCAGTAAGTAACTGTTTGTTGAATGAATGAGCAAGATTATCTTGACTTCTCATACCATACATTGAATAGTGTGGCAGGTGTTCAAAAACGTTTACCTGATTACCTTTATCCCTCGTTGCTGGGGACTTGCCTCTTTCTGCTTGGATTTCACTTCTGATTTAGAAGGTTTTGGTTTCCATTCAATGACATCTTTTTCAAAGATGTTTTAGACGTGTAGTGTTTTAGGATAGACTCTCCTTCTAACTTTATTGTGGGCTCGGGTTGGTTTTATGATGTGGCTCTTTGGCTCCCTGAGGCAATTTGACCTAAGGTTTTCCTTATATACGTCACCATAATGCCCCTTTCCCTCTAGGACCACCCAGGTCTTACTATTGTATTTTTATGCTTTCGTACTGTGGCCACCATGAGTATCATCAGTTTTATGCATTTACTGCTTAAGTACTTCAATAGGCAAATGAAGTTACTGAAGAAGATGGGTTCCTAGACGTTGAACCATTTATAATTTTTCCTCCATTTGTCTTCCCATTTAGGACCCCCTGGTATGCCCTAGTTTTATGTGAAAAGAAAAAAGGAGGATGTGACAATATGTATCATCTCACAGTGTTTGAACAAAGTCGCTTTGGTGGTACAGTTATTTCACCTACAGATGGTTTTAAAGGCATAACCAGAACAATAGGACACAACTCTTGTTAATTTCTATATTTTCCCTAAACTATCTTCACTAGCCCATAAAATCAATTTACCTAAATGCCTCCATCGCAATCTAAGGTTGCCTGTGTTATAAATTGTATTACAAGCATAAAAGGATTCCGTCAATGTTTACCTGTATTTCCTCTCCCACTCCCCCTGCTTGTGTTCCTTCTCTCGCTGCTTCTCTCTCTGTCAAATAAATAAATAAAATCTTTAAAAAAAAAAAAAAAGGACTATGGAAGTGTGAATCTTTGTGCCATTTGTTGTTAAAATAATACAGAAAATTACTGTCCCTGAACCCCATCCAGGAATAATTACTATAGAGTGAAATCCTCTGTATCCCTGATATACCAGTCACCTTATCCTATTTCCGTTTAAGACAACACAAGTGCATCTTTTGTAGCTATGCCTTCAAAGAAGTTACCTGGCAAAGACAACAAAACTAGAAACCTTAGGTGCTTTTTCAGGCTAAGGGCATAATATCAATGAAATGTGATTTTCTTCAAATCTCAGGCTGTAGTGAACCAAAATTTTATGTTTGTGCACATACTTCATGCAAAATTTAATTTAGAAATATAAATTAGAATCCATATAAATCAAAAAAACATTTGGCTTAAATTGCCATGGGGGGGGCAACAAAATGCAGTAGGTTTTATTCTGGAGTATTTGCATTTGGACTTTATGAAGTAATTGTATAGTTTTGATGTAACAAGAAAGTAAAGACTTATTTTAGAGGACATGCTTAAAAGGACTCTGTGATCTGTTATTCATCAGTGCATGACGGCCGGCTTTTGTTTTTGACATCATAAGAAACATGATACTCTATTGTTTCATGAAAAGCACCATTCTTCTTGAGTTACTTTACTTTGAGGTGAAATTCAAAATCTATGAGATCTTACATGAATATGAGATAGAAATTCATATCAAAGTGTATATTTTCAGAATCACAATGAACACAGAAAATCCCCTTTCTTTGGTCTCTATGTATCTTGTCTGCTTGTGGAGCAAAATTAACGAGGAACAAGAAGGATAAAAATCTAGTTTGACAGATGAACTATTTCCTAGAGAGACAGTGTAATTTTTTTCATGTGATCACATTCCACAAGTTCATAAGAAATGCATTGAGTAATACTATGTTATTTTAGGTTTTCATTTCGTCCCCCCACGTCTTTACTATCTTATCCTTTAAAAAATTGTTACTGGATAAGACACTGCAATTTGTTCTAATTTTTTAAACTGTTGGATGCCTTAGTAATAATAAAGCAGATCTCTCAACTTTGCAACACTTGTTCTATCTTCCAAATTAAGTCATCCACCAAAACTAATAGTCCCTCTTGTAATAGACCACTACTTACTAAAGAACAGGATAAAATCATGGTTGCTATTTTTTTCTTACAAAATTTCTCTAGTAAATTTTCTTTTGTGTAGGGATGGTTTGCTTTTAGTTATTAATGGAAACCGCAGTCTTTGCTCCTCATCCTTAGTGCTCTCTGATCTGAGGGAGGGCTTACCATCTCATTTGTAAGTTTTGAAAGTAGGATTTGATCATTTATTGCCAATTGATAAGGAAAAGGAGAGTTGGAAGAACAAAAAATGTTCAGAAACACGACTCCATCCCAAAGCGGGCAACTTTCAAAATCTAGGTAGGACTAGGGAAGTGTTGGGCGCCTGGGTGGCTCAGTCGTTAAGCGTCTGCCTTTGGCTCAGGTCATGATCCCAGGGTCCTGGGATTGAGCCCCACATCGGGCTCCCTGCTTAGCAGGAAGCCTGTTTCTTCCTCTCCCACTCCCCCTGCTTGTGTTCCTTCTCTCGCTGCTTCTCTCTCTGTCAAATAAATAAATAAAATCTTTAAAAAAAAAAAAAAAGGACTATGGAAGTGTGAATCTTTGTGCCATTTGTTGTTAAAATAATACAGAAAATTACTATATTTTTGAAATATAGTGATGGAGTTTTTTCCTCTTGTTTTTCTTCAATGTTATCTTTCTCTTAGTTGGAGGCATCTCTTGCCTTATATTTTTAAAAAACAACCCTTGAGTAATGTAAGTTTGGTGTTTAATAGTAAGTGAAAGTGCAGTGTGGACAAAGGATATTTCATACGGGAAGTTCACCCTAGAAAAGAAAAATGAAAGAGACGTGCTAAGAAAAATTAGAGCAGTTGATGCATGTCATGAGGGAAATCCTAGAGAAGTCAAAGACGACTCTAAGAAAATTCTACTGGTCCAATGCTTCACTATCTATGTTTGACATGGCATAGGAACAGAAGAGCAAAGGCAGATGACATGTCTATAAACACTGGCTTGAGATAGAGCCCCGATGGCCACACATACGTGTCAGGCTTAGGAATTTCCATGTGACTATTCTGGAGACGTGTTGGTGCTAAGCAAATCAAAGGAGTAAGTGACGTTTGTATCCAAGGTAAGGAGACCAGCATGAGATACAATTTTATAGATTACAAACTTGGTCACGAGTGCTCGTGTGATGATCCAAAAGACCAGATGGATGAACCACATATTGATAGATGTCACTCAGGATACCCAAGAATTGTATGTATCCTACAGCATTGGAGATCTCCGGGTGCTCAGCTCAGAGGACAAGAGAGCTCAGCAAGTACATCAGCATTCCTTCCATAACCACCTTGCCATTACCGAAACTTCCCAATGTCCAACTTCAGGTGGAAGGAGGGAGGAAGTATGCCTTCAGAGAAAAGAGGGAATAAAAAGGCAATGTAATGCATCCCTAGGAGTAGATTTTTAATTAGAAACAGGCGGTAAAATACCATCTTTGTGGAATGGGAGCTCTCTTAGTGGCCCCATAGATTAACTCTCTAATAAAGGATGACCTATGAGTTCTGTTTGTATTGCTGATTTTCAAGTGACCACACTCAGGGTCTTCGCTGTCAAGCAGCTTCTGAAGTTGAGTGTTAGGAGTATGGTGTGTCTTTGTGGCTATGAAGGCTGACTGAGAAGTAGCTTTGGAGACCAGCCTGGCCCGTAAAGGGTGGGTGTGAGTTACAGCCACAATCACTCAAACAGACAGCATTTTGGCTCCTTCTACTCAAGTGCTTCCCGGAAGCTGCTGCCTCTGAACTTACCTGAATCAATGCTTTCCTTAGGGAGACAAAGTTTAGTCATAAAAGCCATCAAGGCCACTTGTTTGGCCACCTGTTACTCAATCATTGAATAGTGTATCTAATTTGTTTACTCCATGAACTATGTTTTTAATAAAAGTCTATTTAATAGGGCTTTCAAACTCTGTTTTCCTACCATGAAATAATCAAAATAATATTCTTTTAAAAAACTCCCCATGCACGGGTGCCTGGGGGGCACAGTCAGCTAAGCGTCTGACCCTTGGATTTGGCTCAGGTTATGATCTTGGGGTCGTGGGATTGAGCCCTGCATCAGGCTCTGTGCTCAGCACGGAATCTGCTGGAGATTCTCTCTCCCTCTCCCTCTGCCCCTACCCCCCTACCCCCCATGCTTTCACTCTCTTTCTCTTTCTCTCAAATAAATAAAATCTTAAAAAAAACTCCCCATGCAAATAGTCACATAGTGAACAGGTAACTCAGGCAAACATATGTTTGCACACACATGTATACCCATCAATATTTAGATAAAGTAGTCCCAGTTAATTCATACAAACATACTTATTTCACACATAAATAGTTAAAATAGTCCCACATTTAACTCACATGAACATATTTGTGTGTACAAAAACATGAATAACTGTAGATTACATGGGCATTATTGAATAAATCTAGACTTATCAATTCTTTTTGATCAAAACAGTCATAATCAGTGAAATATTTCCCATTTATGCTCTATGTATATGTGCCTTACTTAAAGAAATGATTCTGTCTTTGTTGCAAAATGCCTTGTTGCCTTAAGTTAGAGTCCTCTAGAAGCCAACACAAGGCAGGGATGAAGGTGCATGAAGTATATGGAAGGTACCAGTAGGAGACTGGAGATACAAAACAGAAAAGAAGGAATCATTTAAGAATTCATTGTTAAACAGGTTACCACTTGGGTGAGAGGGGCTCGCTCCCTCTAGGAATGCTGAGAGACAGTAGGCACCACTCCTCATCCCAATTAAAGTTGGAGGGTGCTGGTCAAACTCCCATCAGTCATTGGTTGAAATCTGTTCCTGGAATGCAGAGAGAAAGCATTAATTCCTCAGTGCTTGTAACCTACCTTTTACGTGGCTGAGCAAGTAGCTTTTGGTCAGAGAATACCTCTAGACAAAAAAATACTAGTTAAAAATATTTTAAAATTCTGGACAGTATATATGGCAAGAAATGATGTTTTAAGGTAGCCTGGTAAAGATCATGAACGTGTCAGGAAGAAGAAATAGCATGAGCTAAGACAATAGAAGGAAAGTGTCGGCTGCTTTAAAGTAATTGAAAAAAAGTCAGTATGGAGGACTCTGGCAAGTTCCTGAGAGCATATTATAAAAAGAGATGGAAAGATTATTAGGGAGAGATTATGTAAAACTTTGCTGACCATGTTTAAGATTTGGATCATATCCTATGTACAACAGGGAACTGTAAAAGAGTTTCCTGCAGGGAAGGTCATCACATTTTCAGAAGATCACCCTTGCTGCTGTGTGGATAATGGATTGGAGGGAGGTCAGAGTCCATAGAAGAGGAAAGCTGCTAAAGGAGACCAGTGCACAGCGTAGGATGTAGGTGACAGTCATTTGAATTAGAGATTGGGAAGCGTGGGCGATTTGAAAATACTTTCTGGAAGTCAAACTGAAAATTTGTATGATGCTGATAGTAAAGAGACAGCAGTTTTCTGACCGTGCTGGTGGGCCGGTGGGGGGGGGGGGGGGGGGGTGCATTGACTTAGATGAAGAAGTCTGAAGAGAGAAAATCAGATTCGGAAAACTTAAATCTGAAATGTTTCAGAGATATCTAAGAGAAAATATGAAGTGGAGAGTGGCGTACACGAATGCTCTGCGTTAAGAATGTAATTGTAGAGGTTAGGAAGCATTTTTCTGTAAATCAGCAGATGTGTCAGAAACTACTAGTCATGCCCTCATGCAGAGAACCCCACAAGAGAGACGCAGGCAAAATTGTTTGAACAGAAAACCAAAAGTAAAAAGAAAATTTGATATCTGTGTGTAAGTTCCTCATTGAGTAGGTAGAAAGGTCACTGTGTTGCACTATTTTCCCAAAACGCAGTGCTTTAACACTTCGCTTGACTTGACTTTGTTTTGCTTTGTAGCAGTGATAATTACTATCCATTCTTCACAGGCTTTAATGTGACACGTAACTGATCCTAGGGAAGTCACGTGTCACTTCACAGCACATGGTAAGCAGTAGAAGATAGTGGTTTTGAATTGTTCTGTAATTGAGTTGAATCTTGTCCTACAGGAATTGTAATGTAGAGAAGTATCCCTCAGCTATACGCACATTCCCCCAACCCCCATACTCAAGTTACTAGGCTGATGTAAGGAATCCCTGGGTCTATGCAAGTGGGTGAGAGAAATTGTCTTCTAAGACAATAACCCCTTGAATCGAAGGAAGTGTTGCTGAGCATATACTGTGAGGGGTTAATACCTAAGCCCAGGAATCAGAAAAAGAGCCTCAGGTCCAAAACCTAGAGAGTCAGGAACAGGTATGGATGTAGAGCATAAAACACTGGACCAGAGCAAGCAGTTTGGAGATAACCCACAAACAAAGATTAGCTTCTAGAAATTTGCTTGCATGCCTTTGTCTCCTGTAAATGGAAGAAGGCCCAATGGCTTCCAGGAACAATAGCTAACCTACTGGCCATAAGGGGTGACTCTTGGGGCTCCATTGCCCTGTGACCTCTTGTCCATATTGTGCTTTACAATCTTCTCATCTATTATTAATACCTGATTATAACCCCATGAGGTTTGGTCTAAGTGGTGTCACATTCAGAGGAAATGTATCCAACGCCAGAGGCCTTGAAAATAGAGACCTATATTTGGACTCCTTTTGGAGGAGTAGCTAGAGTAGTTTGATAGTGCATCTCATATGGAAAGCTTCTTTGAAAGTCCCATTTGGTGAGCTCCCCATTTCCCACATAGTAGCTGCTCAAAACTTTTCTTTATTCACCCCTCCATCTGACCTCAGTTCTCACTCTATCTCCTGTGGTTAGGCCCCCCTCACCAGTGTGCTCTACAAAAGAGATTCCTGAAATGGACCCAATTCACAAAAACCATGCATTCACTGAGGAGAAAAAAAAAAAAAAAACAGGAAGAACTCATATATGGGGTAATTTTTGATCCCATTATTTTTCATTATTTTTACACAAATTTACCTATTACAAATATTTACTCAAAAATTTTATTTGATTATAGTATATTGGGAGAGGATATTTACTTTATATAGAGTGCTCACTATAAAATCTGGCACTCGGTTGACTTGTAATAAATATTTATGAAATGAATAGAGATCCTAAAATAAAAAGTAACAAGTGAATCATTTTATGCCCTTACAAAAATACCATTAACCCAATGCCAGCTGATACTGATTCAATTCTTTTTTTTTCAAGTTAAGGCATTATACTTGAATCTCAAGATACCTAGCTGAATATTTTACATATGTGTGTGTACATGTACATGTACATATGTGTGTGTATATGTATTGGTATATATATATCTATGTGCATATACATGTATATACACACATAGTATCTTTGGAGAAGCTCACATAACCAAATAGAGGAAAAATAAAACCCCAACCAAGTGATTTAATTGTTTTTTTAAGTTTCATGGCTATTGGAGGCTTTATTTTTTTTTTAAGAATTTATTTATTTGTCAGAGAGAGAGAAAGCACACGCTGAGGGAGAGGGAGAAGCAGACTCCCTGCTAAGCAAAGAGCCCGATGTGGGATTCAATCCCAGGACTGTGGGATCATGACCTGAGCTGAAGGCAGACGCTTAACTGACTGAGCCACCCAGGCGTCCCGCTATTGGAGACTTTAAAGAAAAATCACTGCAGGACTCTTGTTTCTCTTCTTCCCTCTGTCTCTTGGGACAGCAGTTGGCATTTCACACGAAGATCCTGGTTACAGTCAGAACATCACTATTCCAGAAGTCCCTCTATAAATTTAGGCTGTGAATGAGATGGTCTACCTTTGTTATGTTTCTTTTTCTGTTGGCTTGATTACACAGTATCCCTAAGTGGTCTTTTGAACTTAGAATTCAAACATACAAGTTGACTTAAGGTGCTTTGGTGAGCAACGATGAAGCTGAACTCACATTTAAAAAAAAAAAAAAAGAGAGACCCTAAAACAGAAAAATCTTGCCATCTTAACTGTAAATAAGATTGTAGCCTGGTAACTGTGTCAGAGATGGGGAATGACTTTTGGTTAAACTGGAAAGTGAAAGACATCACAGTCAGTTTTGTTTTTTTTTAATCTCTTCTCAATGGTCTGTGGGTTTTGGCTCCTGTGTATCTGTTAAGTGGTAATTCTAATCTTCAAAAGTCCATTTTCTCTCCCATCTAAGGAAGCTTTGTGTGATCTGAAGCCAAAGAGTGTTGGAAGGAACTCAGGGTTGTTATCACATTTATTGTATAGCACATAGAGCAGCAGGGCTGATTATAGACTGATTTAAGTCTTATGGAGATGGAAAGGGGTTAGGGGGTTGAGGCTGAGGGAGGAATTGAGAACAGATATTTCAGGGAGGCTGTTTTCTGCCTAGGAAATAAAAAGGCCTTTTACCTCCTATAAAGTACTCACAAAGTATGCCTGTTCAGGTAAATGAAGTAACATCCAGTTCAACCATTTTTGGTTTTATCAACATCGCACAACCAGTACGTCAATCCTAATGAGTTCTGAGCCAAAGGTCAAAAACTATTTTCTGGGGTGCCTGGGTGGCTCAGTTGGTTAAGCGACTGCCTTCGGCTCAGGTCATGATCCCGGAGTCCCGGGATCGAGTCCCACATCGGGCTCCCTGCTCGGCGGGGAGTCTGCTTCTCCCTCTAACCCTACCCCCTCTTGCGCTCTCTCTCTCACTCTCTCTCTCTCAAATAAATAAATAAAATCTTAAAAAAAAAAAAAAAAAAGAACTATTTTCTGCATCAGCCTGTGAATAGATTTAAAGGAGGCAGTTACAGGAGACCTGAGCAGAAACAGAAATGAGGGACTGAACTTTCAGGTAGGCATCCGCTTGAAGATGGTAGGTGTGTATTTAGACATATGGTCAGCTAGGTGCGTGGCTAGGTACCCAGCTAGAATTTTTGTATCAAAGGCAAGCCTTTGATGTCTTACAGTTCCACCACTGAATTATAATGTCAACTAAAATAGTGGTTAGGCACTCACTAAACAAAACACTGATTCACAGAATTCTGATTAGAAGTTTATGCAAACACTCAACTCTTGTGTTAACATTGGTTTGAAAAATGCCAAGTCAAAACCAAAAAGGGAATGGTGACAAGGAGCGATGCAGATGGTAGCATGCCAGTGGAATAATATTTATTTCCTAATCATCAACTTTGGTGTTGGTAAACTTTTGAGTTATGGAGAGAAAATAAACTGTTTTCCTTCGAGTGATTTGTTTTCTCTGAAGACTTGAATTTTTAAAGACTTTTCAAATAAGGGTCAGGTTCAATAACACTCTGGTTTCCATAATTGCATGGAATTTTATGGGAGGCCAAAGTTGTGTGTTATGTTAGCCCCACAGCATAGAGGATATCTAATAACATGTATTAGTAAGAAGGCTTTAAGGTTCAAATAACAGAAGTCCAGATTCCGCTAGCAGAAGCAGGGAAGAACTTCCTAACTGTGCCTTTTGTAACTATCTAGAGAAAGAGAGATGGTTTCATATGAGGCTGATCAGCTGGTACCACCTTGCCATCTAAGACTTGGTTTCTTTCCATCTCCCTGTTCCCTCTTCCACAGGTCAGCTTTATTTTCTGACTGACCACTTCTGGGGATCCAAGATGGCGTTGAGCAGCTCCTTGTACAATCTGATTGTGCACATTAACAAAAAAGTCAGTAAAAGCTTTCCTACTATTCACAGCAAAACTTTAGTATTCTTTCCCCTTGGATTGCCTTAAGTCACATGCTCAGCCTTCATCCAGTCACTGCAATATGAGATTTGCTGATCAGCTTAAACTTGGTTATGAGCTTAGGTGGAGTCAGGCTCCCCGGAAGTTACGAGTTTCCAAAGAGGAATTAAAGACCATTGAGCAAGAAGAAAAGGTGAAGGAGGAAGAGTATGCTAGGAAAATAACAAAAATTTACTCAAGTCTTAAGTTTGGCAAGAATTATTGACATTTAGGGTTTTTAATTTTAAACAATGCCGTAATTAAATTTTTGAAACAAGGAAGATGGCTTTTACAGTTGGAGGATTGAGGAAGTATGTATTAGGCTCTGTATAAGTTGTATGTTAGTATTTGATAAGAAATTCAATGTTAGAGATGATAATACAGTGATGGCATTTTGAAGATGACCTTTTTAGTGAGGATTTGTGCATATCTATGTAAATGTCACTAGCTCTAGGAATCCAAAAACGGAAACTTAAAGGCTGTTAGGATAAAGAAACCACAAATTATATTTACTGTGAGATGATCTAGATTTAGTTTGCTTTAATTGTGATAAAGTTGAAGCTGAAGCCATGAGTTTATTTTTATAGAATGAGTTAACCTTTTTTATGCTTCTGAATTCATTGGATGTTATTAAGCTCCAAGAGTTACACTTCTGAATACTTCCTAAGAGACCATTAGCCAATGTTTATATAACCATTTGAAGAGATTTCATATTCGGCTGAAATCACTATGACCATTATCTTCAAAATCATGCATAAATAAACTGTCTGGTTCTGGATTTTCCTTATCAGAGGCAAAGAGGTTTCTTATCCTAGTTTTATATCAAAATGGTCAATTACTATTTTAAAACTATAGTCAAAATTGTTTTACACCCAGCAGAATGTAAGAACCATCAACTTTCGTGGTTCTGTTGTAGTTAGAGGAAAACAAAACCTCCTCCTAGCCAGTCCTGGCTACACACGTTCTTACTAATTTAACTTGAGATTTTTAAGAGCCTGTCTAGATCAGTTCCCAAAGGGATTCCAGATAACACAAACAGCAATATATGGGTTTGACAGACAATCACATTCTGAGAATAATTTGGGACCGCTGAATAATAACAAAGTGTATTTATAGTTACTAAGTACTCAACTCTTCATAAAGTAGTTATTACTATTATGACCTTTCTACCTATGAGAATATGAAGCCTATAAATATAAGATAACAATTCTCAAGATAGTAAGTGGTAGAGGATTCAGGCTCAGAGATGGTGACTTCAGGGATAAAATACTTTTTTTCCTTATTAACTTTTTATTGTGAAAAATTTCATACAGAAAATGGAACACATTGTATAATAATGCCTGTTTACTCACCAATTGTTAACATTTTACAATATTGCTTTACCCGTATGTCTGTATATCTATGCATTTGAAAATTTTCTAAACATTGGAAATGATGGATGCGACATTTTATCCCCACAGTCTTCAGCCTGCATTTCTTAAGAAGGCCCTTCTCTTCCATGTCCACCATGTCATTAACTACCTAAGAAAATTAGTAATTCCCTAGTATTATCTTATACCCTATCCATACTCAAATTTCTACCCTTTTCCTCTAGGTAGATTTTATATCTGGTTTGTTCAAATCAGGATCCCACTACAGTTAATACCCTGTGTGTGGATGTTAGGGGGAACTGTATTCTAAAACATTACACAAAACACTCTTGAGGGTTTCTCAGATTGTTATGAGGAAAATTCACAGAACTGCATTTCTAGCGTATCTGTACAATCATAGAGCTCTTCTGGAATAAAAAAGATCCGGATATTAATCACAATTCTACCAGTTACTACTGGATTCATGACCTTGGGCGAGTTGTTTGATCTCTCAAAGCCATAATTTTTTCATGTCATCTGGGAGTCGTGAGGATTAAAGGAAATAATGTAGTCTCTGTGCTTAGCATAATGAATCCATATGTGCAGATACAGATCAGTGGGGCATTACCTGGAATAGAAACTGTACACGTATGTGGGAGAAAATATTTAGAGTCAGCATTTGGTAATTTTAAACACCATAGATGAGCCGTCAGGATGGTGCTAAGAGAATCTCATCAAATACAGGAAGAAGTTAGGAGTAAAACATTCCTTTAAATTCCTAGCTCTGCGGCCCAGATAGAGTCCTGAAGAGCGGGAAATTGTTTCCCATGCTGCCACATGGGGCTCATGGTTTTAATAGACATGAATTCTCATTACAAAGGTTTTCATCATCGAAGTTCCAGCACCTGGTGAATCGAAAAAGTAGACAACTCCCTAAATTAGACTTAGTGAAGGATCGCCATCAGCCTTTCGTTAAGCAATAATGTGTTTCCCTCTGTCCAAGTGGCAATCAAAAGAATTTTTTTAACCTGTAGAAAAAATATCCTAGTGAGTGGATTGCAATAGCGGGAGAAAGAGAAGCCTATCAGAATGATGGGTTAGGTAGTCATGGGGAAGACAAGGTTTCATTTTTTTCTCTTGTATTGTGGAACATTTGCAACAGTGTTCATGTCCTGTTTTTAGCCTTTGGTACCCTGTTGCGCAGTAAACTGTGAGCAGTAAATACATGAGAATCTCCAGGATGTTCTGCATAATTTAAAACATACTGTTAGTTTAATTTGTCACTGAAAATACAGTTATTTGGTTGGGGAATAAATTGTTGCTTAGGAAAAACCAATAGCAGAAGCAGAGTTTTAGGTGATCATAGAATAAGCTCAGCTTACTCTGTCACTCGGTTGTAACGGAAATGCAGACTGGCCGCAGATTCAAAAGTTAGTTCCTGTACAGAAATAAACAAACTGAGGGTTATAGAAGGGAGGGGGTGGGGGGATGGGGTAACCGGGTGATGGGCATTAAGGAGGGCACGTGATGCGATGAGCACTGGGTGTTATATGCAACTGATGAATCATTGAGCACTACATCAAAAAATAATGATGTACTATATGTTGGCTACTTGAAAATAATAAAATCTATATATATTAATTTTAAAGCCAGGCACATGTCCTCTTCGTAATTATACTGGCTTCCAGTAAAAGAAAGGAATCACTTGGTAATAGAAGCTTCTAAAATTCTTCCACATAAAACAAGGTTAAACATGAGAAGCCCCCCACCTATCTAAAATGTGTAGTTTGTGCACATGAAGTCTTAAAACAGCAAACTTATCTGGCTGCCCATGCATGTTGTTAAGTACTGTGGTTGCTCTTTCTTCGGAGACCCCCGCTGCATCATCCAAATGTTACATCTGGCCTTGTCACAGCCACTTTGCCCAGACTGTTGGCCAGGACTCCAAAGTTCTTACTCTCCTCCAAGCTGCTTCTGCCAAGTCAGGGGAGGATTTCACAATCAAGGCCGTGCAAGGCACCTTGTTGTACTTCAGGGGGAAAAACTGCAACTCTCACAGTGATGTAAATTACAGAGGGTCGTCAATGGAGATGCTAACTGCCTCCCTTAGAACGTAGTCTTGATGTGTTGTCTTGCAGACCTTTGCTATATAGAATCCATTGTGTTTTTAATTACAGCTGCTTGAAAAGGCTCTACAGTCCTAAAAGGGGTATAGTTGGGTCTTTTGAGTGTTTTGCTTTTCGTTTTGTTTTTTATCAGGTGAATGCCAGGCAAAATATTTAGTCAGGTTTTGTTAGTTTTACAGCTCTTAGATTCTGTGTTTAGCTTAAAATTAGCTCACTTAATTCCAGTGTAACTCTGAGAGAGAAAATAAATTATACAATGGGAATGAACTCCTGCCCAATAATATATAAAGAGTAACACAAAAAGCTGAAGATATCTTTAAATTATTTTTTAAACTTCAAAATGTTAAGGGAGGAATAAGAATCATAAAAAAATAAATTATGTTAAGAAATAGGGGAAAATGAAACAACGGAAAAATCATTAGAATTCCTTATTGAATACATACATGGGTATATATGTATATACGTGTATGTGTGTGTATCTTTTGGAATTAAAAGTCAATACATGGGAGAAACCCTATATTGGTCACAAAGATTTGTGAATTGGAAGATTGCACTGAAGAATTCACAAACACAGGGAAGAGATTCACAGGAGATGCAGTCAAAGGATGAGATGAAAACCAAAAAGAACAAGTTAACAGGAAAGCTAGATTGAAGGACTCCACGCATTCATGTAATAGTCGTTCTAGAAGTAGAAAACATGCAGAAAAGCAGGGAAGACATTTTTAGGCATTGAAATTATTAGAAGACAATACAAGATAATCTTTGTGTGACCTTGAGGTGGGGAAGAATTTTTAATAGAATCAAAATCAGAAACCAATAATAATACGACCCCTAAATGGGTTTTTTAAATGTTTTTGCTGCTTTTGATATTTTCAATTGACACTACTCCCTGTTAATTAACACAGGTCTTTGAAAAGTCACCAAATTCGTTTTATTTTTTTCTTTTCTTTAAGACTTGACAGCATTGTATTTCTATATGGGATTTTCCTGAGCTTTAGTAACTTTTACCATTGTGGTTTTTACTTCAGGGGTTATGATATATTGGCACATATTTTCATTTCATTTAGTTAAACAGATTTTGTAATTTCCTTAGTAATTTTTTGACTCATGGATTACTTACACATAGACTCTTTAATTTCTTTCTTTTTATTGATTATTATTATTATTAGGTAGATTTTAGTGTATCTTTGTCACCGATTCCCAGTTTAATTCCACTTGGGACAGTGCATATACTGTGTATGATTTAAGTCCTCTTAACTTTATTGGAAGTTGTTTTATGGACTATAATGAGGTTTTTCCTTGTGAATTAATGTGTAGACTTGAAACGATTGTGTATTCTGTGGTCTGGTGTGGTGTTGGATATGTGGCAAGGAGGAAATGCCAGTGGATTGTATTGTTCAAATCTTCTGTAATCTTAATTATCTTTGGTCTAGCACTGAGAGTTTCATGCAGAAAGCCAGGCTGTGGTTGTGGATTCATCACTTCTTTTCAATTCTGTCCGTATTTTGAATCCCTGTTGCTCGGTGCATATCCTTCAGGTACTTAATTTCTTCTTACCCATATAGCTTTATGAAATGTCCTTTTCTATTCCTTGCTATATTCTTTTTTTTTTTAAAGGTTGTATTTATTTATTTGAGACAAAGAGTGAGTGAGAGGAAGAAAGAAGGAGCAGGGGGAGGGGCAGAGGGAGAGGGAGAAGCAGACTCCCCGATAAACAGGGAGCCTGACATGGGGCTCATCCCAGGACTCCAGAATCATGACCTGAGCTAAAGGCAGACACTTAACCAACTGAGCCACCCAGGCGCCCCTAAATTCTTTTCGTTTATTGAGATATAATTGAGAAATAAAATTGTAATATATATTTAAAATATACAATGTGATGATTTGATATACATATATATTGTGAAAGGATTCTCACAACAGAGTTGAATAACCCATCTATTCATCACCTCACATGTTTATCTTTTTTTTTTTCTTGGTGAGCACTTAAATCTACTCTCTTATCAAATTTCCATTGTACAATACAGTGTATCAACTATATTCACCATGTCATACACTACATCCTTAGACCTTCAACCAACCACTCCCCATTTCCCTTACTCCCAACTCCTATAACTACTATTCTATTCTGTTTCTAAGTCCTCGCTATATTCTTGTCTTAAACTCTACTTTTCTTAATGTTAATTTAGCCATTCCAGCTTTCATTTTAGAGTGTGAATGGTATACATTTTGATACACACATGAGATTTTGATGTGGCTTGTGAGAGAGTATGCGTATTTATAAAACCAAATTGTATGAGGCCAACAGTAATAAATTTTGAATCAATCCCTAGTTTATTAAATACAATGGTGAGTTCTATAACAAAATAAAAATGTCAAAAGACATATGTAATAAATAAGATGGGCAATGTGGAAACAATTTTGGAAATTGGGTGATGAGTATATGGAGGTCCTTATGCTAGTCTTTCTACATGTTTCTGTTTTCCATTAAAAACTTTAAAAAGACTAATGAAACTTGTATAAGGTAAAGATACATAATAAAAAATAGAACAATGCTAATTGGATTGTAGCAAGTAGAAAAATGTTAAGTAATATAATTCAACAAGAGGAAAATGGCTCTTGCATTGAAAAAGGCAGATACAAGCAAATTAATCACAAAAGAAAAAGAATAAAATAAGTAAAAAAAGAAAAAAGATGGTAAAAGCAAATCCAAAGTAATTCCTTGTAATGGGGAATTAAAAATCAATTAATAAACAAGAAAATAGGAGGAAACATAGGTCAGTAAAATAATGAGGGGACAAGCTGTTGCTACTAGGTTCGGAAAAAGTATGAGTTTTCACTGAGAATAGAGCTCAAAGCACAAGGAGAGTAAAAACATGTAAACAACCTGATTCTTACAAAATAAATCCTATCTCCAAATATCATAAAAATAATACCATAAATTGTTGATGATGGTTAAACGTAACAACTTATTTTTCTTCCAAGATTTTATTTAGATTCAAGTAAACGTAACAACTTTTGATCACTCTCTATCTGCCAAAAACTTTGCACACAGTATCTGTAATCCTCACAAACTCTCTGCAAAGGCTGGGGGTAGATTGCTTCTTAACAGGAAACTCACTTCTCTATTCTGGTCCAGGGGATTTCTCCAAAGTTCGTCTGGTTAACTAGAAATTCAGCTCACAAATACGTATTTTTTTCCCTTTATTTGCAAAAAGGTACTTGGCAGAAATTTAGCTACTGAATTAACCAGACAAGTACACTTCTCAATATAAACAGAGAAATCTTCTATATCAAAAAGTGTTAAACCATTCCATTAATCTAAAGTTTTTCTTTACTTGTCCTTTTCTCGGGTTTTGTCTGATGGTATCAAAATCAGAAGCGTGATTGCAGGATCAGCATGGTGACTTCCTCTCCCCTGTGGTATTACTAAGTTGGTTTACAAACAAATTACCATTGCAGGCTAGAGGTATGATGCTATACATCATGCCATTGTAGTAGAACGTTAACAAATACTTCTACTCATTATTGTTTCCTAATACCCACACTTGTCAGCAGCAAAGGAGATATTTCTGACATCTTCCTATTTCAAATTGTTTGGCTTGTCCTTCAGTACTATTTTTTCCTAGAGTCTAGAATGGTGCACGTATAATTACTTAGCGTTACTCTAATCCCACTTTTCTGATTACTTGAAATTAAATGTCAGATGATCCTTTCCTTATACAGAGACATTAAATCATCTAACTGTTAAGAATATACTTGTATAAATTAAGAAACTATGAGTTTGGAAAATGGACTTCCTATATGCAGTTATAACTTTCCAGAAAAAAATGACTTAGTATCTTAGTTATACCTGGAAATTGAGTATTAACTTTAACTTAATTGTAAATTAATCCTGTTTATTTTTATAAAACAGAGTAAATTCTTCTCTCAATATAAAATAATTTACCTATATGGAGTGACTATTTTTCCATCAGAACTTTTCTAGATTTTAATTGCTTTGTCTTTCTCCCTTTCTCAGTAAGACACACACGCACACACCATTTTTTTTAAGAGCTTTAAAAAAATATCCACCATGGTCTTTACATTAATGCTGTCTTTCTCTCTAACTCTTATTTATTAAATGTTAGTACAAAAATCTATGGTGGATTTTTTCAAAGATTTTAAAGAACATCAGGATATAACATCATAAATGAAATTTTAATTCAACCTAAAAATATATAAGCGTATTAATATTTTACAGCATCCGTATACAATATAATTAATCTCCTAAGTGTTTTATGGGTGAGATTTCATTCTTTATGTTACATTCATAAGGCATTTTATTTCCTGTTGTATCTGCAACTGTAGATCTAAGTCATTCTGAGATTTTGCTAAAACTAGATAAATTTGTTGTTCCAAAACTATTAAGATACCTCATTTAGATTAAATCTTGTTTTATGCCATGAAGGTTCTGATAGTAATTACATAACCTCTTTTTTGCTAGCTTTTAATACAGTTTATATTAAAAAAGCTGTACAAAAGTAGAGAAAAAGATGTAGGATGATTTTATCAGTTGTACTCCATCACTTAAAATTTATAGCCATAAGAAACAAATGATCCTGGAAATAGTTCAGAAGATCATATAAGAGCAAAACCTCAATAAGGGTGTAGGGGCAAAGAGAAAAAAAAAAAAAGACAGGGATAAGTTCTGGTCCAAAATACTTCAGAAAATAGAGAGACAGATACTCTAGCAAATCAGAAAAATAAAATGTTTTCAAGGAGAGGAAGATAAAAAGAATGTTTTCAAAATACAAAAATAGTAATAAGAGTTTGACTTGTTGATTTACATTCTATTTTTTTTTAAAGATTTTATTTATTTTTGACAGAGAGAGAGATCACAAGTAGGCAGGCAGGCAGGCAGAGGGAGAGGGAGAAGCAGGCTCCCTGCTGAGCAGGGAACCCGACACGGGGCTCGATCCCAGCACCCTGGGATCATGACCTGAGCCGAAGGCAGAAGCTTAACCATCTGAGCCACCCAGGCACCACTGTTGATTTCCATTCTTAAAATGGATTCGTGTAAATGTTTCAAAACTGTGTTTTGTCCTCTGCGTCCTGTAAATCTATGTCAAAGTCACCCTGACCTGTAAGAGTTGCAGTATTTTGTGTGTGTGTATAAGATACATTCTGACAGTATTTTGCTTATTTTTCAGCACTGCTTCTCATATCTTAGTATTTTTCTCCTTTTCCTCTTATTATCACCTGTGCATTTACATCTGTGTAGTTCCTTCTCCAAAATATACACGCATAGACAAACACTCTGGTTCATTCACTGTACAAAAAAGTATGTGTGTTCCACTCATTTGGGTTTTTATAATTTATTATATAGGCACATGTCTATAAATCCCACCTAGTATTGTTTTGTATATTCAAAAATGTTTTAAATTTTTTTTAAAGATTTATTTTTTTGACAGAGAGAGACACAGCAAGAGAGGGAACACCAGCAGGGGGAGTAGGAGAGGGAGAAGCAGACCCCCTGCTGAGCAGGGAGCCCGATGTGGGGCTCGATCCCAGGACCCTGGGATCATGACCCGAGCGGAAGGCAGACGCTTAACGACTGAGCCACCCAGGTGCCCCTGTTTTTTAAATTAAAAAAAAAAACATGCTTTATATTTCCTTGGCAACCAACTTTTTCCACTCTTGTTTTTTAGATGTCAACACATACATTCATTTCAATTTTGTGTATCAGTGTAAGTGTAAGCGGTGAAATACTGGCATGGTTATTGCGTTCACACTAAGAAATTGTGTGGATATACCACAGTATATATATGAGTAAGAGAGTTTTCCAGGTTATATATCTAGATGCAGAATCGCTAGGCTGGAGGTTATGTTCATTTTCAACATGTTTAGATCAGCCACATTGTTCTTGAAGTTGATGTACTAATTAGACTCCCATGAGCAGTCAAGCCTTCTATTTTACTTTTTTTTAACTGTAGTTGACATACGATGTTACATTAGTTTCAGGTGGCTGGCATAGTAATTCAACAATTTTGTGTGCTATTCTAGGCTCACCGTAAATGGAGCTATCATCTGCCTTCTGTTTTCTTAAATCAAAACTTTTTACTTTTTGCCAAATATATGGGGAGAAATAATACTGCTTTTAAATTTAGAGATCCAAAATTCCCAGTGAGGGTGAGCATCTTTACAAAATTTTTGACCTTTTGGTTTTCCTATTTTTTTCATTTTTCATCACTTTTAAGTACAGTGGACTTTTTGTTTCAATATTAAATTCTCTGAAATGTGCTCTATTTGGCTTTCTCCCCCCATTGGAGAAAAGCTTATTACAGTATCGTGAAATAAAACCATTTTGTTTGTTAGCATATTATTTTTAAAAAAAGTTTCACTAGAGTACATGCTTTACTAGGACAGGCCATATCTGCCTTATTTACATTGTATGCTCACCTCCATCATGGTAACTATAACGTAGAAGGTGCTCAACAAAATTGGTTGGATCTATAAACACATATACTCTTATTGTTCTAAAAGCTGTTGATCAAGCAACCGAACTTCTAACTTTTCAGGATACAGAATGCCTATAACACTTCCTCTCAGTCCAGTGGTGCACATAGACGTTGAGAAATACAATGCTTTCAATATACTTATTGCAATGTCCCCCTGATCAAATTTTCTTTTAGCAATAGTGGTCTTGGATTGGGACTGACAGTCACACTAAAAAAAAGCAAAAATACATGTCTTCATGCAACATAAAGTTTACTGAGCTCTTAGAAAGACCCTGGCACAGAAACGACAATGCAGCAACAACACAGCTGAGCTCCTCTGACTCCCAGGCATGGTGTCTGATGCCCTTCCAACGCTTGGAGAAGGTGCGCTCAGAGATAGGAGGCTAAGTGGAGAAGGACAATCTCTGTTTAGGAAACTCATCAGCTCTTTGGTGGTTTCGGCTTTTGTATAAGGCTAGTCACCTGCGATCCTCAAGTGAGTGTACAAGACTACTGCTCAGTCTTCAATTGCAGCTGAATCTTATCAATACTGATTATTATTCACTCCTTGAAAAATATCAAGAATGTGGCACAGGGGCTGAGTTTAGTACTTCATCCTCAATCAGATTCTGATTTAGTATAGGTATACTGGAAGAAGTTAAGACCAAGAAAAAAAATTTTTAAAAAGGAAAAAAGTGTAGGTATACTCCTAGTAATACTATGAGTTAGTGTTACGAGGAGGATTCAGCCAAAGGTTAAAGAATCTTAGCCCTAAAACTAGAAGAAAGGTCACAGAATTGCCTGTTAACCCTTACTTCCAGGTGCAACCCAACTATTGTCATTATTTTTACAATCCCTCCATCTTTTTGTTATAACTGTTAACACAGAAACTTCTATGGTATTTTTTTTTTTTTTTTGCATAAAAATAAACCTACTAAAGCATCAAAACATCATTAACTATGAGGACTTCCATCATCCCATGAACAGTTGGGGGGAAACACATTAAGTTTGACTATACCCCTTCATAAAGTTATGATATTTCTTTACCATTTGGACTATACTTTTGCCCATTGAGCCATACGTAATTATTAGTAGCTTTTTAAAGATTTGGACAGAGACATTGACCTGCACGTGTCACTTTTTTTAAGGTAGATTTGTGTCTTGATCCAGTTCCATGATTCAGTAGACTAGTTTCCCAAACCAGGATTTCCTCTCAGTAGATTGGGGCTAGTGTTGAATCAAACACCAATAAAGTGTTTGCTTCTGACTATTTATGGCATGAGTGCAACTCAAGTGTGTTATGGAAGACTTCTAGTTTCCGATCCACTGTGTAAGTTCCTTGGAAGTTACCACTCCATTCTAACAAATAAAAGGCTGAACTAACTAGGAAATCACCAACTCTACTCAGATTTGTTGGAGCAGTGAAGTCATGGGGCAAACCACTGCCCTGATGACTGAGAGACAGACAGACAGATATGGAGAATCACAGCAGAGTAGAAATCCATGAGCAGAAACCTCTGTGGAAACCGGTACCACGGTGGAGAAAGCCTGAGCTGTGATTGATGAGTTGCTGGAGGCTCAGTGTAGATGTCAGAGTTAAAACTCCAGAAGAACTTCCATACTTTTGTGAGTTTTGTCTCCGAGAGCCTTTTCAGGTTCTTAAAGTGAATGTCAGAGAACAATTCCCTCATTCTTCTGGAAGGGGGAGGGCAAGAGTAACTTTTAGAATATGCCTGAGTATTCTGTTATTAATGAGACCTGCCCTCAAAAGAAACTGTTTTACTAGAACCTTAACTTCTCGGGGTTTTATGGCAGCCTAACCTGCTGGGGCTTAGTAAAATCCCTGACCAGCTCATGGACTGGGAAGCCCTTGTGCTGAAAGCCTGAGAATTAATCCTCAGAGTGTAGAACTCTTCCCCTCCCCCAGACCTTGGAACCACGTCATTCAAAGTCTCTTTCCTGGAGTTTCTTTCACCCAGTTGGTTATGCTGGTTTTCAACAAAAAAGTACAAGGCGGATTAACAGTCTACACAGTTTACAAAGAGAGACCAAACATCAGAACAATACTTTGCTATGGCAGGGATTTGGGAATGATCAGACCTTGAATCTAGATCAACTGTAATTAATATGATAAGGGATCTAATGGGTAAGTAGCAAACGTGAAAGAACAGATCAAAATGTAAGCAAAGAAGTGGAAATTCTGAGAAAGGATCAAGTATATTGTGTATTCCCAAAGTAGTAAGTGCTCCAGGGGATGATCAACAAAGCATATGCTACTTCTAGTTGCCATTCAGTTTGAGTGTGTCCTAAGACTTGTAAAATTCCGTTTTTGCCTATCCTGGGGCAAATCCCTGATGATATGTGGCTGTGGTATCATGGCAATGGTCAGCATTTTCCATATCCAGTTTCTTAAACCGATGTGTGCGTTACATCCCATAGACATTTACACCTAGTAAAATTGCTTTAAAAAGTCTACAGAGTGGGTGATAATGATATACTGCCATCTATACTGCAGGTAATACCTTAACAGGCAACGTCCTGATTTACAGAAACACAATATATCAGCTACCAGCTTCCAGGAACATTATGCGTGGTTCAACACAAAGCTAGGAAAATCAAAACCAAAACAAAAAAAGCACAAAACGCACCGTCCAGACTCCCAAGGGCAATTACTCAAGCAGGTCCTCATAGGATCACCATCACCATTATCATCAAGGGATGCTGGTTGATATCTTTCCTCCAAACCATCCAAAGGGACTTCTAGGGTAAATCTAAAAATCACCTGTAAGGATACTTATCAGCACAAAATAAATCCAGAATCTTTGTCTAGGAATGGCCCTAAATTGGCCTACTTTTAGGAAAATTACTCTTCTCATCTAAGATACTCTTTTCCTTTCAGATGTGATTACCATTGTAAATGATCACTTCTCTTCTGTCAGAATTTCCTGTTGGTTTGTAGGTTTCTTGGTTAAAATTTCACTTATTTTTTGATGCAGGCTCAGACACCCTGGGTGGGATCTCTGATTCAGGCACCCCCCCCCCCATCTACACAGCACTTATAGCTTCCTTTGGGTACAAACACAGATTTAAATGGAATGGGGCTTGTTCATGTCTTCTGCCCATTTCTTGATTGCACAAACAATGAATCATGGAACACTACATCTAAAACTAATGATGTAATGTATGGGGATTAACATAACAATAAAAATAATAATAAATGGAATGGGGCTTGTTAGTTACTGAATATTAACTCAATCTTTGCCTTTACATTATTTTTAGTATAAATTTTAATTTATCCTAGGCAATCAGCTAGAGTAAATGTGTGCTCTGGAAGATATTTTTAAAAATACTATTATTACAATCACTTCAGTTAGCTATTACAGTAATATTATTATTATTTTGTTCACTTGTGTATTCCCAGTGCCTGAGAAAACACTTGGCATATAGTAGGCTCTATTAATAAATGCAAGGTGAATAAATAAATGGAACGGGGCAACTTCCATAACTAGACAGGCTGCACGTAGAGTCCATCCTAGTTCAATAAGAGAAAACGAAGACGCTATCTAGCCATCATTCCCTTACGAATGTACACAATTGAGAGGAATAAACTCAGCAGTATCTCCCTATTGCAGACTGTCAGTGCAGTCCCATACTGGACAAGACAAAAGAATTTTCAAGGTTCAAAAGATAGTTTGTGGCTGTATAATTTTCCACCCCTGATTCCCACTCTCACAGCTCAGAAACCTCAGCAAAGTCCCTCCCTTGGTTACTACGTATATCCAGATGTCATGTACATTCATTTGGTCAAGTCAGTTAGCCGTTCATCCCTTACCACCCCCACTTTCATTAACTTTTAATTATCCATTCTAGTTCTCAAATGTTATTTCATTTATTATTTTTATGGAGGTGTAGTTGACACACAATGTTACGTTAGTTCAGGTGTACAGCATAGCGATTCAATAAGTTCATATGCTATGCTCACCCCAAGTGTAGCCACCATCTGACACCATGCAGTGTTATTACAATACCATTGACTTTATTCCGTATGTTGTACCTTTTATTCCTGTGGACTTACTCGTTTCATAACTAGAAGCCTGTACCTCATGCTCCCCTTCACCCATTTTGCTCATCCTCTCCCTCCCATCCCCTCTGGCAACCATCACTTTGTTCTCCACTGAAGGATCTGTTTCTGCTTTTTGTTTGTTTGCTTACACATTTGTTTTTTTAGATTCTACATATAAGTGAAATCATAGGGTATTTATTTCTCTGTCAGACTTCTTCACTGAGCGTAATACACTGTGGGTCCATCCACATTGCCACAAGATCTCATCCTTCTTTATGGCTGAGTAGTATCCTATTATGTGTATGTATGTGTGTATATATACATACCTTTATACATACACCGCATTTTCTTTATCCATTTATCTCTCAGTGGACACTTGGGTTGCTTCCTCACATTGGCTCTTGTAAGTAATGTTGCAGTCAACATAGGCGTGCATGTATCCCTTTGAATTAGTGTCAAACTATAATTTTGAGTGCGAAAAGGGACATAAACCCATAAGATCTGATGTTTTTTAGTAAAATGTGTACATTCGTTGAATGAAATACAGCCTGGGACAAATTGATAAGCATTCCACACTCCCCCAATTTTATAGTATCCTTAGCTGTTGCTTCTTTTCCAGAATAAGTGAAGCCCAAAGCCCAAAAATGACATGGAAGATCTTTCCATTCCAGCCAGAATTCCTTTGAAGCCACTTGTCGCTCCTGGTGGGGTCCTCAGTATCCTGCCTGCTAGTTCTGGTCAGCTGTTGTCGCTGGGAAATATTACACAGCTTCATTTCCTGTTGGTATTGTGTACAGTATTTAATGGTATGAGTAGGTTCATTACGTGGTAGAGAAGTGTGTAGTTATTCCACATGGTGTTTCAGAGTTTGAGATTCACATGTAGGTACAACTAAGATTGAAGCAAAGTCCTCAGCTTTTGCAACCCAGTTCCTTTTTGAGCCCAGAGCTGAATTTTTCTGTTGAGTAGCTACATGGACTCACTTTCATTCTTCCTTAGAATTCCTAGAGCATCTCCATAGGTACACACTTGTATTCTTAATTGGACAATCATCGAGGGCACATTTGCCTGACCACATAGCAAGGTAGTTGGCCATTGCCCATGAATCCACAAAAATAAAAACAAATTTTCTTAGGTAAGAGTCCAGTTATTTTGAACTGCCAGATATACTCCCCCTCAATCCTGCCTAGTGCTTATCCTTCCATTTGGCCTCATCAAATGTTTTTATCAAATGCAAGGAAAACATTGGCAGATTTCTGGACTGTGCTGTGTATCTGAATTCAGGAACTTTGATTAGACACAAGAAAGTTTGCTGTGCTTTAATAGGAGAAAAATCTTAGGTTTTAGGAGCTGACAGTTCTGGGAATTCTGTCATCAGTCCCCAAAAGAGGGTTGTAAAAACCTAACAATGATTCCCCCTGACCAGTCCATCCTCCGCCTGAACCCCCACAAGCCAGAGTCCCTTTCAGGACCATGTTCCTGTATATACTTTTCCCATTTTATCAATAAACTCTGCTGAATCGGAATGTCTTCCTGACAATATAACATAATAGGTATTTCATTTCTCAGAATAATTTGTTGTGTCTCAGTGGTGGGAGATCTCCACCAAAGCCCACTAATAGGCTGTCATGTATCCTCAAAGGGATGTATCTAGCTGTGGTGTCAGGCTCTTGGTGAATCTTCTAGTCCAGGGGTCACTGCTGGGGAACAGTGTTAGATTTTTTCCAGATACCTCAATCTCTGTGAGGTCACAAAGCATACACTGGCTCACCTTCACACATGACTGTGATAAAAACTTAAGATTGTTAACACCAGTAATGGAAGAAGATATTGAATGTGGATTATGGGGGGAGCCATATTTTTAAATGATCCTTAAAATGGATGGGAAAATACTGGGGACCTTATTTATGTTAACACAGTATCAACGTATTGACTTTGTGGATACATTTGCACTCTTTAATGCAATTCAGTCACTCATATACACCTTTCTACACATATTTGACCTTCCACAAAATAAGAAATACAAGTTTCCATTTGATATGAAGTCACTAGCAACCATCCTTCTTACAAAGAGAGGTGCTCTTAGCACCTACTTAAAGGAGATACCCACGTCTCAGTAGTCATGGTAGCTATCTCTGGATAGCTATCCTGATAGCCATCCACAGGCAGAATTAATTCCTTCTCAATTTAGTCACATTCTCACCTAAATGCTTCCAATGCAAACACCAAATTACAATGTTAAGCACCACTTTATTATATAAAATAAGAAAAAAAGGGAAAAATAATTGTTACTTATTTTACATATGTGTATGTATAATATTCAGTGTGTGTGTTATGTGTTAGGCATTTTAGCCCAGAGACTTTCAATCAGGAAAAATCCATAGCTGCTTTTCTCTGTTCACTTTTCTTTCTATTTGAGGCAAAAAGGATTTCGTAATTCTTCACGCTAACTCTAAACCCACCAGAAATTTAAAATGACCTACAGCTCCTTCCTCTCCTATGAGGACAAAGCTACAGGCTTTATTTCCTACAAAATACTTTTTCCATTCCCACATTGTGTGGTGGTATAATGACTTATCATTAAATGATAGTGATTATTTTGAACGTCCCTAGCAACTGACAAACAAGACTTCTAAAAGCATAGATAGAAAACAAAACAAAAAAACCTTGAAAGCATGCCAATTGTGTAAAATTGACTGTCCCAAGAATGATAGGTTATAAAACTGGATTTTAAAAAATTTGTCTTCAAGATCTGTCAAAGATTCTCATTAAAAAGGACTCTTGGTGATATTGTTGATAGCTACAGCAGGCCGGGAAGGAGACTATTTCAAAATATTTGTGTTCTGACCACAGATTTTGGAGGAACTCCACAATTTCCTTTTAAAACACTAAGAATGCCTGTATGGGAATAAAAAGAGAATATGGTCATCTGGGAAAAATCAGAGTTGGCCTAACCCAGAAGAGGGATGACTGAAAGTAGGTCACTTGACTAATAGCTTGAGGGGCAACCTGTAATTTTTTTCTCCTCTTTCAGAATAAGAAGGAATGAGGAATCACGACTGAACATGGGCTTAAATAACACAAATGAAATTTACCTCTCTAGCTCACAGTCATCTGATCTTTATTACGTGGGAGATCACAAACTCTATCTAATAAAGCGGCTGTCCTTTTCCCATTTTGATCTACCTGCACAGTATATAACTGAAGAAGGTGAAAGTCGTATTAATCTTAAATCGATTGGACTCCTGCCATCTTCTAGATACTATATATAAGAAATTGTTTAAGGTTTTCTTGAGATGGATGATACTGAACCATTACCTCATCAAGAGACTGATCTGCATGTTTTTAAGCTCCAAAATCTAATAAAACATACAAACCTCAAGAATAATTTTTATGTGACATTATTTTAACATTTTAGTTCTATTTGTAGTTCTGTGTGATGAGAATGTATAGTCTGTGCTGGGGCTGCTAGGTTCTTTAAAAGGAAAACATTTATTTGATTAAAACCATCTTTCTACTCACTGTGCTCTTAGGGAAATAGTTTGCCAACAAAATTCTAGAAAACACAGTAAGGAATCAAGACAAAGTTTACATGCAAGTTAATTTAACTAAAAAGAAAAATCAATGCAATTACCAGCTTGTGAGTCCTTCTGGAAGAACAGAGCGAGGAGCTGGAATTAGGTGTTTCTCAACACCGAGACACTGCCTCATATTTAGAAACAAACTGGTTCTCTTAGGTCAGATCATTGTTCTGTCAAAAGCAGTGTCTTTTGCCTCCTTATTTTTTTCTTAAGACTCAACTATAGCCCACCTGGGAGAGAGTGTAAGTCACATGGTAGAAAAAATGAGAGATGGCAAGATGATTCCTGGTGCTTAAACTGGTGGACTTCCTTCAAGACATCCACAGCTGCTGTTTTAGTTATAATTGAGGGCTTTGATTTTAGGAATCTGGATGGAGAATGAAACGTTGTCTTTGATTTTAATTTGATTTCCCTCCAGCTCACCCAGGTCTTACTGTATGATGCTCTCTTTAAATTTAATAAAAATCAAGAAGCAAGGAAGTTAAAAAACATAATGCACACCAAATTTAATACTCACATTTATTATTATTTCTTATACTGTACCATTAATAAATAAAAAGACTGAGTTTAAACCATTTATTATTGTTAGACATGGCCAATGGGAGCTCAAAATAGGAGCACGAGTTATGTTTTATGGTACTTTTGTATAGAGTTGATTATGGAGAGAATTGTAGGTGTATTTCATTTTTTTTTTAAATGCAGAGAGCATTTCAGATTAAGTAGTAACTGATTTACAGGAAGACTATTTTATTTAAAAATAATTAATTCTGAACCACTGAGCATGAAAGGTTTATTACATGATCTACTGGGGTCAGGACACAAAGGTGAATAAGATGTTGTCTCTATCCCCCAAGGAGTCATATGACTCCTTTCTACCAGAAAATTTTGAAGGCAAGTACACTGTAACTCTCACCATGGATCAAATGTCCCAAATCTGCCACCCACCTTCCATCCCACACATATTATATATTCCACTCAAATTTCTCGTAATATTTTTTTTCTCATCAAATGTCCCATTGTCTTCGTCTCTAAGACTCAGAGTATATAAGCAGTTTGTGTACTCTGTTGTTTCTGTGCATTTTTTTTTTTTTACAAGACTGTTTTTACTACGTTTAGAAGCAATTGCAATGTTATTATGGGGGAAAGCCTAATATACTTTTTAAAGAACTGGTAAAAAAGGAGGAATCTTTGGGGCTATTTGCCTGTCTCAAATCAAAACACACTCTAAAGTTTTGCTATTTAAACTGGTACTGACATAGGAATTGATAAAGAGATCTAAGAAATGGAACAAACCATCCAGAAACAGATTAATGTTAAAAAAATTAGGGAAATAAGCACTCCCACACAATATGATGGTATTTGTGTAAATTGGTACAATGCTTAGAAAGCTATTGCTCTGTATGTATAAAGTTAATAACATACTCCTCTTCTGGGACTGTATACTTGTCAGAATATTGTAGTTATTATGAATTATCTTTATGAGGAGTATGTTATAACGTGGAAGCATGCTTATGATACATTGATAAATGAATAAAATACAGAATATAATATGTACATATTGAATAAAGAATGGAATATACATTTTGAATGTGTATTTTATATGAACATGATTAAGTTAAAACAGTTTAGGAAAGTGTACAATAAGATTTAGAGTGTTTTTCTTTTTCTTTTTTTTAAATTAAATTTTATTATGTTATGTTAGTCACCATATAGTACATCATTAGTTTTTGATGTAGTGATCCATGAGTCATTGTTTTCGTATAACACCCAGTGCTCCATGCAGTACATGCCCTCCTTAATACCCATCACCGGGCTAACCCTTACCCCCAGCCCCCTCCCCTCTAGAACCCTCAGTTTGTTTCTCAGAGTCCATAGTCTCTCATGGTTCATCTCCCCCTCCGATTTCCCCCCTTCATTTTTCCCTTCCTTCTCCTAATGTCCTCCATGCTATTCCTTATGTTCCACAAATAAGTGAAACCATATGATAATTGACTTTCTCTGCTTGACTTATTTCACTTAGCATAATCTCCTCCAGTCCCAACCATGTTGATGCAAAAGTTGGGTATTCATCCTTTCTGATGGCTGAGTCATATTCCATTGTATATATGGACCACATCTTCTATATCCATTCGTCTGTTGAAGGGCATCTCGGCTCTTTCCACAGTTGGGCTATTGCGGACATTGCTGCTATGAACCTTGGGGTGCATATGGCCCTTCTTTTCACTACATCTGTGTCTTTGGGGTAAATACCCAGGAGTGCAATTGCTGGGTCATAGGGTAGCTCTGTTTTTAAATTTTTGAGGATTTTTATCCATGTCTTTGAATAGGTATATGTAAGAGTGGGAGTTGGAGAGAGGCACGTAGTTTAAAATTTTTAAACACCCATGTGTTTTCTGGATGACTACCATGACAGAGATTGACATAGTCACCAGGGTTGTGATCAACACTGGTTGGAATATGAAGAGTCTTAGATAAAGGAGGGGCAGGACCTCGCCTTGCTCTTCAATCTCACACGTGTTCTCCATCTTCTGGGTGCCAGTGCACGCATGGCAGCAGCAGCCTCATAAACGGCTTTGCTTTGCACATGCTACAGCTTTCTTACCCAACCACCGGAGCTAACTGAATGCTTTCTCTTGTTAAATAAAAAATTGAGGTTTTCTTTTTGTGAAGTTTTTACTGTTGTAGAAGGTAGTTTCAGTACGTAAGACAGAAAGATAGCTTAAAGTCAGGAGTAGTCTTGTAAATGATGTGAAATGTGGTTATAGGAGCATAACCTTGAGTATAAAAGTATCATGCATATGTAATACCTAATATGTATTATAGAATATATCTGTAAAGTATTATTTTGTAGTGTTTTTAATTACACAAAAGGAAGCTTATAATTTAATTCATGTTAAGAGATAGAATATGACTCTACTGAACAAGTTCCTAAAACCTGAGTGTTTATGGAGTCCATCTTGGTTCTCAATATCATTTTTTGGCCTTTGTCATTTCAAAGGTTCCCTGTCTTTCTTAATTCACAACAGCAATTTAAATGGGTGTCATGTAAGCAAGATGATATGTGCCATTTCTATAGAGAGACGTGTATTTAAATGTTGGAACTATAACCTTTTGAAGGGGTGTGTGAACATTCTGTACCCCAAATGGGGGTCATATCCAGTTTCAGGAACACCCACTGAAACCATAATCCGTTTGTGATATCTGACCGTAAGCGTTGGATTTGTAGAAGGACTATTCTTCTAGTTACAGAATTCTCTAGTCGAGCTAGAGATTATTTAGATATTTAGAGATTAGAGATTAAAGCTAAGGAGTTTTAATTGTACATTAAAACATGGCTTCTAGCTTAGTGAAAGAAATTCTAACTTGTTACCTTATTTATAAGTAAAAAGAATGTATTTTTTTCTAGCTGTGTTAGAAGAATTTGATAAAAAGGATTCACACTTGGTAAAAGTTGAGTTTTCAGATACGTTATTATATATTTTATTTATTTATTGAATTGTGTTGAGGGGTGTACTCATTGGCCTCTCCTGATGTTTACTTCCATATGCACAATAATCTACTTAATTTTTTAAAAAGATTTATTTATTTATTTGAAAGAGAGTGAGAAAGAGAGAGAGCAAGGGGGAGGGGCAAAGGGAAAGAGAAACCTAAGTAGACTCTGCGTTGAGAGTGGAACCTGATGTGGGGCTTGATCTCAGACCCTGAGATCATGAGCTAAGCTGAAACCAAGAGTTGGATGCTTAACTGACTGTACCACCTAGGTGCCCCATAATCTACTGATTATAACAGCTAAGGTTTTCACCTCTTCTTAACTCACTTCTCGCTGACTCTTTCTTCCTCTAGAAATGAACCTGCTCATAGGGAACAAGAGTTTTCCACAATTTGTCATGCACAAATTGTGCAGGGACCTACTTCTTCCATGGAATCCTAACCGGGTCCAATAATAACAGTGAACAGGTGAATAAATCTACCTATATTACATTAATAAGACCACTTGGCTAATAGACCCTAGACTTTATCAGTAGTAAGTATGGTGTTTCAGTTGCTAAACAGTCCATCACAGTTTTTATAACTCATGTTGTGAAAAAGGATGATATTTATTAGGATCCTTCTGAGATTCTCAACAGTTTATTTTGGTACAACACAACATTGTGGGAGATTTGAGTAGAAAAGGCATTGGGGTGATTCTATACATTTAAGTAAAAAGGATTTCAATAGGAGAAGGAAGTGAATGATATATCAGACAGAGTTGCTTAGAATTTGGGGAAGTTTGACACAAGCTAAAGAACCTTTGAAACAATTCACATACATACTTAAATAATTAGGTGCTATTTTGAAATGCTTATGGATCAGTTGAATTGTATTAGTGGATCTTCCCAAAGGAACATTGACATAGGTATAGGAATGAAAAGAAAGAAAACACAAAGCATGTTGAGAGGACAATGAGTAAATTAAATTAGAGAGTTAATTATGTGTAGGGAATAAGGAGGAGAATATCGGAAAGCAGGATGTAGGGAGGAAATGATGAGACCGGATTGCCAAATGAATATTTGGGGGATTATTCTTCAAAACATGAAAAATAATTAGAAGTTTTCAAACAAGAACAAAACATAGTCAAAAGAGATTATTTCATGCAAGTGGAAATAATATTGAAATCTCCATCTTTCTCAAGTATAAGCTTTCCTAAAGCATGAAATGGGTCTTTTGAATAATGCAATCTTGAAAGCTTTCTTCTGCGTAGAGATAATAAATAGGCATCACAGTGGAAAGAGAAGGACACTGGAGCAGATAAATAGGAACCTAGATGTTTATTCCATTTCTGAAGATAAATGACGAGGTCATCTTGCATAAGTCACTCATACCCTGAAAGCTTTTCTTCAGCTTTAATAATTCCATGATTTTTTTTTCACTATTGAGTATAATGTTAGCTGTGGATTTCTTTTATATGGCCTTTATTATGTTGAGGTGTTTTCCTTGTATACCCAATTTGTTGAGGGTTTTCCTCATGAAAGGATGTTGTGAACTGTCAAATGCTTTTTCTGCATCTATTGACGTAGTCATGTGATTTTTATCTTTCTGTTTATGTGATGCATCGCATTTATTTATTTGCATATGTTGAGCCATCCTTGAATCCCAAAATAAATCCCACTTGGTCATGGTTTATAATCCTTTGAATGTGTTCTTGAATTCAATGTGCTAATATTTTGTTGAGAATCTTTCCATCTATGTTCATCAGGGATATTGGTCTATAGTTTTCTTGTGTCTTTATCCAGCATCACTATCAGGGTAATGCTGGCCTCATAGAATGTTTGGAAGTGTTTTCTCCTCTTCAAGTTTTTGGAAGAGTCTGAGAAGAATTGGCAGTAATTCTTCTTTAACTGTTGAATAGAACTCACCAGTAAAGCCATCTGGTCCTGGGATTTTCTGTGGTGGGAAGTTTTTAATTCCTGATTTAATCTCTTTACTCATTATTGGTCTGTTTAGATTTTCTATTTCTTACTGATTCAGTCTCGGTAGATTGTGTATTTCTAGAAATGTATTCATTTCTTCTCAGTTTTCTAATTTGATGGTATGTAATTGTTCACAGTATTCTCATACAATCTTGTGTACGTCTGCGGTATCAGTTGTAATATCTCCTATTTAATTTGTAAATTTATTTATTTAAGTCTTCTCTGTTTTTTTTTTTTTTTTAGTCCAGCTAAAATTTGTCAATTTTGTTTATCTTTGTGAAAAACCAGATCTCAGTTTTCGTGATTCTTTCAATTTTTTTTTCTGGTTTCTATTTTATTTACTTCTACTCTGATATTTCTTTTTTGGCCTTTTTCCTGATAACTTTGGGCTTAATTTATTCTTTGTTTTCTAATTCCTTGAGGTGTAAAGTTAGATTCTTTGCAGTCTTTCTGGTTTCTTTGTGTACTTATTGCTTTGAATTTTCAGAGCTATTTTCATAGCATCCCATAGGTGCTGTGAAGTAAGTATATTGTACTTACATTTTCATTTGTTTGAAGATTTTAAAAAATTTTCCTTTTGATTTCTTCTTTGCCCCATTAGTTGTTCAAAACTGTGTTGTTTATTTTCCACATATTTGTAGATTTTCCAGCTTTCTTCTTGCTGTTGATTTCTGTTTAATACCACTGTGGTCAGAAAAGATAGTTGGTATGATTTCAATCTTCTTAAATTTGCTAAGACTTGCTTTGTGTCCTGTCATATGATCTATCCTGCAGAATGTTCCATGTGCACTTGAGAAGAATGTGTATTCTGCTGCCTTTGGATGGAATATTCTATATATGTCTGTTAAGTCCATTTGGTCTAAAGTCTGCTTCAATTCCACTGTTTCCTTGTTGATTTTCTGTCTCTAAGATCAGGAACAAAACATAGATGCCCACTTTGACCATTTGTATTCAATATCATACTGGAGGGCTTAGTTAGAGCAATCAGGCAAGGCATCCAAATCAGTAAAGGAAGAAGTAAAATTGTCATTATTTGCCCATGCTGTGATTTTGATTTGTTTGTGCAATGAGGTAAATGAGGATCCAGTTTTTTCTAGGTTTCTTGTCTATTAGTCTCTGTTTGTCACCATTGTCTCCCCTCTTGGTCACAAGATGAACATGGCACCTTTAAGAAGCACATCCTAATTGGGGCGCCTGGCTGACTCAGTAGGTAGATCATGCGACTTGATCTCCAGGTTGTGAGTGGGAGCCCCACGTTGTGCGGGAGAGCTTACTTAAAAAAAAAAATTACATCCTTACATGATAGTATCTCAGGTGGGAAGGAAAGAACTTAGGCATATTCTCTTGGCTTCAGTCTGGCCTTATATTTTTCCCAAAAGCCCTTCTCCAGGAGACTTCCCCTTACATTTCTCTAATGAGAAATGGGATTGAGTTCTACTCTTAGTGGTGACAATGCTACCATAACTATCTTGGACCCTAGAGTTGGACACATTCATGTTCAAATGAAAGCAGGGTTCTTGTGGCTAGAAAGAAGAGAGTATGGCTGCTGGGTAGACAACATATATGGCAGTTTTGAAATTAATAAATGTAATTTTATTCAGATCATCAAGAATATATTAAATCTCTTGTGTTCCAGTGGCTATGATATTAAAGTGGGACAAGCTATAGTCCCTGTGCTTAAGGAGCACATGGTATTTTGGTGCATTTAGAAAAATAAACAGAGTTTATTGTGATAAATCTATTGTAAAAAGTGATAATAGCGAGGTGAGTGGGAGGGAGGAAAAAGGGAGTCTCACTGACAAGGGGAAGGGAAGCAAATATCGTTTACTGAACTGCTACTCTGTGCCAACTTCATAAACGTATGTTGAATAAATGTGTGGAATGAAAACTAACTATAACACAGAAAGGCAAACTGGAAAGCTAAGCTAATTAATAAATCAAGGTTTAGAACTCATGACTGTGGACCCAAGGCTGGTATCCCTTTCATCAGATAGTAATTCAGATCCTTTAAAAATTGCATTGTCAAATCTGGTCTAGTTGCGTAAACATACCTGTCCTCCCTTAAAAGAAAAAAAAAAGTGGGGACATTCTGCTTTGCATATAGACATTTTTGAAAGAATTAATCTTTTGCATCAGATCAAATTGGAGCTCATCTAATTGGATTTTGGTTGCATCCAGTAAATCTACCAACCAAATATAACACTGGGGCTCATAATTTCCCAGTGGAATAATTGAAGGACACTGTGCTTTTTCAGAGATGGGACATCATTGACGTTCAGGAGGAAAGAAACATAGTCATATAATAAAATGTCTTGAAGTTTTCTGCAGTTTGTCTCGAAAATACCCTGCTGAAGGGCGACTTTTTTAAAAAATGAAGAAAATGTTATGTTAATTGGAGGAGCTGTTTTGTAATGCCAATTACAACACAGTGTGTTTATTCTTAGTGTATAATATTCACCAGACTTCCTAAGTCCCACAGAAAAGTTCTGAAGCAGGAGAAAAGATCCAATCCTAATTAGAAGCGGGTTGGTCAGAGGCATTTATTTAAGGGGGATTAACTATCCATTCAGAAACAAAGGGCCAAATTCTTATTCCTTCTCAGCTTCAAAAGGAGCTCCCACCAAATAAAACAAGCAAGTGAAGAAGAGGGAAATGGAATCTGGCTCCATTTCTCATCCTTCTGAAGGCACAGAAAGGACATGTGACTCCCTCAGGCAAGATCATTAGAATGGGTGACTTGCAAACATGAAGCACTCACATTGGATATCACACTTACAGCTTATCTAAAAAGTTTAAATCAAAATGTTGCTTTGGAGCAAACCCTTCAAAATGGCAAACACTTCTAGTGCTTTCTCCAAGTCATTGACTTAATATATATATAAATAATCTTGTTCTGCAATTCTCAGAATATATTTGATGTTTCAGTACAATATTGGATTGTTCACTGCTCTAATTGTGCTCTGCTGTGCTAACAGAAGTATATGAGCTTGGAAAATGGTGCCTCCTGGTCATTTTATGTTTGGCATTTTAGAGTAAATGTTTTAAACTCCTAAAATTCATTACTTTTGTTAAATTAACATGATGGAAATAAGTTTTCACTTGCAAAGTTGAAATATTTTTGTAACAGGAAAGCTACATAGTAACTAAGAAAAAACAGTAAACAGATTTTACCAGAATTGATTTTAAGTGCTAGGTGGTACACATTTACAAGAATATCCTTTACCCAGAAGAAATAATAACTATGATTGCTTTTGAATAAAAAAAATACATAATGACTTTTAATGTTTCTATGATTACTTACATTTCTATTACATGAGGAAAATTCAATTAAGTTCTGAACAAATTAATATTCAATTCAATTTAAGACTTAGGACAAATGTTTTATTAAGTTCTTGGCAATGTTTTCAAAAAATCTCAGGTCTTCCTTTAACGAGAGATAATACATACATTTTAGACTTGGGACGAGAGAGAGAGAATGTATTTCAAATTAGTCCTTCACTTGAGAAGAATTTTTCCACTTGAAGAAATTCTTATATTGAGTGTCCTAAATAATTGTTACTATAAACAGCTGCACTATTTTCAGGCTCCTGTGTGAACACAAAAAAGTAAATTTACTTTCATAATAATGCTGGTTTGAGATGAAACCCTTGCTAACCTTGCTTGTGGCTGAAAAAAAAGAAGCATCACTTCAAAATTATAAAAAAAAATTAAACACTTAAAAAAATGGGACACCCTTTCCCACTTAATATGACAGATGGTTTTCAATCTTTTGGTAGTAATAACTGCCATTTGTGGGGGAAAAGTTAACCCTGCAAGTAGGTATTACATAAATGTTACAAATTCTCTATCCTAAACTCAGACCTCTCACCAGGAGTATGTTTTCTTTCATATTCCTCCAGACTTGCCAAGAGCATCATGCTACATATAATGTTTAGGAACTCTCTGTGTCACCTGACATATCTTGTAAATCTTTGCATAGCTAAAGCATTTATTGTAATGACTACTAAGTGTAAAATGATATGGTGATAATATGATTTATCCAACTAGTCTAAGAACTGCAAGGAATCTCTCTGAGTTATTAGGCTATTTGTACGGGTAATTCATAGAAATGAAATTCCTTGAGGCTGAAGTGATAACAAGCCCCTATGCTTATATTTGGGGCAAAATTATTTTTCCAGTTGGTACTTTGCCTTTTCCAATTTGTTTCGAGTGGATTTTTCTAAATACATCAGTAATAAAATTCTAATTTTTATGTGATAAAATGCACCTCTGTGTATAACTTCTGGATTTCTATCATACTTGTGAAGGATACACTTTGCTCTTAGATCGAACAGACATTGCGCCCTCTTTTTTTTCTATATGATCTTACATAGTTTATTGTTTTTGTAAATAAAATATTAAGAATGGTAATAGCTTACAACCCTGAAAACTTAGCATTGACAAGATCTCAGAGTTAGCGAAGCTTTGAGCACAGGCCTGCTTGAATTCAGCTTTCTTTAGTTAGTCCCATAATACTTGTAGAAGAGTGTCATAGATTAAAAATCTTAGAAGATTTCTAGTGAGACTACTCTTATTTAATTCACCTTGATTTACTTAATGAGGCCCTATATGAGAAATCAGTGACTACATACACCAATAAATGAAATCTATCAAAAGTTTTACTAACAGGGGCGCCTGGGTGGTTCAGTCGTTGGGCGTCTGCCTTCGGCTCGGGTCATGGTCCCAGGGTCCTGGGATCGAGCCCCACATCGGGCTCCCTGCTCAGCGGGAAGCCTGCTTCTCCCTCTCCCACTCCCCCTGCTTGTGTTCCTGCTCTCGCTATCTCTCTGTCAAATAAATAAATAAAATCTTAAAAAAAAAAAAAAAGTTTTATTAACAAATACAGTTTCTGTCTTTCTTTTCCTTTTCATGAGATAAACCAGTCAATGACAAATCTGCACTGAGTGCTTACAAGGTGTCAGTTATTGTGGTAAACAATGGAAAGAGATAAACTTAGCAAAATAGGGAGTACACCTGCTTTCCTAGGGCTTTTGAAGCTATTGGCTCTTACCTATGGATCTGTGAATTTTTCAGTTTGCTTAAAAATGTTATCTTTTCTTTTGACATTTCCCCCTTGGAAAAATTGTCTCTATTTTCAAGTGGGAAACTGAAGGCATCAGGTATGTTTATAAATATATGTGTATATTTCTGGGAATGGTTGTGTATTTTATTATTTCTGTAAAGCATATCTATGTTTGGGTCTAATAAAGTTTATATAAAAGTTTGAGATGTAGTTTCATCATCCACTAATTTTCAGTGGGTTGTTGATATTGGAAATTTTTACCAGTTTTGAAGATGATCTCTGAGTTGGATGCTAGAGTAGTGGTTTACTTTCCTTTGGGAAAACACGAGGAAAAAAATACTCTTTCCATTTGAAGTAAACATTTTTATTGTTATCCAAGTAACATAATTTGAAAGCTTTAGTATTTCCAAATAGGCACTGTTCATCGCTTCTCTTATTCCTTGGTCACTTTTTTTTTTTTTTTTACTTTTGTGAAGCTCAGCTCCTTTTCTGTAGAAGGAGAATAACATATAGCCAGTTATAAAACTTAAATAAAATAACTATTTAAATATATGTAACACATTCCCTTATATTCAGTTGCTCAATAAGTGGAAGTTCTCATTTTCCTTGACAAGGAACAGTCATATATATTAAGTCTAAAAATGGAAAAATGATAGAGAAAAAAAAATCATCATCAACATTAACTGTTTATCCTGAACAGAGATTCAATGGACTCGGTTTCAATATTGAAATTCCTTGGATTTGTGAAGTAAAATGACCTAAGACACTCCTTCTTAAACTTTTATCTCTGAAATACTATTCACAATAGACAAAAATGGATGAAAATCCCTGATGATTGGAAGACAACATTAAAATTACCAAGTTTTGATTTAAAAAGTAATGGTAATTTTATATAAAACTCCATATTAAGAAAGGGGTGTAATAAAAAGTGGTGATTGAACCATAGGCTTTGGAGTAAAGCAGGTGAGAATTTAAATCTAGGAACGTTGTATATTATGTATTGTGATCTTTCACAAATTATTTTATTTCTGTGAGCCATCAAGTAAAACTGACATTGGAGAGCTACACCATGTTTATCTTAGTAGACTGCTAAGGGACAATGATAAGATTTTCATAAAAATTTTGATATCTTGATCCTGAGATTTTAGATTTCCTCCAGATGCATTTAAAACGAGATTTGGGGGCACCTGTGTGGCTCAGTTGGTTAAGCGACTGCCTTCGGCTCAGGTCATGATCCTGGAGTCCCGGGATCGAGTCCCGCATCGGGCTCCCTGCTCAGCAGGGAGTCTGCTTCTCCCTCTGACCCTCCTCCCTCTCATGCTCTCTGTCTCTCATTCTCTCTCTCGCAAATAAATAAAATCTTAAAAAAAAAAAATTGCTAAAATGAGATTTGATATAGAGATGGATGATTGCACAAATGTCACATTTAAAAATCTTTGTTGGTTTTGTAGATGATTTTAATCTCCACCCTACAGAACTGATGTCACTGCTGTGAGAGACTGCATTCAACAAGCACTTAGAAAGTAGACATTTGTTTCTCTCTTGTAAAAAATTTTCAGGAGTTGGTCCAGAGTGGTATGGAGTGGTATGGAGGCTTTACAGTTGTTAGAAACCCAAAATCTTTCCACTGTGTTAGTCTGCCACGTGCAACAGGCATCTTCCATCTGGGAGTCCATGAAAGTGGCCCAAATGTTACATTTATTTCTAGGTAGTGAAATTGGAAAAGAAGAGGGAAGGGCACGATCTTCTTTTTTTAAGGTTACACACTTCCCTTAAGGTCACTTGTCAATGGCTACTCCTATCTTCAATGGAGGTTGGAAATCAGAGCCTTATATTCAGTAGCTTTGTACTCAGATAAAAAGAGAGGATCCCATAATTAAAAGAACAAGAGGAGAATTGATAACAGAGAAACTACAGTCTCTGTTACAGTCTCATTTATGTTCCTGCCAGGCACGAAGAATCCAGACAGAAGGAGTCACGACTAGTCTAGACTACATTCTGCCTTGATTTCTACTACCTGTCCCAACGAGTTTTGTGAATCTCCCAGGGACACCGACCAGATGGGCTTGCTGCCCCGACACCTGGCTCTTCTCTGTACTGACATTTTCAAAAAAGCAGGGACCCAAGTGTTAATCTTAACAAATTGGAATATACTCTGAAAAGCCGGTTGAGGAAGGAACTAAAGTAAAACCAAACAAAACAATGAACACATGTAAAGGGCTGAAAGTGACGGGGATCAAGTTACATGCAAAGAAAAGTTTGGATAAATATTCCTTAGTTGGCCTTGATTTTGGATAAAGATGTTAATCCTAGTTCTGAGTACACGGTGTTCATGTCTAACCAGAAATATTATTTCATCTGAGAAGCTGAATTTTAGTTAAATCTTAAACAAATCCACCACATTTCTGTCATTATGTCTCTGGCCACATCTTCACTCTGTTGTTGAAATTCACCTCTTATCTGTCCTTATCTCTGGGTACCAAAATAATCTACATTAGTTCAACCTGTATCTTTGTTAATTTGAATTCCTTCTTTTTTTGTTTCTTTGAGATCTGCAGGTCTCTGTTTTCTGGGACTCTTACCCTCAATCCTAACCACGATGCTCAGTCAATTTAGGACCTCTGACATTGCCAAGTATGCAGTTTAGGGGTTGGTGTTCCCGTTTGTGACTGGATGGTCCTTGACCGTGCTTCACTGTAGGAGGACTAGTTAGTTCGCCTTAACCAATGTTATCATTTCCGAGAGCGGACTATTGTGATCTGAATGTATATGTGACCCCGAAATTTGTATGTTGAGATCCTAACCCCCCAAAGATGACAGGATTAGGAAGTGGGGGGCCTTTGGGAGGTGTTTAAATTATGAGGTTGGAGCCCTTTTTAATGGGATTAGTGTCCTGTTACTGGGCTTCAGAGGGTTCCCTTGCTCCTTCCACCATGTGAGGACACAGCAAGAATTCTCCAGCTATGAACCAGGAACAGAGGGCCCTCACCATCATGTGACTGACCATGTTGGGGCCTTGATCTTGGACTTCTAGCATCCAGAACTGGAAGCATTAAAATGTTATTGTTCATAAACTACCCTGTCAGTGGTATTTTGTTATAATAGCCAGAATGGACTAACACACTGACCATTCTGGATTAAGTCTACCAGGGGATCAGATACTGACTCACCCCTTTCTATTTCAAAACCTGTGGTAGCATTATAGAATGGCAATTATGTTTATCTCTGAGATCCTTCCCTCATTTGAAAGGATTTAACCTCAGATTATAAGATTTGCTCACGTGCCCATCATTTCAATATTCTTTAAGGGAGAAAGCTTGCTAAGACTGCATGATTGTAAACAATTCCTTTTCTACTATGAGAGTATGAATGAAATGTGGTTGCTTTAATATCTGTAATTGCTGTAATCTTCATCTATAACTTTCTTGGAAGTTTGGAGTCCAAGAATTTATTGGACTTAGCAATTTATTAATTGCTAATTGAGGCTGTTTCAGATTCTTCCTTTTTATGGAGTCTCAGGTTAAGTCATTCTCTTTGGGGTAAATTTTTATTTTTTTAAGATTTATTTATTTATTTTAGAGAGTGAGAGAGCAGGGGGGAGGGGCAGAGGGAAAGAATTGCAAGCAGATTCTCTGCTGAGAACGGAGCCCTGAGATCATGACCTGAGCTGAAACCAAGAGTCAGATGCTCAACCGACTGAGCCACCCAGGTGCCCCAAATTTTCATTACTTTTATGATTTTTTTCCTTTCTTCTCCCTGAAATAGTGTTTATGTGTATGGATGTATGGTTTGCATTGTCCTCTGGATCACGACTGGTCTCTGTGATAATTTCCTCACCACCGCCTCACTGGACACCCTAATAACCCTGCTGCTCGTGTGTGGTACTAGTAAACTCAAGACTGATGCCCTTGCCTTGGTTGGGTTCCCCTGGTCCTTCATGCACATCTGGCTACAGCTTGGTTTTTCCTCTTTCCACAAACCCCCCCTTAGGCTTACCACCCTTAACTGAGGAAGTGAAGTAGAATGCCTTCATTCCTCACCCTGGCAGCCCTGGGTCAGAACCCCTGACTCAGTCCTCAGCTATGTCCCATCTCCCTACTGAAAAGACATGGGGACTTCTGAGGAATTGGTAGGCAACCCCTTCCTCAGCCTCTTGTAGCCTGTTATCTGGTAGCACATGCTGTATAAAGACTTCTTTAATAGACCTAAAATTTTCCATTCTGTACTTAGACAAGTCAAAAGTAAGACCCAGTACTCTGGGATTCTCTTACGTTTTTGTGTTACTTCCCAACCATTACACACTGCCACGCCAGATTCTCAGTCTCCCTAGATAGTTCTCGTCTTATTGTCCTTGGAAATACACCATCTATTCCCTTTTTAGGTGGGATTTGCCTTCTTGTTAATACCAGTTTTCTTTGCCTATGACTTGAGCTAAACATGCTATTTTTAACTTAGACTCATTTAGATTTTCTTCTAATATATTTCAGAATTCCCAGAAAATTTGAAAAATACATAAAATGTAAAAAATGAAAAATACTTTTGAAATCTCCCCCAAAGGGTAATAACAATCCTTATTTTACACCTTCTCCATCTTTTTCTATGAATGTACTGTCGTTTTGCTGTATTATATCCCTATAATTTTATATAGGTAAGATCATATTACCATATATCTTTGCGAAGGATTTCTTTAATTTCACAAACGATCTTGGACATCTTGTCTATTGATGAATATAAATAAACCTCCCTTTCAAAGGTGTGCTATATTCCAGTACATACAAGGGCCATAATTCATTTTATTAATCCCCTATTGATTTATGCATTTGTAAAAAACATATTTTAAAATTGTGTATCTCTTTTTAATTTATTTCCTTTGTTCTAGTCTTTTAACTTGGCTACTATTATGGTTGTCATTATGAAATTATTCAGCTCTTTTTAAAAAATACTATATTATTGTAAAGAAGATGTAAATAAAATTTAAGAGCTAATGAATAACAAAAAGCTGTGGAACCATTAAAATCTTTTAGCCTGGGGGCACCTGGGTGGCTCAGTCAGTTAAGTGTCCGACTCTTGATTTCGGCTCAGGTCATGATCTCAGGGTCGTGAGATCGAGCCCCATATTGGGCTCTGTGCTCAGCAGGGAGTCTGCTGGTGATTCTCTCCCTCTGCCCCCCATCTCTATAAATAAATAAATGAATGAATGAATAAATAAATCTTTTCAAAAATTGTCATGGTGTGGAGTTTACTCTCAGACTCAACTCCTAGGATTGTGTAAATAAGTAGAGTAGTATAATCATAAAATGAAATTTTGAATGCTCCTTATTCATTCTTTGTTATCCAGGACCTTAAAATTTTCAAAGCACTTTCACTCTTTAGAACTTTGAGAGGATTTCCAATAACATTTTCTGGAAAAAAAAAAAAGGCCTGTCCTGATCTTCCTTCTAAAATGAGCAAAAATCAACAAGTAAAAATGTATGGAGTATACAGGAATTAAAAACAGGCACTCGTGGGGTGCCTGGGTGGCTCAGTCGTTAAGTGTCTGCCTTCAGCTCAGGTCATGATCCCAGGGTCCTGGGATCGAGCCCCACATCAGGCTCCCTGCTCAGTGAGAAGCCTGCTTCTCCTTCTCTCACTCCTCCTGCTTGTGTTCCCTCTCTTGCTGTCTCTGTCTCTGTCAAATAAATAAGTAAAATCTTTAAAAACAAAACAAAACAAGAAACAGGCACTGGGAGCCGGGCTGCCTGGGTTCGAATCGATCCTTCACTAGTGGTGTGTTCTGGGGCAGATTCTTTAATCTTCCTGTGTCTTGTTTTTCTCATTTGTAAAAGGAGACTGAATATGTCTTTATCTCATAGGGGTTTTATAAAAACTCAAAAGATTGGCGCTCTAGTGCTAGGTAAGCATTTACTCTGTGTTATAATAAATCAGGAATTATTATTTCTGATGAACCTGGAACACAGCCACAACCAGGAGCCATGCTCTTTGAAACAGTACAGTAAAAAAAAAAAAAAAAGAAATGGTGTTGGTGGTTATTTAAACTCAACAGCACATGCAGATCGTTAGTATCAAGGAAAGCCCTTCAAAATGTGTTCCATAATTTGAGGGTCTAATCCGGTGATCTCCTTGCTTCAGCCGGTGCTTGAGGGAAGCCTCCCTGATTCCCTCTGAACCTGTAAGCGTAGGGAAAAAAAAGACAAGAATGACTCAGACACTGGGCAGGTTGACGGTGTGTCAGAGGGTCTGAGAAAAGCGCAGGGCAGGCAGCTCTGCGGATGCCGGTTTTCATCCGAGGAGGAAGGTACCTCCAAATATCACACCGAACACAGCCACCTTCCCTGGGCCCAGCATTTCCCCGCCAGCTCAGGGTGGACTCAGACTGCACGCAGATGTTGGGTTAGTGCCTGGGACCAACGGGACAGGAAACGACCAAAGCAAAAGGGAGCGGTGTGCCCACTGAGCTCCTGCCCTGTCTGAGCTGTGCCTCACGCCATCCTTTAACAAAGAGCTGGCCAAGGAAAAACGGCCTCCCTTTCAAAGATGACTAATAACCAGAATGAAATCAGCAAGAGATCCGTACAAAGGTAGGAGAGGAAAAACGCATTAGGCTCCTGAAAGCCCAAGGACGTTGTGTGCATGAAGATGAAAACTCTCCTCTTTTTTTACTGAGCTAAAATGTGTGCTGTTATTGAGCTGTTAACATTCTTTCAAACATCACTGGGCCGCCTTCTGAATACTTACTCCTTGCATGCGTAGTAAGTCAATGTTTTTCTTTAATATCTGAAAAGCGATTCTGTGCAGTATTTTGAAAGTAAGGGATATCCCAGTAAACAAGGTTCAGCAACGTTTGAAAGAAGATTCAAATATACATTTGAAAGAAAGGGAGTCACAGCAGTGGTTTCCGAAGAACAAAGGGGGGCATGAAATCGACAGTGGGTAATGAAAACATTAAGGCAGTCTTGTGTTATTTTCCAGCATTTAGAATACATGGCATAAAGTTCCTTTAATTATGAAAGGACCGATTTCTTTCATCCTTTGCCCTCTGTGAATGAAAAAGATCCACACATTTGTGACCCTTATATTCATTGGGCTTAGATGCCTGAAGCAAATGGATGTGGTGAAAGAAAAAAAAACAGGTATTCAAAATGTATTTCAGATGAAATAGATTAAGAAATTTTTGAAGGACAGAAAAAAATCTAATACATTAAACGGCGGATCTGAGGAAAACAAGAGAACCAATTAAAAGCAAAACAAAATCCATTGGACAAATTCAAATCACTTAAAAATAATCAGAACGAAGTCAAACTTTTCAACATCCAATATTCAGTATGTTCATTATACCATTCTCTTGTTCTGAGAATGGCTGCACATTTTTATAGTAGCAAGTCAAAAATATATGGGTATTGTAGATCACATTCCACCCTTAGTGTGAGAACATATTATTTCAACATTTGTATGAGCCAAATTTTCGTTCACTATAGAGAACAGTCTTACACTTGGAATACCAGGAATATAGTATCAGGTAATCTTTATGGAAAATGTACATGAAGATGAACTCTGGCCCCCCTAATGTTAAATAGAGAAACATAGTGTAAGTATTAGAAATGATCATTCAGTCCATTTAAATATAGAACTAAAGTCGAAGAATAATGAATATTTGTGCAAGAACAATTTTAAAACCTTATAAACGTTGACAAGTTACAAAATAAAAAATGAAAATCAGACATGGACAGAATGAGAGCTGTATGCTGGTTTCCTCAACATTCCAGTGGATTAGTTATTGGTTTGTGTTGAGTTATACAAATCAGCTACAGAAGTAGCAAAGAACCAAAATAAAACACACTGGAAATCAAACAAGAGCAACACAAGCCATTTACCAGAGTATTTTTAGCATAACATTCGAGAGCATTTATTCAAATATAATGCAAAATTAATAAGTGCATCATATTAATAAATTTAAATAGATTAAATCCACCCCTTAAATGGGAAATTATTAGAGTGAAAGGTTTGATTGTAAAGCAATCCTACCATTTGCTGTATACAAGATATTCATCCAAACCAAATGATTAGGGATGGAAGAAGTAAAATGATGGGCAAATGTAGACACATACATGTAAACTAAATAAAAGCAAAAGTTAATAAAAATATCAAATACTTAATTCATAATTAAGTATTAAAATGATGACACTTCATAATAAAAATCCCATTGTATTATAACTGAAGGGATATGAAATGACAAAGCATAATTTGACAAAGTTGTGAGGAATAAGGGAACCTAGATAATAGGAAACTCTACTTCCCCTTTATCAACCCACAACAGATTGAGGAAACAAGCATATAAGTGTGGAGAAGATTTAATTAACAGATAGAAAATTTCTTTATTTTTATTTTTTTTTAAAGATTTTATTTATTGAGAGAGAGAGTGAGAGCACAAGCAGGTGGAGGGATATTGGGAGAAGCAGACTCCCCACTGAGCAGGGAGCCACTGTGGGGACTTGATCCCAGGTTCCTGGGATCATGATCTGAGCCGAAGGCAGACGCTTAACCAACTGAGCTACCCAGGTGCCCAACAAATAGAAAATTTAAAACACACAGTGTTGCTTATGTGCCATACATATATTAATGCATTTAAAAATTCAAGTTCCTGTGAAACATATACAGGTAACAAAATAACATCCCAAACCACATTTATTGATCATTGGCTAACAGAAGGAGATCAAAACAAAAAGTACTGTCTTCAAATTACTTTTAAAAAATTTACCCTTATTCAACTCAGGTCACAAGAAGAAATCAAACCAACGTTGTGGATTTTGTATAAAATGTTAGTAAAATTTTGTGGTATACAACTTACAGGATGCATTGACTAGAGCTGTATATAAATTATTATTTATTGTGATAAATACTTATATTTCTAACAAAGACCAAAGAAATATAAATATAACAGTAAATTCAGAATGTTATTAAATTATACCTAACAAAAGCAAAAACAAAAATAAAACTGAAAACTGAAAAGAACTCGAAAATAGAACTCATTTATTTAAAACGTAGAGATAATCTACTAGATCACAAATGTTAAAGGAGTACACATACATAAAAGAGGAAGTGAGTATGTAAAAACTATTTCAAAGGATTTCAAATAGATTGGAAGGTAACACTGCAGTAAATAGAAAAATTCAGTGAAGTGGATAATTTTTCTATTAATATCTAAATTATCTAAATTGACCTACAGGTGATAGAAAGCCTGAACAGGTTAGATCCATTATAGGTACAGGGAAAGTTGTCAATGTGATCTCCAAAAGGATCTTGTGCAAACATTTCCCCAAGTGAATTAGATCAAACTCTCAGGAAGATGAGAAATCTTCTGTTCCAGAAAGGAAACAGAATGCTAGGAAGAATTTTTTCAATTTTCCCAGCTTACTCTACTAATGTAATAGAATGCCTAAAAAATTCTTATTATTTACTTTTATAGATCTAGCATATCATGATAAAAACCAGACAAAATGTACAAAAAACTAAAAACCATAGACTAGCCTCATTTTTTAATTTCAATGAAAATTTTCTAACCTATTAAAAATACAGAAACTAATAGCACGTTAAAAAATGGGGGGTGGGAGAGATGGGGTGGCTGGGTGATAGACGTTGGGGAGGGTATGTGCTATGGTGAGCGCTGTGAATTGTGTAAGACTGTTGAATCACAGACCTATACCTCTGAAACAAATAATACATTATATGTTAAAAAAAAAAAAAGAAGAAGAAGATAGCAGGAAGGGAAAAATGAAGGGGGGGAAATCGAAGCTGGAGACAAACCATGAGAGACTAGGGACTCTGAGAAACCAACTGAGGGTTCTAGAGGGGAGGGGGTGGGGGGATGGGTTAGCCTGGTGATGGGTATTAAAGAGGGCACGTACTGCATGGAGCACTGGGTGTTATATGCAAACAATGAATCATGGAACACTACATCAAAAACTAATGATGTACGGTGATTAACATAACATAATAAAAAAAAATAAAATCCAGGAAAAAAAAATAACAGCCTGAGACCAAATATATGTCACCCCAAAATACAAAGAGGTCTCAGTATAAGGAAATGTAATGAAATTAATCATAATAATACAAACGTGAAAAAATGTTCCATTTTTTAAAGGTCGGAAAAGATTTGACAAAATCAATGACACTCCAGATAAAATATTTTATAAAATGGAAATAGGCAAATATTTTGTAATATTTTAATCTATAAATATGTAATGATTTAGAAGTTTTTGTATCTTTTGTAATTATATGTAAATATATGCATATTTATGTATGCATAGAATCCATCACTTCCTATATTTCAATATGGAATAAGCAGAAATTCAGATTCCCATTTCCAGTAATTAAGAATGCCAAAAAAAAAAATTGTCCTATCAATCCTTTGGGGGAGAAATAAGATCTACAAAAAGAAAGGAGAAGAAAAGGCATAATGTTTTGCTGAAGCTATCAGTTCTTTGTTGGAAACCGGAAAATACCATTTGAAAAAAACACAAGAAATCAGAGATCAGGAGATAGCCCACAGAGCACTTGAGGAATCTCAGCCCACTGATAATGCAATTCCCTCTCGTCCTGGCCCAGATTTGGCGGGGCCTGCCTCTGTGATGGCATTGAGGGGTGGTCAGTGTTATAAGCCTGCAATGGGTTCAGGGGGATTGGCACGTTTCTGTGATGGTTGATTTTTAGCCTGGTTAGTCTGAGCAGCTAGTGTGTTCTCAGCCTGTGGCCACCTAAACTGTGTTCGTCTATCACTCTTGTCTCCTGTCTTCCAGGATAAAAATGGATAAAAGGTGAGGTCCATACCATACATACTCTTTATCATATATACCATTTTTATCTACACACAATACACGCTCACTTCTTCCCCAAAGGAGACAACCTAAAGTCCAGCTATCCAGCTATCCAGCTCAGAGTCCAGCATTTCTGGGCATAGTGTGGTCTCGTCTTTAAGGTCACACGTAGTTCTCCATGGTCCAGAGATACGTAAACTAATAGACGAGTCAGCTGCCCCACCCATCCCCATGACATGGGAGCATGCTCGCGTGCACACACGCATTCATTAAAGAAGGTTGGGATAAGAACAGTTAATAGCAATAAAAGCCCCATTCAGAAACAGGAAGAATAGGAAACACAACACTCACTGAATCCTATCAAACAGCCTTGCTGGGCAGGAATTGTAAAGACCCGGTGTAGTAGAGTAAGCTGCTTATTTAGACCCTGGTTAAGCACCCTTGCCTAAGTGTCCTTGTCCTTGTTTTGGTTCTCTCAGAGACTTTTCTGTGAATCTGAAGTGGTCATTAGAGACTGTGTCTTCTTTGGGACATTTGTGTTTTGAGTTGATCTCGTACATTTTTTAGAAGCCTAGAGTCTGCTGTAAGAGTCAAAGGAATGAAATCTTGCCATTTGCAACGACATGGATGGAACTGGAGGGTATTATGCTGAGCGAAATAAGTCAATCAGAGAAAGACATGTATCATATGACCTCACTGATATGAGGAATTCTTAATCTGAGGAAACAAACTGAGGGTTGTTGGAGTGGTGGGGGGTGGGAGGGATGGGGTGGCTGGGTGATAGACATTGGGGAGGGTATGTGCTATGGTGAGCGCTGTGAATTGTGTTAAGACTGATGAATCACAGACCTGTACCTCTGAAACAATTAATACATTATATGTTAAAAAAAAAAAAAAAAGAAGATAGTAGGAAGGGAAAAATGAAGGGGGGTGGAAATCGGAGGGGGAGATGAACCATGAGAGACTAGGGACTCTGAGAAACAAACAGCGTTTTAGAGGGGAGGGGGTTGGGGGGATGGGTCAGCCCGGTGATGGGTATTAAAGAGGGCACGTACTGCATGGAGCACTGGGTGTTATACGCAAACAATGAATCATGGAACACTACATCAAAAACTAATGATGTAATGTATGGTGATTAACATAACATAATTAAAAAATGTAAAAAAATAAAATCTATTAAAATTTTGAAAAAAAAAAAAAGTCGAGCCAACACAGGCATTGAAGGTCAAGCTTGTGATTTCTGCAGCAATGCTATTCCTTCAAATCAAAAACAAAAACTGGTAGGTTCCTACCTCTGTTTATTTCCAGTCAGTTTCATGTGCAGTCAAGCATAGCTAATCTCTCACCTGGTCCTACAATTCACACACCACACAACTCACCTTTTTAAAGTATATATTTTGAGAGGTTTTAGCATATTCACAAGATTGTACAACCATCACAACAAACTGAATAACATTTTGATCACTCCAAAAGAAATTCCATATCCATTAAGAGTCACTTCCCACCCTCATCATCCCCCTTCTACCATTTGCTGCTAGCCCTGGGCAACTGCAAATCTACTTTGTCTCTACAGATTTGCGTATTGTGGTGTTGTGTATAAATGAAACCATTTACTGTCTATCTTTTTGTGACTTTGTATGATAATTAGCATAATGTTTTCAAGGCTCATCCATGTTATGGTATATAATAGTCCCTCATTTCCTTTGGTTGCTTAACAATATTCCATTGTACGGACATACTGTGATTTATCCATTCATCACTTGATGGACATTTGGATTGTTTCTTTTTGGCTACTCTGAATAGTCCTGCTATGAACATTTGGGTTCAAGATTTTGCAGATATGTTTTTATTTCTCTTGGATTTATACCAAGAGATAATGGATATGGATCGTCTGTTAACTTTATATTGAACATTGTGAAGAAATGCCAAACTATCTTCCAAGGTGTCTGTACCATTTCAACCAGCAGTGCGTGAAGGTTCCAATTTCTTCCCCACCTTGCCAACACTTGACATTATCTGTCTTTTGATTACAGACGCCTTATTGTGTATGAAATGGGAATTCATTGTAGCTGCTCGTTATTTTAATCCTTAACATGTTTGCTTTCTGATCCCCCATATTTGGCCTGTTATCCTCACCCTCAACTTAATGGCACTTACCCTGAGGTCTTCTGAATCTACACATCTAGCTAGTAGGTCAAAATCTTAACCTGAGTTTTGCTGCTGAATTGTTTTTTATTAACAGAGAAAAATAATGGAAGGCATTTAAGAAACCCTCTGTTTCATTTTCATTTCCTAATCTTTGAAGGTACTGAAGCAGTGTTTCCCCCCAGATTTCTGCAGTCTCAGTCAATTTAGGTTTTGGGCCACAAGGGAGCCTTTGGCGATGTTACTGCTTTCTTTCTCACCATAGCTTTACAATATTCTATCCCATCATCTGTACTAATTTTTTAGAAGAGAATTGTCCTTAATATTTGAAAACTGGATGCTTTTTTCCCTAGATTGTTGCATCTTGCTGAGTGTAGTAAGGAACAGTGGAACATATCATTGTTCTGACTTCTTCAAAATGCTTTCCCTGTTGGTACAGTCTCATTCTGCACATAACCTGCCTTCAGAGTTAGCACAGGCAGAGTTTTGTCACATGTTTGCTGTGGTATAATAGCGATCATCAGTTTTCCAGAATGTACCCTCTGTTTCCTTGCTGTGCATCACAGCACTAATGAATAAATCAGTATCACAGGTTTCATTGTGGTACTATCCCACTTTTCAGGGGCTGATTTCTAAATAAGGTGAAGTTTATATAATGAAGCAACTGAAAAATGTAGTGGCTCAAGCCAAACAAACAAAAGGTTGTGTTTCTCTTAATCCACAGGTGGTAGGTAGTCCGTGGCAAGTGGATGGCTCTAAGCCAGAAAGATATCCAGGGAAAGGGATTCTTTCTATATTACCGTTCTAGTAACTCTCAAGGTAGTTTCGGCAACTGTGTCATAGGTCCTGGCTCTTCATCACCAAGACCTCATTCTAGTGTGTAAGATGTAGAAAAATGATATGAAAGACAGTAGTTGTAGCTCAATTTTAACCATTTTATTTTCACCTCATATTCTGTCTTTTGAATTTAACCTACCTACCTGCATAATCAGCATATATTCACATGCGTACTTTTCTAAATGGGCACTAGTTCCACCATCACTTGGCTTTAAAAAAAAAAAAGATTTTATGTATTTATTTATTTATTTGAGAGAGAGTGTGTCTGTACCATTTCAACCAGCAGTGCGTGAAGGTTCCAATTTCTTCCCTACCTTGAGAAAGAGAGAGCACGCATGATTGGGGAGGGGGGAGCAGAGGGAAAGGGACAAGCAGACTCCACACTGAGCGTGGAGCCTGACTTGGACCTCGATCCCACAACCCTGAGATTATGACCTGAGCTGAAATCAAGAGTCAGGCCCTTAACTGACTGAGCACCCAGGTTCCCCTATCATTTGAGTTTTTAAAGATCCTGGTGTTTGGCCTCCTCATTCTTGATTCAGATTTAAGCCTCGCCAAGGAAGCGTTTCCTGGTCTTGACCTTAGGACTGAGGAAGACTGGCTGTGTGTTAAGCTGGCCCGCTTAAAAACTTAGTGGAGAAACAAGATCTTAAAACAGAAGCACTCCAAAAGATGAAAACCTGGGATGCTTAAGTTAAGCTTTAGAAGCCAGGACAGGACCAGCTCCCTTCATCCCTGGCGGCAGAGCTCAACACTTGGGCATCGGTGCTCCTAGGATGTTGAGTCCTTTGGTCTTTCCATTGTCTGCCACTCAAGAGCTGGCACTTTTTTAAAGTAGATAAATGGATGTTATTTTTACTTACCTTTTAGTAAAGTGATTTTCAGTCTTCTGTTTGGGGTTCGGGGCGATTCTGTACTGCACTTGCATGAATACTGGGTATCAGGCACTGACCTACCCACTTAACACTAGGGTAGCTGTGCAGAGGACCCTTCATGTCACACATTGCCTAAACAATGCTAATAAAACATCTAGCAGAGAACACCTGCCACTGAAAGCTGTTTCAAAAGCATTTAGATACTTTCATGACCTATTGTAATTACTATTCTTAGCAAAACATAAAAATATGTAAAGCTTTTAAGAAGATCACATAAAATTTTCTCCTTAATCTTTTTGGGTGAAAAATCATATTAGATGCCTTTTATACCTGGAATAAACACTACTTGGACATGATGTCCTTTTTTCATAATCTCCAGGAAGCTATTTGGTAATACTTGATGTCAAATTTATATATAAGTGAATAAGTAACATTAACTTATCTGTTTATTTTGTTGAACAGTCTTTGTTCCATTTTCATATCAGTGTTACCACACTTTTCTAAAATGAAATTGTTATCTCCTTCCTCCTTTGTATTTCTTCTCAGTAATTTGTATACAATAGAGATTTTTTTCCCTTAACAATTGATAAACTCATCCCTTCAAATATCTGGGCTTTGCAATTTGGGGCAAAAGGCCTGGAAAAATAGATATTTTTGATTTGGGATTTAGTTCCTTTAATGATTATTGGTCTTTTCTAATTTTCTTTTTCATCATATTTTGCTTGAGAATTGTCCAGTTACGTCTCTGAGTCTGCACTCCAAAATACGTCTCAGATCTCTCCTATTTTGAACACAAAGGAAAGTGACCAATCCAAAACAATTATCAGACACTTATCAGACAACCTAGACAGTTGCAATAGCTATTTAACAATTTTCCTTCTTTAACTTTTTCTTCCCTTCAAGTTAGTTTCCAGCCAACAGTACAAGTGATCTTTTCAAAATGTGAAACAGATTCTTGGATTCCTCTCTCTAAGGTTGAGCTCTCTAGTAGGCCTTCCTATAGTCCACAGGTAATTGTGTCTTTAACGGGGACTCATAGATCCATGACTCATGGCTATCTTGAAGATTACCTCTGCAAAGAGTCGTTCAGAGTACCTAATAGGGTTCTTTCCAAAAGGGTTCAAGAGATTTTTTCATTTTGATGTCTATTCCAGAAGACCAAGTCTCCAAACTTCTAGTTCATGGAAGGACTGATCAGTTAGATGTTGAAGAGAGATGGTGTGGTTTGATAAGGTTGTGTGTACTGGATGAGTTACTTGCATTATTTGACCATGTCCTCTTGCAGCCAAAGGTTGTAAGTGGTATCGCTGGATTTATAAGTTGGCTTTTTCTAACTAAAAAGAGCCAGTTAACCACCAGGTAAGTTGATCTCTTTGTACTCTAACTATGGACACATTGCATTGGGCCTGGAAAGTTCAACTGTTGAGAAGATTTTGGGTCAGTATAACATGAAAATTACTTACATTTGCAATAAGATCGAGGATGGTATAGACCTGAAAGTAGCAAACATTTTCTATAAAGGGTCAGGTAATAAATAATTTAGGCTTGTAGACCCTGTGGGCTTTCTAGTAATTACTCTTCTGCTGTAGCATAAAAGTGCCATAGACAATATGACATGAATTTATGTTCCAATAAAACCTTCTTTACGAAGCAGTTGGCAGATTGGATTTCTCCCGTGGGCCATTGTTTTGCCAACCCTTGGTATAGACAGTATTTGGGTAACTGGTGGTGCTTTGTTGAATTTATTAATGACAGTAACTGCAAAGGTAGATTCTGATTTTCCAAGCAGGAAACATGAAACTGAGTAGCATTTTTGCCATTCTCAGAGCTGTAGCTCTTCAAGAGGGGAAGGACTGGAGTCCTCCTAAAAATAACAGACAACAACCAGAGCACATTCATATTCCATTCTGGTGGCTGCTATTATGGAGTTCATTGGAAGTATTTACATGTGTCTTGGAATTTTGACTTTTGTCCATGCCCCACCTTGACAATTTTGCTAGAATTGTGTTTTTGGCAGGTGAGGTATGCACAAAAGACATACTCTGTGGCTTAAAACTTACGTACTAGAGTGTTGCTTTATAACAGTGACCAATTTGTTCCTGCTGTAGTGGACACCCATGTAAAGTATTAGCACATTTCTGCATGACCTCTTATGCCACAACCCGCTTATTGGTCTAAGAGTGTCAGATTATTTTAAAGTAGCTTATATCCAAACCATTTCCAATATTTTTTTACCTGACATTGAGGTGGAATTGGGGCATTCTGTGTATAGTTTCTTTTAACCCCACCAGACTTGGTTTGGGAGGATGTCACAAATCCCTCTGCGAGTATGGCCTGGTCAGTGTAATGATGAGCAAGGGTATTTCTCTTTGTCCAGATTGGCCACTTTTTGCTCACTCTTTTAACTACCTTTATAATAGAATCTTCCTTTGCTGCATTAGGGTGACTAAAAGTTGCTTGGCTTGTCCAGCGTTTTAGGGTTCCTTCTGAAATTAGGGAGACTCAATATTTCCAAAGAATCTCAATGTCACAGACACCCAGAGACATACCCAGAGTCTGTTTCTGAGTCAACTTTCTTTCTCTAGCTAGTTGGAAACTTCTAGTGAAGGTAATACTTTTGTCATTTTTTTTGTTTTTGTTTTTGTTTGTTTTGTTTTGTTTTTTTAATTAATATATAATGTATTATTGGTTTCAGAGGTACCGGTCTGTGATTCATCAGTCTTTTGTAACACCCATTGCTCATCACATCATGTGCCCTCCTTAATGTCCATCACCCAGTTACCCCATCCCTCTACCCCTTTCTCCTCCAGCAACCCTCAGTTTGTTTCCTATGATTCAGAATCTCTCATGGTTTGTCTCCCTCTCTGGTTTCATTTTGTTTTATCACTTTTGTCATTTTAACAGATTTAGTCTACATTATGGGATTATATTCTGTGGATGAAATGAAATCTATAATGCAATACTCAGTCTAGTAATTTCTCATTTCTGCCTTTAGATATATGATCCAACAATAAAGAGTCAAGTTTAGATTTTCCTAAGGAGTTTCTAGTAAGAATACATGGGGCATAGATAATTGTGAGACAGATGCTAAACAGTCATTTCTTTCTCTTTTCTTTCTTTCTTTCTTTCTTTCTTTCTTTCTTTCTTTCTTTCTTTCTTTCTTTCTTTCTTTCTTTCTTTCTTTTTCTGATAAGAGAAGGGGAGAGGTCATGGTTAGGCATTACTGTTATGAATAGCAATATATAAAGGATGACATAACAGCGGTCATGAAATGTAAGCCAGCTTGTGAGGAAATAGGTATTTTTCATTAACCAGCAAAGTTTATTCAGCCAGATGATCATTAGATTCATGAAAGACCCCAAAAATATGTCAGCAGAAGCTTTCATGTGTTTTGCCCCAGCTTCTATAGCCTTGAGGAAAGATGGGTTAGCCTTTGTTACTGGATAAAGAGAAAGACTGTAATTAGCTATAAGCCTGACCAGATGGTTTATGAGTGTACAGAGAGAAAGGTTTATGGAGTTAGGCAAACCTAGAGGAGGGGAGGGGGTTGTTAGAGCTCGCTTCAGTTTGCAAAATGCAGCCTCATGTTGGAAGCATGAAGAGAAAAAATGATTTCATGGAAGATGGGAGCCCAATGTCTGAAAGAGGTGGTGAGAACAAGAATTCTAGAGAATTCTGATTTTAGAGATTCTAGAGAATCTCTAAATTCTAGAGAACTGATTTTTTACTTATTTGCCTAGGGAAGCTTTCGATAACTTACGGTTGATGAGAGGTAAGAGGCTTGTCCCCCTGAAGCCTACCATGCATCAAGTAAGGTGACAAAAGATAGTTGTTTTTTCCTTGACGTGTTGCATTCTTTTTCTGTGGAAGTTGACTTTGGGAGCTCTTTTCATCTTCAGAGTTTTGTAACAAGGGATCCCCATATTGAATGAGGAGAGAAATTTGGGGAATTTGAGGTCCTGAAACCTGTGAAAATTAAGACAAAGCTTCTTGAAATCTCTGGGGTGTGACAGTCCATGTATTCTTGATTATTCTCTCAAGTAAAGGTACAGGTGTTGATTATCTAAATGTAATGGGATCTAAAGAAAGCAGAACCTCAATCCATAACTATAAAATATGCTTTGGGTAAAGTTGAAAAAAAACAGAAACTTACAAGTGCTACTCAAGGGATCAGTCCTACGTCTGTTAGCCCTTCCAGAAGGATCTTATTCTGTCTTTTACTTCTGGTTTCATATAGTAGTGTCTAAGCCCGGGTAAATGTTGGGATGAGTCAGTATGAACTTGGTGGGTTTAGCTTCTATAATCTCGCGATTATGGGTAGAATTTTTGGCCCATAAGAATCTGTTATCTTGTAGAGATCTTGAGGCTATGTCTAATAAAGTGCAAAGTTAAGCCTGTGTCCGAATTAACTGTGATTGGATTAAGAGTAGGAGGGACCTTTTGTTTTATTTTTTTTTAAAGATTTTATTCATTTATCTGTCAGAGAGAGAGCACAAGCAGAGGCAGTGGCAGGCAGAGGGAGAAGCAGGCTCCCCACTGGGCAAGGAGGAGCCCGATGTGGGACTCGATCCCAGGTCCCTGGGATCATGACTCAAGCCAAAGGAAGACGCTCAATCAACTGAGCCACCCAGGCGTCCTGTAGGAGGGACCTTTTAAATTTAGGGAATAGACTTTCTGAGGATCTCTTAATCTGGCAATACCACTTATGTAATAAATCTCATTAAGTTATTTGGTATGGTATCAGAAGAGTAAGACATCTTTTATAAAGCAAAGAACAGTACATATTTAACAAAAAAATTAATGTTTCGGTATTTTAAAAACCAATAGCTTCCTGAGGCGCCTGGGTGGCTCAGTCGGTTAAGCATCCACCTTCAGCTCAAGGCATGATTCCAGGGTCCTGGAATGAGCGCCCCCCCCCAAATTGGGCTCCCTCCTCAGCAGGGAGCCTGCTTCTCCCTCTGCAGCTCCCCCTGCTTATATTCTCTTTCACTCTCTCTCTCAAATAAAACCAAAACCAAAACAAGAACAAAACAGTAGATTCCAGCTGGTTATTCTTGGATGCAATAATGTTATGTATCCCTAAAAACTATAGACTTGGAGAATTTAAAGTTATAAAAGATAGTAAAATTATATTTAATTTAACTCTTCTTATTTTGAATTTTGAAGGAATTTTTTTGACAATTTTGAAGCAGGGATTCTACTTGGCTTTATATCTCCTCCCAACAATTTCATAGGCAGTTTTTGACTCTATCAAAAGAGTGCCTCATACAGAATAAAAAACTCAACAAATAGTGAAAATTTATTGAAACTTAGACCTCGCAAAAGGATTTTCTGTTTAAGTTCCTGTCTTTCAGTAAAACTGATTTCATTCTCCAGTTAAAAATTATTTTCCGCTTTTTTTACATTGCTTCCAAAATAATTTTCAAATCACTTAGCTTGTGTTACATGGTCATTCACAATATGGCACCCAACTATGTTTTAGTCACTACTCCCAGGTATTCCACATTACTGTACAAATGCAAATCTCATCATTCACCCAACAAGTCTAGTTGTTGACTATTTTCCGTACGCCTAAGATGAGTAAAAGGAAGGAAATTTTCCAAGTCCTCTTGTCAACTATTCTCATGAACAGCTCTTACAATGAACAATTTTCTACATATTTATATTTTAAATGTATCTTGTTAAGGTATGTTTATATTGTTCCCTAAAGATTAAAATATATGGTCCAAATCTCCTATCATATAAAGTACTTGAAGATCTGAGATTAGGTACTCTTGGAACTTTTCTTCTTAAAACTAAATAAATATAATTTATCTTCCTTTTTTGCCCTTTAAATCATTATTGTACTTTTCTCTATACTCTTCCCAAGTTCCCACACACAAAATACAGTATAAGATACTGTATAAAATTGTTTATAGTCTTTGTCAAGGATTCATTATAAGATTTAGTATAACAAGGGAATGATGCTCTCTACCCTCCTGTTTATGCATGAATATGTATTTGCATTTTAACAGTGGCAGTTTGTGACTGATTCATGGCCACTGATGAGTCGTTTTCTTGATTCTGTTAGGTCTGTTTGTGATCTGAACATCAAAACTATGTGATGCATAGCTGGAGTCTATAGCTTAAGACAAGAGCAGATGTTAAGAGTTTGTATTCAGTCTATTAAAAGAGGTAACTAATAAGTCATCTATACTTCTTTATGGAGCAGTCTGGCACCAAATATTGCCTTATAAAAGTTGAACTTTCAGCTCCAATGTTGCTGTTTTTCCTTACCCATTTTCACTTTGGAAAATGAATGACAGCAGTTGTCTTTATAATCACTTAATTAATTTTCAATCCAGTTTTCTATCAAATGAAATTTGGACTTTAAAAGTCTCTCATTCTGGAGACTTGTATTTTAATACAATGAAAATGTGATTCAGGTCATGATATTGCCCGGTTATTTCCTGTTTGAGTAGCTGTTACCACCTCTGCCACTGATACCCCATGTCTACACAGTCTACATATATGTTCCAAATGATTCTTGAGACTGAAAAAGTCATGTGACTCAAGTAGGTCTAACCTGTCTCTTCCATAGCTCCCACACCTGTCAGCACAGTGGGCCCAATGTTCCCTTAACTCACAAGCCTCAGCTTTCATGATCTTATTGTCCTACTCCTCAGCGGCCATGAATTCAGATACCTGATTTGTCTTGAGTGTCCTCTTCTAAGAGAGAACAATTGGGGGTTTTATTCACTCTTGTAAGAATCGTGGAGTTGGAAGATGATCTGTATTCGAGAACCAGCAAGACCACAAATGTATTTGATGGTGTTGTGCAAGTTATTTGATCCTTCTAGAATGAATGGTTTTCCTTATCGTTGGCATGGGGATAAGGGTACCTGTCCATCTCACGGAAGTGTTAAGCATTTTTTTAGAAATAACATACATACAAAGCTTCTCTCAGCTTTTAGTTTGAAATCTTGCACAAATGTAAAATGGTGTTGTAATTTTACTTCCTCTGCAATATGTATCCTCTTTTGATTATTCTCTTCCAGAATCCAGTTGCAGAGATATGCATTAAGGTCTGGAAGAATGGTAGGCTAGCAAGGAGAGGACTGTTGTTAGCAATCACATAGCCAGCCTCACTTTTAGCAGCTTGGATTTCTTCAGATATATATATATATTTAAAGATTTTATTTATTCATTTGAGACACAGAGATACAGAGAGAGAGAGAGCATGAGCAGTGGGAGAGGCAGAGGGAGAGGGAGAAGCAGACTCCCGGCTGAGCCAGGAGCTCGATGTGGGGCTCGATCCCAGGACCCTGGGATCATGACCTGAGCCAAAGGCAGACGCTTAACCATCTGAGCCACCCAGGTGCCCCTCGGATTTCTTCAGATATTAAGAACCTCCATAGTATTAGCAAATTCAAATGAAACAATCCTGAGATCTCCTCTTTATGTATAATAGATTAAATTTTTAAATATGTGTTATTCTAATGTTGATCTAATATGTAATTAACCTCAATATTTGAGTGGATAGAGTTTTATGTGAAGTCATGACCATCAAGCATCTGTTGATGATAGCATGATGATGGCATCTAGATGACAGCATTTAAAGAAGCACTTGTGGTGAACACGGCAGAATGTATAAACTTGTCAAATCACTAACTTGAACACCTGAAACTAATGTAACATTGCATGTCATCTATCCTCAAAAAAAAAAAAAAAATACAAAAGAAAAAGAATCTTAGTACTTAGTTTTCCTAACCTTTGCCTTATGTGGTAAAAATTCAGATTTTTCCCCCTTAGGACCTATATGCCTGCTCACTATCTATTCCCTACTTCTTGATTATTTTCAGAATCTCTATATCATTAGGAGCAGCAATGTGCCCATCTCCAAAATTGCATTTTCTAATCTCCCTTGCTTATGGGGTGGCTAATGATATAGGAGTAGAATTCACTGAATGAGCTTTGCGGAAAATTATTTAAGTGCTCTGGGACTGTCAGGGGATCTTTTGCTTGTCTCTTTTTCTTTATCTTCCTATCTGGAATGCAGTAATGATTATGGCAGCCCAGGAACCATCTTGTGATCATGTGATGAATGTGAGGATGGAAGCACTACGTTAAGGATGGTAGAGCCAGAAGGTTAGATTAGGAATCTAGGCCCTGATAACTTTATGGGGCCACTATCCTAGCTCGTGTTGTATGAGAGAAAAGGAATCTGAAATCAATGTAAGTCTCTGTTACATTTCCAAGTCTCTGCTACAAGCAGCTCAAGATAATTCCTAGCTCATTACCCTTCATAGATAGGTGATTCAAAATTTTTTTCTCTTTTCCCATAATCCGAAAACAAAACTAACAACATCAAAAAGCATAGCACCGTATGTATGCATCTATCTGCAAGGACACGTGTAAGTAAATGGACCCACAATCGAAATATGAAGAAGAAATACAGTGTTTGTATTTTCACTATGACTCATACTCAGGCATTCACGGATCTTGATTACAACAGTTGCTATAGAATCATTCTCTTTCAAAATTGAAATGGATTCATTTCAAATGCAAAGAAAAAAAATCTTTAAAAAAAACTGCGCTGGAGAATGATGCTGGAAAATGTTAGAACAATGGGCGAAGTACAACTGAGAGGCTTCCAGTAACTGCCAGGTCCCAAGTGTTCCACAAGATTAGCACTGTCATAAGCTTAATTGTGATAGATGGTGATTAGGCATTATCTTTGGCTGTTTGCTCTGGCTTTCTTTTTCTGATAGGTCTGTCTTAAGTAAACCCAAATTGGAATGGAAAAAAAAAAGAAAGAAAGAAAGGAAATCTGCCATTTTAACCCACTTTTAAAAAGAAGTCAGCCAAAATCACAAATCAGCTCGTATTTATTCAGCTTTAACAAGGAAAACAATGCCATTGGAAATTAATCAATTTCTACCAAAAAAAGGAAAAACAAAACAAAAAACCAAAACTCTATGCCTTTCAGATTTATGTCTAAGTAGAAGCTATCACTCTCTTTCAGGGACTAAGAAAGCTTTAAATGTGAAAGTATGCAAAATCGTAAACCACTGGGAAGAAACATATGGAGTAAGAGAGGTTTGCCAACACACCCATATGCATTTAAAAATATGTGTATATAAAAGTGTTTGGAAGAAAAGGTACCATGATGGTCTAAATATAGAGTTATTTGCAGTTGTCGGAATAGGAGCTTACATCATTTTCTTATTCATATTTTCTTATACTTTCTAGTATAATGAACACGAATCCCTTTTGTAATAAGAATATAAAATTATTGAAAAAATTTATTGGACAAAAATGGTCTTATCTGCCACTTTTATGTATTACTGTAATAACTGTATCTTCATTTTTATTCTCGGTAAAAAAGTACATATCTAGTCACCATCCTGTATTATAGTCCTTCATGTATACCCACAAATGTACATTGTGGTGGTTTTAAAACTACATCAACATATGCTTTCATTCTTCTTTCTTCTACTTTCTAATGCTTAATTCCAGTACCTGTGACTATGTACTAGATTTTTGTGTCTCACTTCTAGAAAATAGAATAGGCCAGAAATAATATGTCACTTCCATGTTCAGGTTAAAAAATACAGTGCCTCTCCTTCTCTCTCTGGTCACTCACCATGGACTAAACAACCTGCCATGTTGTTATCAGTGCTATGGAGAAACCCATATGACAAGGGACTAAGAACCTTGGTCTAATAGCCCATGAGGAACTGAGGCCTGGCAACAATCGGGGGTAATTTTGGAAGTGGATCCTTTAGTGCCATACAAATCTTGATATGACTGCAGGCCTGGCTGACATGTTGACAGCAACCCAGCGATAGACCCTGAGCCAAAACCACTCAGCTCACCTATACCATGATCCCTGACCCTCAGATATTGTGAGATTACTGTTTGCTGCCATAGGCTTTTAGATCTTGGGATAAATCGTTACATAACAATGGATAACTCATGCGTGCATATGTGAAGATTATCCAAAAGTATTCTTGGAGTTCTCAGGGAGAATGAAACTCCCCAATCTCTACCACCTACAAAAACTAAAAGTATTACCCAAAATATGAGTAAATACCAGACAGCTAAGCCACACAGAGCAGCTATAAAATGAAAGAAGGGGTTCAATGGCAATCCATACTCACCATCAGAAATTGACAAGAGTTTATACGTCAGCCACAGCTTTTACTCTTGGTTTTCTGGACTTCTCAAATCAACAGGGAGGAGTAGAGGGAGAAAGTGAGTGGACATAATTTTGGAAAAAACTCTCCAACTCCTACCATTTAAGCAGGGACCATACATGTCATCCCAGACTAGGAGGAGTGAGAAACAATGACTGGCTTTCAAGAGAATTTTTAAAGGGTTAATGCTTGTACTCTGTTGTTTGAATTTATGTCACATTTTCTGTTTCTATTTTTTTTGCTTAGTCTATGTTTTTATCTCATTTCTTTTTATTTTTTTATTTTTATTTTTATTTTTTAAAGATTTTATTTATTTATTTGAGAGAGAGAATGAGATAGAGAGAGAGAGCACATGAGAGGGGGGAGGGTCAGAGGGAGAAGCAGACTCCCCGCTGAGCGGGGAGCCCGATGCGGGACTCAATCCTGGGACTCCAGGATCATGACCTGAGCCGAAGGCAGTCGCTTAACCAACTGAGCCACCCAGGCGCCCTCATTTCTTGTCTTTTTAATTAGTCCCTTTTCATTTTTCTCCCTCTTCTAATTTAGAAAATGTGAAATACATTTCTATTCTTTAATTGGCTTGGTTATATTAATAATTTTAAATTATTTCAAACAAAAATAATTGAAGTCTAGAGTTAATAATATTTCATCTGCTTCCAGACATTAATGATTGCTGAGTTTAAGGTCCATATGGAAACACCCACAAGGACCTTGTTGAAAAGTAAATTTTGATTAGATTTTGATTCTGTAGGTGTAGAGTAGACCGGAGAATCTACGTTCTAATAAACTCCCAGCTGAGTGTGACGTTTCTGCTCCGTGAAACACATAGCAACTCTTTAGACCCACATAACTTCATTCTTTATAATTCATATTCCCAACCTATTATTATTTTAAATTTATCTGATTTTTCTTTTTTTAACCACTATAGATACTACTCTCGTTGTTTGGCAAGTCCTTTAAAAAAAAAAAAGATTTATTTACTTATTTGAGAGAGAGAGCTCGTGTATGTGAGCAGGCAGAGGAACAGAGGGAGAGAATCTTCAAGCAGACTCCCTGCTGAGTGGGGAGCCCAAAACAGGACTCCATCCCAGGACACTGAGATCATGACCTGAGCCGAAATCAAGAGTCAAATGATCAACGGACTGAGCCACCCAAGTGCCCCATTGGCAAGTCTTTTTATAGCTTTCCATTATCTCTGTTCTTCACTCCTTGCATCTCACACCTGTCCTTCAGGGTCATTTTTTTTTCTACTTGATATAATGATCTACTAGTAACAAACTTCTCAATTTAAGTGTGTTAGAAAATATCTTTATTTTGCCTTTATTCTTCAACTTTGGTGTTCATCTTTTAAAAATAACAGTATTTTCCTCCATACCCCAAATAATATTACCTCATTTAAAATAATATTGTCTTGGGGCGCCTGGGTGGCTCAGTCATTGGGCGTCTGCCTTCGGCTCAGGTCATGATCCCAGGGTCCTAGGATCGAGCCCCACATCGGGCTCCCTGTTCAGCAGGAAGCTTGCTTCTCCCTCTTCCACTCCCCCTGCTTGTGTTCCCTCTCTTGCTGTGTCTCTCTCTGTCAAATAAATAAATAAAATCTTTAAAAATAAAATAAAATAATATTGTCTTAATATGCTCTATTATCATTATTTAAATTCAAACTTGCCCTGTTGCCCCAAAATATGCAAACCAAGAGAAACCCAACACCATGGATTTAATTTGCTTCTTATTTCTTTTAAATAAGGACCAATGTACAATTAAAGTTTTTCCCATGCAAACAAAAGTAATCTCTAGTTTATGAGTTGGTATTGTACAAACTTCTCGTTCCCATCAACCATTCATCATCCAGTTTTATAATTTTAACACCAATTGATTAATTAGTGTCAGAATCTATATTGTCATCAAGATTGGCAAAAATTGATTATTCCTCCTGATTCTTTCACAGAATTCTCTACTTTCCCTTATTTAATGGGGCTGGTTAGTGCCCTGAACTACAGTTGCTATTTCAACAAAGAGTAAATTTTTAATTATTGCTCTTTGATTAGCAAATTTCAAAGGAAAGAGTTAATTAGTAGTTTCTTTTTTTTTTTTTAATTTGGATAAAGTTGGGTGTTTTTTCAGATTTTATTTAAATTCTAGTTAGTTAACATACAGTGCGTCATTGGTTTAGGAGTAGAATTCACTGGTTCATTACTTACATACAAAACCCAGTGCTCATCTTAACAAGTGCCCTTCGTAATATCCATTCCCAATCTAGCCCATTCCCCCACCCACCTTCCTCCATCCACCCTCAGTTTGTTCTTTATCGTTAAAAGCCTCTTATGGTTTGTTTCCCTCTCTCTCTCGTTATCCCCCTCCCATATGTTCATCTGTTTTGTAGTAGTTTCTTTGAATAAAGACTTGAGATTCCTTTTTTGTTGACTATCATCATGGGCCCAAGTATTTTCATAGATTGTGTTTCAGTCATTTACAATCATTATTCAATATTGTAACATGAATTGTCACAAATTTGATTAGATGAAGTACTTTTAAGTTTGTACTTGTCACAGTGAATTTAATCCCATGTCCATCCTCATAAACATAACCAGCAATACCTAGCATTCAAATTGAAGCTCATCATGGAAGATAACAGGTCTGAAATAAGATGCAAGAGAGTTTAAAGATACATCTAAACTGTGTAATGAAGAGCTTCTGAATAGTATGAAACATGTCCTCTGATTCCTGTTAGGAGAATTTTTATTCATTTACTCATTGATTCATTGATTTATTTAATAATCATTTCTTAAGTTCTTGGTGACTTTCCAGAAAGTCCACAACTTGTTGAGGACACAACAGAACTCAAACCATATATATTCTTTGTCCTCTTAGAGATTATGCTGCAGTAGTGAAGGAATCTCAATCAAAATACTTCATTAAGAAATTTAAGATGATCACTCTGATAGGTGTTGTACAGGAGAAAGAAATCCCCCCTTTTGGGAACTAACTGCCCTGGTCTCAGACTGCAGCAGAAGTGTCTTGAGAAAGTGGTACTCCATCTAGGAATGGAAGGATGAGTAGGACTTCAGTAGATGAACCTGGGAAAGAAGTAGGGTGGATATTTCAGAAGAAAACAAAATGACTAATTCCAGGTAATGTAAGCTGAGAGTGTTTCAAATAAAGTTCAGTGGTCAGAAAAATCAAGTGAAATGATACAGAAATCTTGCAGAAGCTATTTTGATGCAGGATATAAGTTAAAAATCTCTGAAATTACATCCAATAACTCTTCATAGAGGTTCACGTTGCAGAATTATGTTACGAATAGGAGAAAAGCAAAAGGGAATTGTTTTAGTTGTAAAACTTTCCAAAGTGTTGGAATTATTTTTGTGAACCAATATTATTTTGGAAATTCAAAAAAATTCAGAACAGAGCTCTCACAATTAAATTATGAAATCTATTTTTGTTACTTTTTAAAGAATGTGCTTAAGACGAAGCATATGTATAATCAAATATTTTCATAATGTCATGGTACATGGACGGTATCCACATATACAGAAAAATGTAGATGATCACACACTGTGCAGGCAAACTAAGATAACTCAATTAAAAATGAATCATTTTTTTAGAGAGACAACCCTACATTTAGAATAGGCATTCTCAACACCTGGATCTTGGAGTTTGGTTTTTGTTCTTGGAATTTTCCTTCCTAATAGGTGTTATGACAGGTATGAGAATGTTATGCTTTTATTGCATCCACTCTACTTTGCTGTGTGGAAGCATCTTGGAATTCAACTGAGAAGCTCAGATTCTTGATCTGCATTTTTTTTAGAAAGGGAACTAAACTCTCGATCCTCAAATGAAAGTTTTAAGCATCAGGAATTTAGCCTTTCTTCCTAAATGTGCTTGCTTCGTTAGCTTTTGGAAGAAACTGCCCTAAATGAAGAAAGAGAAGAGAGACTTGAAAATGTCCAGAGTGCCTCCAATAGACTTCCTTTGCATAGAATCGTTCATCAATTTCAACAGTAACAGAAAGTAATGGAAACGTGATCTGAATGGGCAGCGGAAACTCAAGTAGTAATTTAAAACTCCATTGAAGTTATTCATCAGATATAGGACACAGCTTGTTCTTTGTATTACCAATATTTAAATGTTGTAGATCTTTATGCCAAAGTTAAAACATATCTCCCCAAAGGAATGGTGGTGATAAAATGTGGGTCCTCTGTTAAAAGCACTTGACTTTCATTGGGCATTTTGTGGCATGAATTTTTATAAATGATTTAAAATAAGACCCAGTGTATTCACAAATATGCAAATCTTTATTTAGAACTGTATGGGAACCTCTTCTATCACAAAGTTTATTCGCATTAAACGTATTTTTTCAGGGAATAAAATGGCTTTAAAGCTGGAAGTGTCTGGAATGGAGAATAGATTGTTTTTTAGGTGCTCCCAACCATATTCTTTTAGTAAATTTGGTTTTCCAATTTTCTTAGTTTTATACATATATCATTTACTCCTAGTTTGTAAACCTATATTTATAACTTTATATAGCCACTAAAACAGAAGTTCTGTGCCTACCCAACTTCTAAAAAGAGAAAATAGCTTGGAAATTAGGATCTAGAAACATATTTTTTTAAGATTTATTTATTTATTTTAGAGAGGGAGAGAGAGAGTGAGAGTCGGGGGGTGGGGGCAGAGGGAGAGGGAGAGAGAATCTTCAAGCAGACTCCCCGCTGAGTATGGAGCCTGATTCGGGGCTCAGTCCCATAACCCTGAGATCATGACCTGAGCTGAAATCAAGAGTCAGATGCCTAACCAACTGAGCCACTCAGGCACCCCTAGAAATATTTTTTAAATCAGAAGCAACAGATTAAGAATCAACCTGTGGTCCCAAGAGAGAAAAAAATAAATAAAATCCTCCAAAATTCTTCTGGTATTTCCCCTCTAGATCTTGGAAAATAATGAATCTTTTCCCCTTTTGGTGATTGGTATATTGATATTTAGTAACTATGGAATTAGTATTTCAGGAAATGTTTTGTGATTTTATAAGGAAAAACTATTTCTCAGTGGCTTTGGAAGAGCTTTGCTACTCTCAAAATACGGCAGCAAGAGAAAGAGAAGGAAAAGAAGGCAGGAGAGAGAAGTCAAAGAACTGGTGTCTTTGAGACAAGGCCAAATTACCATAATGCTTTTGGGTAAAAATTAATTACAGGCCAATCCGTGAAATAAGACAAAGATAAAAAAAAAATAGCAAAGATCTTGGGCACTACACTCTCACACAGTTGTTTTCAATTGCTTTTTAAACACAGAAATAATTTGGGGTGCCTGTGTTGCTAAGTCTGTTAAGCACCCGACTCTTGATTTTAGTTCAGGTCATGATCTCAGGGTCCTGGGATGGAGCCCTTTGGTGGCGCTCTGTGCTCAGCTGGGAGTCTGAGGATTCTGTCTCCCTCTCCCTCTGTCCTTAGCCCCACTCGTGTGCACTCATGTGCGCTCTCTCTCTCTTTCTAAAATAAATAAATCTAGAGGTGCCTGGGTGGCTCAACTGGTTAAGTGTCTGCCTTAGGCTCAGGTCATGATTCTAAGGTCCTGGGATCAAGCCCCGCATCTTGCTCCGTTCTAGGTGGGGGGCCTGCTTCTCCCTCTCTCACTCCCCCTGCTTGTGTTCCCTCTCTCGCTGTCTTTCTCTCTGTCAAATAAATAAATAATATCTTAAAAAAAAAAGTAAACAGAAATTATTTAAAATCAATTATTTTTGTACTTTGCTGGTTCTCTTTGAGAATAATTACTGTATTTTCCAATATGATGTATTTAAAATATATATCATTAAAATTCTTTAATCTTAAACATGAAAATAAAGTTAAAAAGCTCTAATTAGTGATATATATTTAAGATAGTTGGAAGAAAACTATATCTACATTTCAATCAATGATCATTTAAAGTATATAGATGTCTCTATATATATGCATATATGTGTGCAGTGTAGAAATATATATGTGTGTACATATAAGTATGTATATTGTGTACATTTATTTATAATACATGGAAGTAAAAATAAGATTTACATTCATCTTTTTATGTAGCGAACTGTAGTGAATTCTTCTTCAATTGTCTAGAATTCTTCCTTAAAGCCCAAAGGATCATCACCTTCCTTTGTGCACCTTTAAAAAAAAATCAACTTTAATCTTTATCTCTAAATGAATATTAAATTGATGTCTTGTTAAAATCAACATCTGTTCAAGATAAATTAATCCTAGAGGGCTGAAAGAATCAAAACAGCAAATATTTGTGCTTATGTTAAAAAAAAAACAACTCTTCTCTAATTTATTTTTCTTTATTTTTAAATTGACTCCATACGGGGATTAGTAGATTATGTGTCCCATATGTAAAGCCACCTTGCTTATCATCAGTGGCTCCAATCTGCTTCCATGATCCAGGATCAAACAAGTGTCTCCATTTTTGTTTGTTTTAATCTTTTTCTTAATTCAATTAGCCAACATATAATACATCATTGGTTTTTGATGTAGTGGCCACTGATTCATTAGTTGCATATAAAACCCAGTGCTCATTACATCACATGCCCTTCTTAATGCCCATCACCCAATTACCCCCTCCCTCCCCACCTCCCCTTCCACAACCCTCGATTTGTTTCCCAGAGTTAAGAGTCTCTCATGGTTTGTCTCCGTCTCTGATTTCTTCCCATTCAGTTTTCCCTCCCTTCCCCTATGATTCTCTGTGCTATTTCTTATATTCTACATATGAGTGAAACCATATGATAATTGTCTTTCTCTGATTGACTTATTTCACTTGGCATAATACCCTCGAGTTCTATCCACATTGATGTAAATGGTAGGTATTCATCCTTTCTGATGGCTGAGTAATAGTCCATTGTATATATAAATATATATATCTTCTTTATCCATTCATCTGTTGAAGGACATCTTGGCTCCTTCCACAGTTTGGCTATTGTGGGGATTGCTGCTATGAACATTGGAGTGCATGTGCCATGTCTTTTCACTACATCTCTATCTTTGGGGTAAATAACCAGTAGTGCAATTGCTGGGTCATAGGGCAGCACTATTTTTAATTTCTTGAGGAACTTCCATACTGTTTTCCAGAGTCGCTGTACCAGCTTGCATTCCCACCAATAGTGTAAGAGGGTTCCCCTTTTCCGGCATCCTTGCCAACATTTGTTGTTTCCTGTATGGTCAATTTTAGACATTCTGGCTGGTGTGAGGTGGTATCTCATTGTGGTTTTGATTTGTATTTCCCTGATGACAAGTGACGTGGAGCGTTTTTTCATGTATCTGTTGGCCATTTGTATGTCTTTTTTGGGGAAGTGTCTGTTCATGTCTTCAAATAAGTGTCTCCATTTTTTATATGATCATCTTGCAAATCTAGGATACTCCAGAGCGTTCTTTGAATTCACTCACTTTTTAAGCAGCATTTTCAGATTTCCCAAGCTCAAGCTTTTATCACAGGTCTTTTTAATCTTAATTTTTAAAAACATATCCTTATCTTCCCTAATATTCTTGGGGTCCAAGATATTCCCTCAGACTCTGGTGCCAAGGTTGTTCTCTCTCTGCCACCACAGAATCAGAATGTTCCGTCTTAGCTGCTCTGACTTCATCTTTGGCCCAGATATCCCCTATCTATGCCCGGACCTGTGTCAAGAATGGACAGGTACAAGAGGAGAAAGGGCATTTTTATCCAACAGAGACCCATTGATCACAATTTGGCACATGTAGTCTCATAGTGAGCAGTATATGCAGCCGAGTGGTCATTATTTTTATGATCTAGAATCGTGTCACTCCAATAAGAGAATCTAGATAGCCAAACCAGAATTAAGTTTGAATTCCTTAGATCATCTTTTGGCCAGGTGTCATCTGGAAAGCATACCAACCAGGCTGTCCTGAGTTTACAATTAGAGAAGGAAAGGAGCATCAAATCCAGAAATGGCCCTAGCAGAGTCCTGAATTTTCCAAATTGCTATGTAACCCTCTACTTCTTTTGAGCTGATCATTATACAGGAAGTGGCTAAAAGGAGATGGTCCTTCTCTCCTTGGATCCACAATAAGGGACCAAGGTGCTTTAATAAATTTGAGGACCAGTAGGAGGTGATGGAGATAGTCAGAAATCTTTTTGAGTTGATTTTCATTTTCATTTTTTATTTTTTTTTAAGATTTTATTCCTTTGAGAGAGAGTATGAGTAGGGGAAGAGGGACAGAGGGACAGGGAGAGAGACAAGCAGACCCCCTGCTGAGCACGGAGCCCACAATGCAGGGTTGGATCCCAGGACCCTGAGATCATGAGCTGAGCTGAATCAGACACAGCTGACTGAGCCACCTACCCAGGTGCCCCTTAGTTTGATTTTTAAAGAAGGTGTTTCAACATTCAGCAATACCTGATGCCCTTGGGTGGTAGCAAGAAGGGAAATCCATCAAATCATTTGACTGTCAGTCCATTGTTGAGCAGTCTTTTCAATAAAACGTTCATTGTTTTCATACTGCAAATGATCAAGTAAGCCAAAAATTGGACAGAGATGAGTTTTAAGGGTTGTCCTGATTACACTGGAACAGCAACACTAAACTAAAATGATGTCAACACTGGTGAAACACCCCAGAAAATCTCAAACCAGCCAGGGTTCTAAAGATCGCTCTGGCTTCTGCCCGTAGTGGTTGTGAATTTACCTCTTTTCCCACTCCGTGTACTGTTGTCTTGTTATGACTGCGTCTCCTGATTTTTAGTGACAATCGCAAGAGATGATAGTCACTGAATCATGTTTACTTCATGTTGTTAGGACACCTTTGACATAATCTAACATATTTGAAGCCAAAGAATACGTTTTTAATTTTGGAATTTTAAGTAGGGCAGAAGTCTACATATTTGAGCAACTATGGTACAGACATAGTATGTGAAGTCCCAACAGGTTTGCAACCACTCCTACTTGAGGCCACCTACAGCGGAGGATGTTGCTGTCCTTGCTGCTTTACCAGATTGGTGCAAGCAATATTATCAGTGTATATACGACTTTACATTTGTAAGCAACTTTCACATTATGATTTCATCCATCTTCTCAAATACCCTTGAGGAAGGTAATATCCCTTTGTATAGATAAGAATATGTGACTTACCCATCATTAATGCCATCTTGAAGCAGCAGAACTAACACAGAAACTGGGATCTTTCATACTGAAAATCTGATGCTTGGCCAGAGCTGTTATTAAAGCTTTCCTCCCAGAAGGAAAGTATGACTTGGGTCTTTTGTTTTGCATATGTAGAGATTTGGGTGTGTAACTTGTAAATGCTCACAAATAGCTTGGGGATTTTTGATACTTAATTACAAGATTGGGTCAACTAATACAATGCCATGGATTCTCAGGTTCTCATTAGATACTTTTGATGTTGGAGATTATTGTGTGTCCCAGTGGATGCAGAAGGTTGGTTTGGCCCAGCCTGTCATTTCCCCCACCCCCTGCCCCCAATTACCTGGATGATGTATTGTTAGAGTGGCTAGTGCTACTGAAGAATTCTTTCATCTGAGGGTGAAGATGAAAACAAACCAGTCAATTCTGCCGACATTGTTCACTCTGTTTTTTTTTTATCTTCCAAAGGTTTGATGTTTGATAATGAATAAATTAGGATAAAATATGAATGCACCCTCTGTAAGGACCCAGCAGGAAACATTGGCTGTTGAGCCAGATCTCAATCAGCAAATGAAAGGGGTTCATTTTGGCATCAAGACCTGGCCGGCCTGTGAAGTCTGCTTATTTAGAAGAATATTGAAGATGAAAAAGGAAGTTTGTGTGTATGGTGTTTATGTGTGTGCAAGAGAGATAATAAGTAGACTTAGGAAACACTACAAATTTTATATAAAATAATTTCTTTTCCTTATAATGTCATTTATTCTTTAAAAATATTAAGTAATTTATTTCCCTGTTAATTAAATGGGCGTAATTGGTTATTAATGCACGTAATGTTTTATCTCTTAGAGGCTGAACATCCCTTAGAGCTCATACACATATATAAAATGTGTATTTTGCTGGTGTAAACTGTTGCTCATCCTCCTAGAGACAAATAAAGCCATTTGTGAAAAAGAAAATTGTATGGAAACTGGCTTTATGTGGAATGACACGAATGGCGTCATGGACGTGGCGTTAATGCTTCTTTCCTATAATTACGAGACTTGAATCTGCTCCTCTCTTCCTGGTCTCCTATACCTACAATACTAGTTTTAAAGGTTGCTACATTTTGTTATTCTGAGGACTGTGCTGTAAGTGACTCAGCCATATTAACTCCACGCCAGGATCTGGGGCTAAGGGCAGGGGTGTGGAAGATGGCACCCGTTCCCATGCTGCTGCCATTCTCCTCACAGCTGCCCCACCATGAGCGCTGTCCCAGGAAGTTAGCAGCCCCAAGCTCTTCCTGTCCCTCTGCGTGTGGACAGAGGCTGGCTCTAGCCTGCAGCCCTCCCTTCATCTCTGGCATGCCTAAAAGTAAAGGCCAGAAGCTCTGGCAGAGTCTTCAGTTCTAAACTCTGCAAGAGAAATGAACATCACTTGAGGGAACATTGTTGAGTAGGCAGAGTACTTTTCTCGCATCCCCTTTTGTGCACTTTCCCACTCTTCACTGTGTCCTTCTCTCCGCTTCATCTCAGGCTCGAGGACAGCTCTGAAATGAAGCTAGAGGAAAGGCTGGGAGACAGGTGAGGAGGCGCTCATCCTTTTTGTACATCCATTAGCTGGTACTGTGGGCTCGCTTGCACATTCAACTCCCTGTTAACTGTATAGCTCCAAACTCAATTTCTAAATGAAAAAAATCTGAAAGTCTAGCTAATATGTTGGAGAGGTATTTTGGGTGACAAAGACGCTTCCCCAAATGACCCATCACAGGTAGCTTATACATAGCAAGCCCTGAAGGCCATGCTCTTTTAGAAAGTGCTTTAAGATTCCACATCCTGAGGTTACTACTATAGTCTTATTGAATCGTTGAGCACAAAGTAGTAATTCTTGTCCTTGTTATTTTTCATGATGTAAGTGAACTGGCTCAGCGTAGAATCACCTTTTTTTTTTTTAAAGGAGAGTCGATATGGAATATTTGGGAAAATATACATAGCATTACATAGATACCTCATTACATGGATATTGCGATCATAGCATTTTTTTCTTTCAATCTGTAACCTGATAGGCTCTTTTCTTTGATATTGAAAAATAGGAAGATGTAAATAAGGCAGCTAACTTCTGAAACACTGTGCTTAAATTATATTAAGCAAAGACAAGGTTTTTTTGTTCCTTTGAGAGAAATTTTAAATTTGAGAATGTTTAAATAATTAGGATTTCTTGAAGGGATGGGAAGAATACCATAAGATATACAGCTATGTATTACACAGTAAGATCAAAATACATTACGAGTTACTTCCTTTTGTATTTTGTCTAACTGTAATTGACATTCAGTATATTTACTTTTACTAAAATTTTCTCTTGACTTCTTTTCTTCTCACTTCCTTTTTTCTTTGTGACTATCAAAGCTGAGATTTTATCTATTAATTAGTAGCACAACTTATGTTAAGAGTAGCCTGGGGCAAGCATGCACCAATGGGTAGGCACACAGTGCTACCATATAATTAACTGCCTTTCAGCATGTGGGGGTGGGGCGGGGTAGAGAGAAAGAGAAGAAAGAGAAAAGAAGGTTGTTAGAGGAAACGGATTCACTGTAGGAAAATGTACATTAATAAATAATACGTATTGCAATTCTTTATAATATCACTAGGTGGCATGTGACTGACTTGAACAAAAATAAAACTAGAGAAGAGCCAGGAAAGGCATGATGTGAAAAATCAGCTATGTCTACAGAAGTTATCTGTATTTATTTATGATCTTATCTGTTTGCACAGTTCACAAGTCAGATACCACAAATTCGTATTGGGCACCAAATGATGGATTACATGTAAAAGTGCTCTTAGTGCCTGGGATACAGTTAGCGCTCAATATGATTCCATTTATTTTTGTGTATTTAGTTGGAGTACAAAGTGCTTTTTTGCTATTTATGTTGTTTTTCAAATATATAACCCTATTAATGAGAGAGGTCAAGAATTTCTATAACTAGAAATATATTCCCATATGGTGCATGGAATTGTTTAAAAGATAAAAATAGAAAGTAGATTCTTCTAATTATTCCTCAACTTTGGGTAAAGATTATTTTGTTAAGCATTACTACCATCTGAATTCCACAAAGCATTCTTCAATTTGATGAAGAAGACTCCCCACCATGTCCTAAATCAAAGTTTCTAAAATTTACGGACATATGTATCACCCACACACTTTTGTGACCTGTACCATGTTTACCCACTTTTGTTTAAAAAAGTGATGAATTACAAAACTTTACTCTTTCCTTTCTTCTATAAAAAAATATACCGCGATACAATAATAGAGACCCTACAAATAAAAATGGCTTTCCTAAGTTATATGTGGTAGATTAGAGAGAGAACATTGGGAAATTGTGACAGCACTTTAGAGCATTGTTGATATTGATATGCCCTGTGAAGACAAAATCCAGCTAGAGAATAAATGTGTTTACCATTCATTTTCACTTTTCAAGATCTGAAAATAATGACAGAGAATTAGCTTGAAGCAATGTCCAAAATATAAATTTTCTCCTACAATGGGTCATTTGGAAAGCCTCAAGAAGAAAAAAAAATAGCAAACTACCAGTCCTAGAACAAGAAGAGATTTTATTATTTTGTGACAAATGCTATAAATACTTTATTTAAACCCTAACAACCCATGAAAGGAAGTGTTATTATCACATAATATGTATGAGGAAAATGAAACACATGTAAGTAAAAAACTTGTCCAAAGTCACTCATCTTGTGAGTGGAAAATCTTGATCCAAGTAAATGGACATTCACATCAGGTTGCCTCTGCTGAATATTTCCAATTAACAGATTTTCTGGATAATTAGAAATGCCACCTATTTCCATAAAAATACATTCACTATCTGTCGATCACAGTTTTACAAATGAAGAAAGAAATTTCATTTGTTCTTGTATATGATAATGCCTTGGCTTTGGGGACATGTTTTATAACACAAATTTAAAATGAATCAAAGGTCAGATATTCAAAACGAGGGATCACGAATGATATTTGAATAATAATAAGTGTAATTAAAAATATTATTGAAGGCATTTCTGCTTCTAGTAGAGTAGGTAAAATAATTTGGACCAACCTCTCAGGAGAATATCTAGAGAAGCTGGGGGAAAACTCATGTATTCTGAAAATGCTGGAGGGTGGGAAAAGAGAGTTAAAATTTATCAGACCAGAATTTGGGAAAGGATAGAGCCCCAGTGAGGTAAGCCTGGAATTTGGGGTTGACTTTCCCCTCTAATTATGCCACTCAAGACAGGAGAGCCAAAGTACTCAGAGGTGAATTAAGCACTTTGACAGTCTGGTGTAGACCAAGAGATGGGGATTGGAATCCAGAAACCTCCAAAGAAGAGGAATTGGATGACTTCTCATTTATTAGGTGAAAAGAGCCCCACCCTGGGGTAAAAGTGAGCTCTATGTAAAAAGGTCTTTCCAGGAATTGGAGCACAGATCCAACTAATCTCGTGCCTCAGATGGATTGAGGCAATCCCAGATTTCTAGTGCTCCATTGCAGCTCAGAGAAGGAAAACAAAAAGACTTTGAAACAAGATGACATGTTTGGAACATGACAGCATATGTGGTCTCAAATTATTTCTCCAAACAACTTTTCAAACACATAATCTGGGGCGCCTGGGTGGCTCAGTCGGTTAAGCGTCTGACTCTTGATTTTGGCTCAGGTCATGATCTCAGGGTTATGAGATCAAGCCCAGCATCAGGCTCCACACTGGGCATGGAGCCTGATTAAAATTCTCTCTCTCCCTCTCCCTCTGCCCCTCCCTCCCACTTGTGCACATTCTCTCTCTATCTCTCAAAAAAAACCAAACAAAAAAAACCCCAAATAATAATAATAATCAAATTATCCTAACATAACCAGATAAATGAGGAGACAAAACAGCATGATTGAAAATCAACAGCAAAAACAAAACATAGTGCTGTGGTCTGAATGTTTGTGTCCTCCCAAAATTCTTACATTGAAATCCAAACCTACAGAGGTGATGGTAATAGTAGGTATGGCCTTGGGAGGTGATTACATATCATGAGAATGGAACCTTCATTGATGGGATTAGTGCCTTCATAAAGGAGGCCCCACAGAGCTCCTGAGCCCTTATCTACACAAGAATTTACAGTGAGAAGTCTGCAACCAGGAAGAGGGCCCTCACCCAACCATGCTGACCTTCCAGTCTTGGACTCCCAGCATCCAGAACTACAAGAAATAAATTTGTCTATAAGCCATCCAGTCTGTGTTATTTTGGTTTAAGACATGTAAAAACAGACTAACAGAGGCTCCAAATATCAGAAACAAATTTTGAAATAATTATACTGTGTATGAGGTGATAATAGCCAGAGTTAAAATTTTCAGGAGAAAATTGCTAACTATAAAAAATGCACAGAAATTTTAGAAGTGAAAAATAACTGTAATGAGGAACTCAGTGGGTGGTTTAAGAATAAATTAAAAGCAACTGAAAAGGAATTTTAGTGTAAGAGCTAAGGTATCTTGAATGATGCACAAAGAGAAAAAGGGGAGAAAACTGCAGGAGACATGGAGGACGGGGTAAGAATGTTTAACATAACTGTAGTTGGAATCCTAAAGGACGAAGAGAAATGGAAGGAACAATTTGAAGACATGATGAATATTATTTTTGTAAAACCGATGAAAGACAGAAAACCATTTTTTAAAAACCTTTTTTTCAAAAAGACTCTGAACAACATGCAAGGTAAATACAAAAGAAAATCCACACCTAACCACAACAGCAGCTGCTGAAAACTAAAGACAAAGAGGAAGTTGAAAAGCAATCAGAAGGTTAAGACAACTTTAGGGATTATATTCTAATGTATGACAATTAAATTAAAACCTAATTTCTCGACAGCAACAATGGAAAACAGGAGACAGCTGAGTGATATTTTCAAGACAGAAAATAACTGCCCAGCAGAATTCCATACACAGCAAAAGTGCCTTTAGACAATTAAAGCGAAAAATGATATTTTCAGGCAAACAGATCCTGAAAGAACTATTAATAGTGGAGCTTAACATTGGGAAGAAAAACACCTCTTCAGAAGGAATAGGCAGGATCTCAGATGGAAGATCGGAGGTGTCAGGTGGTAAGAAGACAAACAAAAATGGTAAAAATGAGGGTAATCTAAACAGAGTGGGATGGCATAGAAATGATCATGGATGGTTTATATTTCATAATTTACTTATATATAATTTAATACATAGTTATAAATATATACATATTTATTTACGATGACTGAGTTAAAAAGCACAGAAGTTGGAAGGTGGGTATGTTCTAAGGAACAGTCTGAGAGAGAGAGAAAATACAAATACATGTATAGAAACTGTTAGGGATTAGTGAATCATTTTCTCCCAACCTCTCCCCATTCTAAACAGTTCAGTCCAAAGCCATTTGATGGAGATAAGCAAGTATCTGCTAGAGCTTAGGACAAGTATCAGAGTTAAAGGGAATCATATTATAAGAAGGGGGCTTACTAAAATATGTACTTTTGTTTGAAATTCTCTGGTGAATTATTGTAAAAATGTACAGAGAAGATGATGAACACTTAAATACCCAGTTTCCTCAGACTAAATGCCCAATTTCTCTTAGTCACCAAAATCACAATTATAAAAACCTAAGAGACCATTAAGGCAAAGCCTGTACGGGATTTGGTATAAATATGACACACTGACTAAAATGTGCCTGTATTTTATAAAAAAAGATCTATAGATCTTGGGGCGCCAGGGTGGATCGGTCGGTTGAGTGTAGAGCTCTTAGTTTTGGCTCAGGTCATGATCTCAGGGTCCTGGGATGGAGACCCATGTCAGGCTCCGCAATCAGCAGGAAGTCTGCTTAAGGATTCTCTCTGCCTCTACTCTTCCCCCCACTTGCTCGGTCTCTCTAAAATAAATCTTTTTTTTAAAAGTCATCTGATGGAGAAGTCACTTAAAAAAATCTATAGATCTTACGATAACAAGGATCTTGGGGTTAGCGTATTTATACAGAGTGAGGAAGGCAGCATCCCGCCGGTATGAAATCATGCTAGCCCTCTTGCCCCAGGATATAAATGGGCACAGTAACCAATTTTTTAAGTGTGCACTTAAGAATGCCTCCCTGCCAAGAAGTATCAACTTCAAAAGAACTCTTATTTTAGAAACACATGTCACAGATTGCTAATAGAAGGACTTTTTATGACAGCTTATTCTATGTCAGCCAGTCGCATGTGGCTTTATGAGGGATGCCTGCCTATTTTGCGGCACTAGCCTGAAAATCTTAAAGATGTTTATGACACTGTGAGTCATCTCCATGCCATCCATGGAGATGAGGATGAACTCTCAATGTTTTCCTCATTGCTGATGAATATTTAAAGGATATTTAAATGAAGTTATGTTTGGTTATGTTTCTTGCTTTTGAAATATTATCCTAAGTTATGAAAAGTGTTCTTGGAATAAAATCTATTACAGTTTTCTCAGTATGTTGACAGATACTCATTTTAAAGAAAGATGTTCAAAAAAAAGACATCACACATTCAGGTAATGCTGCTCAGCAGAGGGGACACATCTGGGCTGCAATATAACCTGAACTCTGCTTCCGGTCTGTGCGTGCATGGAGCCCAGGGAGCATCTGCCTAATTCACACTGTGTCACCCTGCAGGTTAGTCTTGGCTCCTGATTGTCCCTCAAATGTGCATTTGCACTGACTCAGCTCGCACGAATATGGATGATCCATGGAGCTGTGAGCCTTTCTTCAGTCCCTGAAAGGGCTGTCCAGCGCACCTCCTTCTGCCGTGCTTCTTCAGGAAGGACGACACAATGGAGGCCCACTAGTTCTAATTTTCTGCCCACTCGGGAGACACGGCAATTTTTACATGCCCTCAAATTCTACTTCGAGGGTATGGGAAACTTAGGGTGTTTTCTCTAGAACTCTTGCCTGGCAGTAACTTGTTTCTCTAAATAACTTTCTGTCTTAATTTTACCTGCAGCCCCAAAAGGTTAAAAACAAACAGTCTTTAGCAGCTATGTGCACCCTTCAAAACCAAGTGCCTTACACAGTTTTAAGGCTTGTAGAAGTAAACAAACCGCCACTTCTGTAATGCTACCCCGAATCAATATATGAAAGAATGGAGTTTGAAGAAACTTGGAGAATGTCTTAGCAGAGGTGTGTTGGAATGCTAAGGAATTTCCCCTCCCTGGCTCCCTCAGAGGCCTCCTTACTTCAAACCCAGTGATAGAGGCCTCAGGGAGATCATCCAGGGAATACTCCCCTGATACATTGGCGGGGGGGTTGGACATCTTTCTAGATTCTGATTCCATGCAACTGACTCCCCACCATCATGACATGACACCATGCATCACTATTGAAAGAAAGGTGGCCCCAAGAGGAGATGAAAATAACATGGAAGTTGACCTTGCCAACAATAATTAGAGTAGGATATGACAAATGCTCTAATAAAGGCACCAAGCCCTGAGTTAAAGGGAGAGGAATGATTAGTTCTGCTTGTAGGAGTCTGTGAAAACCCATGACAAGGTGTGGGCAGCATGATGGAAGGTGAAGTGGAGTTACCCAGCAAACTGGAGAAGATCTGAGCAGAAGCAATAGGTGTGCTGCTTCTGATGAGAGAGAGAGCCCAAGCTTGCTTCGATAATGGCAGGAGGCTGGAGATTGATGAAGTATAGGGAGCGTGGGTGCCAAAGGGCATGATCAAAGATGGGTAGGAGGGGACGCCTGGGTGGCTCAGTCAGTTAAGCATCTGACTCTTGGTTTCGGCTCAGGTCATGATCTCAGGGTCATGCTCTCAGGGTCCTGAAATCAAGCCCCACCTTGAGCCCCACACTCAGTGGGGAGTCTGCTTGAGATTCTTTTCCTCTGTTCCTTCCCCAGCTCTCTCGCTTGCTCGCTCTCCCTAAAATTAATTAATTAATTAATTAATTAATTAATTAAGTCTTTAAAAAAAAAGAAGATGGGCAGGAGAAGCAGAAAGGAGAGAAATGGAGAGCTTCTTAAGTCATCCAGATATCCCAGAACATTCCAAATGAAGACATTGTGAGTGGAGATTTTTTTTTCCTATGATTTAAATGTGAAATGATCATTCAATCTGCTGCTGAGACTGTGTGACAATTAACAGTAAAATGTACATTGCCAGCTAAACACCTTTTGACTCTTACAACAAGCTCTTATTAGGCAAGGAAACGTAAATCACGCTCTGTACCTGAAATGATACCAGAGAGAATCTTAAATTCTGTGGTTTAGTTTTTTCTTGATATCATCTATGTTCACAGAGTGGAGCAGTGGGTCTGCTGTAGGTATGGCTTGAGTAATATCTTTCTTCTTTGTGTGTGTTTAAAGATTTACTTATTTATTTGAGAGAGAGAGAGTACACACACACACACACACACACACACACATGTGCAAGGGGGAGGGGCAAATGGAGAGGGAGAGAAATTCCCAAGCAGACTCCTCCTGAGCTTGGATCCCCCCAAGGGGCTCTCACAACCCCAAGATCACAGGCTGAAACCAAGAGTCGGATGCTTAAACAGGCGCCCCTTGAGTAATATATATTTTTGCTCAAAGGTATTTTCACCTAATATCTCTGAGAAACTGTAGTGGAGAAATACAGGAATATTTTATTTCTTCTTGAGCTGATTGTTTTAGAGTATTAAAATGCCTTAAGGGGCGCCTGGGTGGCTCAGTCGTTAAGCGTCTGCCTTCGGCTCAGGTCATCATCCCAGGGTCCTGGGATCGAGTCCCATATCGGGCTCCCTGCTACGCGGGAAGCCTGCTTCTCCCTCTCCTACTCCGCCTGCTTGTGTTCCTGCTCTCACTATGTCTCTCTCTGTCAAATAAATAAACAAAATCTTTAAAAAAAAAAAATGCCTTAAAATGTAGGGTTTTTCCCCCTGATAATTTAAGTCACTAGATGCCAAGTAACGGCTTTCATGGATGAGATTTTAAAAAATTTGTCAAATACTTAAAGATTTTACTGCTTTACAGAAGAGGAAATTGAGGATGGACTAGGTGATCTCTCCCACTGTGTTTCCTTTTAATTATAGAAAAATAATCAAACTTCTTTAAACTTACTGGAAAATACCTTAAATTCTTCCAAGACATCCAAATCCATGGTCACTTCACTTTGTTTAAATAATCTTTGCCTCTAATTTTAAGTGTTAGAGTTGATTTTGTTGGAATTTGCCCTTGAGGCTACTCTCAAGTAACTACTTCCACAAACATTCTTTTCAAACTGTCACATCTAAAGAAGATCCTTCAGTCCTCTCATTTATAATCAGGTGCCTCCCCTCTCAGTGTGAGTTTAAGCAAGAGCAGAGGGCATGCCAGGAAAACTGCAGCTGAACTGAATACTGATGAGGTGATAACTTCAAAGAAGATGTCGCTCGCTCACGCCAGGTTGGCAGCTGTAAGACAGGGAACTCAAGTGCTTTGTGCCTCGATGATTATATCTTTTGTGACTGGAGAATAGCCTTAACACAGGGATTCCTCAGTTAGGTTCTCTTTCTCTTAATAAGAGATGTCGAAGAAACTGTGGTATCTGATCTCAGAAATCTCAGGACACCATTTATTAATAGAACTCTGTTGACATTTTGAAACTTTTGTGATTTGAAGGCTTGTCACTTTGTCTTTCAGGCACCTTTTTATCAAGCTATATATAATGTCTTTCACTAATATGTAGGCTGAGTGGTGGATGTATTGTCCCCTGCCTCTGGTAAGACTCCTGAGTCAGAGCAAATGGGGGGGGGGGGGCGGGGCGGACTGGTTTCCCAAGATCTTTGTGGTCTCTCTCTCATGCCCCCACTGTTCCTCTTGATGAGTGTAATTTCGACTATGCATCCAAGTCAGCAGGTAAATCCCTGGCTCATGACGCATAAATTTTTCTGTCCTTTCTCTAAAAGAGAAAAATAAATTGAAACAATCAATTATAGGCATATTTTAGTAATTTAAGACTATTATAACCCACAGTCCATGACATCATATAAACTCTATCATAGCAATGAAAGTACATTGTTTAGAACAGAATATTCTCTGGCACAAAAGCAATAACTTAAAGCATCCAGTCCTACTGCAAGTAGATCAGAAGATAAGCTACAAGCTGAAAAAGACATGTGTTTCATTAAAACCCTAAAATCTTTCAATATATTCTAGCTGTAATTTTAACGGTTGGAAATACTTATTTAATATAAGCATATATAATAGACTATAGTTTGAGTATGCATGAAAGTCACTCATTAAATTTTAGTGAACTGTCAAGGCTTATTAATGTTACATTTTCAGATTTCTAAGGAAGTCCTCTCATTCACTTTCATTAAAACGAATTTGGCTGAACATTGTTTCAAAGTGATATTGATAGTTAATGGGGATTAGTGCTTTTCATTTCAACTTACTCCGATAAGCTAAGTCAAAATACATGGACTAAAGTGTTATTCTTAGAAAAGCAAGTCCATAAATTGGGCTCAGTGAATATTACTTACCATTTAGCCTAACCAAGAACACTAGCATGTACCAAGTGTCACGTGCTCAAAAATTAGTTCAATTCAAATCTATAAAAAGTCCCATTTTGCTGATTCAGTCTCCTCTCCCCAGTACTATGACTTTATGAAATATTTACTATTTTGTCTCCTTAATAGAAAAATAAAATCAAAGGAAATATTTTTACTAGAGTCCTAACCACAGAAGTTCTCATAAAGACTCAAATGTCATAGTCCCTTATTTCCTTGGCTTACTTCCCTTGGGGTAAAGGTTTGGATTTAATTAGCATATCATTAAAGGACTGCCATGTACCAGGCTTTGGTTTACGTACTCTCACACACGTAATCTCATTTCATTTTTAAAGGCAAAAAAACCCCTCTCCGTGGCATTAATAAGAGGGGAACTTGGGATTTTGGAAACCACTGAAGCCCTGGTTTAGGTTATCTGAAATGTGAGCAAATACATTTTCATGGATTGTGCTTTCGGCAAGTTGTTGGCCTGATTATTTGAATAGGCAGAGTTGCCATGCTTCCTGAAACAAAGTGAATTTGTTTCACATCTGTTCTGTGTCCACAGTACTTTACATTATCTTGATCTAATGGACATTTGTTTTGCTTACTCTCCGGCTGTAACCCTCAAGTCTGCTTAGTATTGCTTCAGGTTTATCCTAGATGCTTCTGCGATTTCTCCAGGAATGGTAAAAAAGGTATGCACAATATTAACAGTCCTGTTTCGACTTTGATCTTTATCACAGCACGTCTGCTGAGCCTTTCACTATCACATGCTCACAAATGGAATTTGTAGGCCTCGCCTTGGCTACGTGCAGTGAGGAAGCGTCGCTTACCCTTGCTTGGAGGATTTTAGAAGCTAGGAAAGAATTAGCACATTTCTCCCGTTGAAAAACATGTACTACCATTTCCTCACGGCAGTGCTTTTGGAGCAAGTCACGACACAACTTCAGCCGCTGGACCCCCTCCTCCTCCCTGTCCCTAGGACTTCGCTTACTGTTACCACCTATCCCTCCTGATTCACTGCTCTCTCCTCTCTGCAAATCATTCTTGGAGGGAAATGGACAATGTACATCGTAGAAAAAAACAAAAGTCCCCTTGATCCACTTCCCCTTCCGTTAGAGTTCCGTTTTGTCCTTTCCCTTTGGTCACCGAACTTTATGAAAAATGCATCGAATGACCTACCTCTGCTTCCTCATTAGCCATCCACGTACGTTCCATATGTGGCTTCAACCTCCAACATCATGGAATTGTTCTTATCCGTTCTTACCACTTTTCCAAATCCCATCTGACTTTTTTTTTTTTTTTACTGAGGTTATTCAGATTCTCAGCAACATTTGACACAGTGGCCCTATCAGTTTTTCTCAAAATATTCTCCTCTACTAGGTTTTATGAGCCTTTCTACCTTGGCCAACGGTTCCTTCTAGGCATATCTTGCTTCTCCTTCTTAATCTGTACTGTAAAATTTGCAAGTTTCAAGGGCCAAATCCTAGACTTTCTCTTCACTCGCTATACTCTTCCTTTGGTTAATTTATCCATTCTTTTGGCATTAAATGTCAGTAGAGTTAAGTCCACTCTCTTATCCAAAAAGAGGCATATTATTTCTTGATTAGCAGGAAGACAGAACTGCAAAGGACTGTTAAGGAGAGTTTCACTCCATCTCATTTGCCAAAAAAAAACCCCACCAAAGTATTATTCTCTTTTTTGTTATTATCAGGTATTAGAAAGTCCTCACTTAAGTATTTCCTGTCGTCAGTTGGCTCTCCTTCTTCTGAGTTGTCTTCATTCTCTACCTTCTCTCGGTATTGATTGAGTTACTATGTACACCAGAGAGTATGCAAAGCACACTACACAGCACAGCTCTGTGTGTACCTGTTGATGCATTTAAACTTTGTATGATATGTTATCTACAATCCACAACTTCCCTCTTGTAGACATGAGAATCACTTGCATGAGATATTTAAATGTCAGGACAGACAATACTCTATATGCTTATGTAGCAGTTGGCATGACATTCAGAGGAAGAAAAGGTAAATATGAGCTGGAGTAATCTAGAAGACCCTTTCCATCCCCAAATTGTTCTAATAATTCGAAGAAACTTCCAAATAGTCCTGTCATAGATTATCAACAGCCTTAAATAGGTTCAACTCTGTCCCAACAATTCCCATTAAGAGAATTTTTCTAGAGAAACAGTCAGTTAGGCATATAATTAAATCCATAAGAGCTTTTTTTCAGAATGTTATTCATAATAAAATATTAGCTGTATATATCCACCATTAAATAATCAAGCATATTAATTTTGATAAATTGTTATGCCAGACAGTGTTTATGTTATGATATGACAGTATTTTAAATACAGTATATATATACCAATTTTGCAGAGAAAGACTATAAAAATAAAAGATGGAAATAGAAACCATCTAGAAAAAGATAGTAATAGCAATAATCTCTGGATAGTTGATTTTTTGGTAATATTTGACTGTATGCTTCTCTATATTAAAAATGTTCACAAGAATCATATATTGCATTAGTGACCAGAAAATTTAATTACAGAATGAGTACTTGTCTAATCTCTCCAAGAGAATTTCCTTTACTAAAGAAAACCACCGTGGTGATTCCTCCCATGTACTGCTGTTAACACACACTTCATTCACTAGTCCTTTCTGATTGCACATAAAATTAAAACCTCGACTTACTGGTATAGCTGGGGTCACAAATATTTGTAGTGATTTATCTTTTTAATTCCTAGAAAGTAAATGGTTAACCCTGATATCTTTGCTCAATTTCACATCCATAGGCAAACATGTGAATAGTAATGATTTTTATTTTTATTTTTTGTTTTGTTTCCTTTTTGAATATTTTTGTGATATATGGTAGAGATAAAATCGAGTAAAATGAGTCAGTTCAGTTTATTGGATAATAATATTAAAATATATGTTTTCATTGCTCACATTAGGAGATATTTCCTTTGAGTTCTAGTAGGTAGCTTTCCTGTCAACCTCAATGAATAACTGCCAATGTGCATGTTCATCTTTATTAGAATTGCCAAAACCAACCAACCAACCAACCAACCAACCAACAAACATAAGTATGTCAGTCACAATCCCGTTCATAGTAGGACATACATAGTATTGATTGGTGTTTGTTTGGTTTTTTTTTAGAGAGAGAGAGCATGAATGCACGAGAGCATGGGGGTGGGGTGTGGCATGGGGACAGGGACAAAGGGAGAGGGAGAGAGAGAATCTTAAGCAGGCTCCACACCCAACACAATGTGGGGCTTGATCTCATGACCCTGTGATCACGACTTGAACAAAAATCAAGTCGGAGTCTTACCCAATTGAGCCACCCAGGTGCCCCATATTGATAGGTTTTAATTTAACTTTCATTACCATTAAATTGTTAAATATAAAATTGACTTTTATTATAGATTTAAGTTCCTTTCTCTGATAGGCATATGGCTAAGCTTCTTTACACAGGCTTGTGATTCATTTGCATTGATTCTGTGAAATACCTATTGATGTTTTTCAATCACTTCTATTTGATAATTGTTTTTATTGATCTACAAATGTTGTTTATATATTCTGAGTCAAAATCCTGGGTTAGTTTTAGGCATTATTTTGGCAGTGCGTGGCCTATATTTTTACTCCATGATCTAGCAAACCCACTTTTGGGTAATGATCCGAAAGAACTAAAGTCAGCATCTCGAAGAGATATTAGTCTTCTTATGTTTGTTGCAGCACTGTTCACAGTAGCCAACATGTGGAAACAACCTCAGTGTCCACTGACGATGGACGGATAAAGAAAATGTGGTCTATACACATAGTGGAATACTATGCCACCTTTAAAGAGAAGGAAATTCTGCAAAGTGCAACAACAGGGATAAAACTTGAGGATTGTATGTGAAGCGAAATAAACCAGTCACAATAAGACAATTACTGCATAATTCCACTTATATGATGTATCTGAAGTAGTCACATTTGTTAGTAGAGTAGATCTCCTGTTAAATGTTGGCATCACACTAAAATAAAATAATAAAAAATAAAAGTAATGATTTTTATAATGACAGTCAGATGTATATAAATATTACATCATTAGCATTCATGATTATTTCATTGATACTTGACTTTTTAAGGAAAGATCAATTGGATCCTAGCTTTGGTGATGTTGATGATAGTTGTAGTAGTACTTAGAATAACAACAACAGCAAATACTTGAGCATGAGCTATATGTCAAGCTCAGAGCTAGGCTCCTTCGATCTATTTTCCCACTAATAACTGCCTATGGTACTGCTGCTAATATTATTCCAAAAAGAAACAGGTTTAGAGTTATGAAGAAATTCTCCCAAGAACGCGAAGTTAATAAGTAGTGTGGCTGGGATTCAAACTCAGTTCTTCATGCTCTAGAGTCTATTGATGCTATTCATCTCCATGCCACCCTAAACAGATGGGTTCAGATTTGGAGCCTCTCCAACAGAAGGCCTCCTTCTTTCCATGGCCAGTTCCTTGCTTTCTTTTGTCAGTATCCAAGCTCCCCTTTTTTGTTCTACACAACTTCATTAAAAAAATTATGTTGGTAGTAGTCAAAAGATGGCAAAAGCCATCAGCATCAATGAGAGTAGAATTAAAGTCTTTGTAACAAATGAAAATCAAGCTAAATGTAGTGAGCACCTGTGTACTTTTAAAATCTAGAACAGTCTGACTTTTTAAGCAGGTGAAGTGTGACTGTGGTAGAAACAGTTCCTCTGAAAAGTCATGATTTTTCATCTTCTTCATGTGAAAGGTTAGATAGTGATTTTTGCCCTTAATATTCCTATGTCGAAAAGTGAGATGTCTTGGGGAAGATTCATTGGGACTTAGTTGGAGATGAGATTCTAATCTTCTAATGCTGACATTTTGATCCTCTGAGGCATATAAAATGAATTAGCTGTGTGTACTGTAGAAAGATTAAGTTGTTCTTTGAAATCGTATTGTTTTTTTTGTTTGGTTACTTCTAAATCATTTTCAGAACCAAGGAATGGTAGAATTTTAGAGCTGGGGAAGGACCACTGGAATAATCTATTTCTATTCACTTTTTTTAACAATGGAAAATTGTAAAAATGCATTCCAATGCAGTTAAATTACTAGCTCACAGTTTCACATCCAGCCAGAATAGATTAGACCAAAGCCAGTCCTTACTCTCTTTTCATAAAATTCAGGGTTATGAATTTACACATGAATATTGATTTGTTTGTATCATATATAAAAAGTGATTTTTGTGTGTGTGTAAAAATTTGTTAGTCCTAACATAATCCTAAACTGAGTAGCTCAAGATTTCACAGCCAGCTAGACTATATCCAACTATGATAATTAAGGACTTCACCAAATGGACTCTACAATTAAACCACTATAATTATGGGTCTGGAATTTTATCACGACTTTCAGCCTGTTTGCATTCATATATCATGCAGTACTTACGTGTACAAATCGTTCGTGTTATGGACTTGTTTTATTGTTAGGGAAATTTGTTACTCCTAAGAAATGATGCTAAATAATAAAATAATAAAATCAGCCCATGTGGGCACATTTGAAAGCCGAAAATGGAGAATAAAACAGTGATTCAATTTACCTATCTAGATATTCAGAGCTTACTTTACTTTAGAAATTCATGAACAAAACACAAAATTCTAGTCATCTGTGTATGCATGGTCAGCATGAAGGCTCATCCACTAGCCTATGTGATATGGCAGAGAGATATATAACGAGGCCAACATATGTCCTGAAAGCTTGGCTTGCGAAAGGTCCTGTTTACAGTATTTCTGTGCATATTAAGGTATTGCTGTCCACATTCAGTGTGGACAAAGAGCCTGTTGTCAATACAAAAAGTCTCCTCTCCCCTTTTCAGTTATTTGATACCTCGTGGCCACAAGTGATCCAAAGATGTCTGGGTGCTGAAGCAAAGAAATGGAATGAGGCTGTTAGGACATTCGTACCCAGACTCCTAGGTGGGAAAGTTAGTAAGCTCTGTTTGCATTTCTGCAGCTTTATATAGATGAGGGTCTCTGGTGTGTTCATTCTTCCTTGGCCCCTTTCCCACATCCTAATCCAGATCTTGCCACTAGCCATTGGTATTCATTTCTGTGATTCGTAAGACCTGCACTTGGGTAGGAGCTCATTTGTGGATCTTAGATACACACACTCACTTTGTTTCTCTTGTATGTAAATGGAGCATCGTATTAATCCTGGAGCTGCCTGGACTACAATAAGGAGGGGGCGCCAAGACTTAAAAATACTCAACTTGCACAAAACAAGAACACATGGAGTGTCAACAAAGATGGTCACCAACAATTTCTCCTATCCCTGTTCAGCATGCCACTCCTTCCACCAATCAGTGAGGTGTACGGTCTCAACCACTGAACCTAGGCTAGACTTGCAATTTACTCTGACCAATAGAAAATGGCAGAAGTGATCTTGTGACAGACCTTAAGAGACCCTATAAGTTCCCATTTTGCTATCTTGGAAACTGGCTGCCATTTAAAGAAGGCCAACTGTCCCTAGAGCATGAGAGACTCCAAAGGGAGAGAGGGAGACCCAGAGGGCTCCCAGCCATTGCAGCAGCCTCCTGTGAGGGAGGTCATCTTGGACTTTCCAGTAGACTCCATGTAGAGCAGAACTGTCAGGTTTTACACAACCAAACCTCAGAATCATGAGAAATAATAAACTAGTTGTGTTAAGCTTCTAATTTTGGAGGTAGTTTGTTATGCAGCAATTGATAACCGAAACAGAATCCTACTAGAGTTGGCACAGCAGGTAATCTAACGTCAGCCCACTGTGCTCAGTGAAACTGGTTTTGTTTTTTGGATTTTTTTTTTGACTCTGCACTCCACTGATACCTGTGGTTACAACTTTTTCAAACTTTCATTTCTTTTTTTTTCTTTTCCTTTCTTTTATTATGTTATGTTAATCACCATACATTACATCATTAGTTTTTGATGTAGTGTTCCATGATTCATTGTTTGTGCATAACACCCAGTGCTCCATGCAGAACGTGCCCTCTTTAATACCCATCACCAGGCAGATCAAACTTTCATTTCTGAGGCATCACTCTCTCCTGATTCTCTTCACGTATTCATTCTTTTTCATCTCCATTTTCGAGCCCCTTCCTCATCTCACCATTAAATATGGGTGGTTCCCAAGTTTGAATCTTGTCTTCTTTCCTTTTTGTGGTATATATTCTCCCTCCCTCCCTTCCTCTATTCCTTCCTTCCTCCCTCCCTCTCTTTTTCTTTCTTTCTTTCTTTCTTTCTTTCTTTCTTTCTTTCTTTCTTTCTTTCTTTCTTTCTTCTTTCCTTCCTTCCTTCCATCCATCTTTCTTTCTTCCTTTCTTCCTTTCTTCAATAAGCTCTACACCCAATGTGGGGCTTGAACTCATGACTCCAAGGTCAAGAGTCACATGCTCTACTGACTGAGCCAGCCAGGTACCCTGGTATGTATTCTCATCTTCTCTTTCATGCCTCCCTCCATAACTCATGTCTTTTCCCACCCTCTAATTTCCAAGCCTCCAAAATTTCTAGCCCAAGCCAGATCCATTTCCTGTCATTCAGACCCTTATCATCAACTGTGAGCCGGGTAATTCTGTTTAAATATCTTAAGTATTTCAAACTGGGTCCTAAACTAAGCTCTTAAATCCTTTCCCAAAAATTGTGAGTGTGTGTGTATGTGTGTGTGTTTGTGTGCATGTGTCTATGGTTTTTAAATTATTACTTAATCTACTTAATTACTTTGCTGTCCACTCTTCTTCAGAACTGCACACCTGAGGTGGTCTTCCTGTTGTCCCTGTTTCACAGTTAATCAGCCACCATGTTCTTACAACTCTAACTGGAATGTGTCTCTCGGATCCGTCTCTTCCTTTTTTTCTGATTTAACCTAAGGTCCTCAATATTTATTTACCTGAACGAAATGAGTTGTCTTCTAAATTTTTTCTTGTCTTCATTCCTTACTTCAGTTAAATGGAGTTTGCGAAATTGTAGATAGTCATGTATCTCCTTTCTTAAATTGTTAAATGGTTCCCTTAACTTTCGCTGAGCTTTCTGCCTGGCATACTAGGCGCAATAACACGTATGCACAGTACTAAGTCTGTAAGTGTTTAACAACCTGCTCTCCGTGAGGGGAAAAAGGGTATGTGTATAATATACACACATATATATACATATACTTGTGTGTGCATGTATATATATAAACATAAGTTCAGTATATTTCAGTGATGTAAAGTGTACATCATATACATGCACAGCATACAGTTTACAAATAAAATAAACATGCAATACTTTTATAAATTCAAAATAGCCAATTGATTCTAATAGGCAGATTTTGTTGATTTTTGCTGAACTGTTGTTATATCTGGAGCCAAGCTCTGATTGCAGTTGATAAACAGCTTTAGTTCTGATGTGAATGTTAATGATATTTTTATTTACATTTGTGATTAAGATGAACGTGAACAATGATGGCATATGTTGGAACTTCACTTGCCAGTCAATGACATAAGCAACTTGGCTTAATCAGTAAATAGTTTTGTAATACTGGAAGTATCTTTACTCAACTTTTTTGCTCTATTTACAATGTAACAGCTATTACTACAACATATTTTAAGAGCAATCCGCATAAACATATCCTCCATCACTTTCTTAGGCCCAGACGATCAATAAAACAGTAAGTAAAAACTCAATTGGTAGTGTTTGCTGATTTTTCCTGCCATAAATGCTCCGACCATGGCCAAATTCAAGCTACCAACATGATGTCACCGTATGAGGGTCAGAGAGAGATGTACAGTAGCAACAGGATTATTTAGTATTTCTACCATTCATATGCAATGGACATAAATAATCTCAAAAGCATTCATAAGAGTTGCATTAAAATAACTGGGAAGTTATAAGGTTTGAGTATTATCTCTGTTTTTAACATAATTTATTTGATCATAACTTTATATCATGTGATACTTAATAATGGCTGTTTATCAACCAGCTTGCAAAATTCTTTAACCAGTTTTACTAGCTGATTGCAGCACTCAACTCGGTGTGCCCAAGTTCTTGATCTGTTTGCCTCCGCAGGAAGCTTGTGGGTTTGGGCCTCAGTGACAGTTGAGCTCTTGGCCCTCATCCCCACATGAAGAATTCCTGCTAGGTTTTCACTTCTTCAATGAAGCTTTGGTGACTGTCTGTTGCCCAGGCCACGAGAAATGACTTCCTTGACACCTCACTCTTAGTATTTAGGTTTCTCAGCCTCCTGCTACATATCACATATATTGTGAGTATTTATCATTTTCCTACCACACTAACAGTCTCCAGAGTCTATAGTGAAGAACTGTGACCCATAATAGGTGTTCAATTTGTTGCCTAGGAATAAATGTATAAAAGGTGAGTGGGCTGTTAAGGCTGACAGAAAACAGGAAACTGAAAATTATCACCAGAACGTAGGGTTCTCTAGCATCCTGGACAAACTGACTCTTGACCTTATCTAGCAGGAGAAAATCAAAGCCTCACCGTGGGGTTAGTGAGAGAGCACACAAGAGTAACAGAGCAGTCTGTCGGCACGCGCCTTAGTGAAGGATCAGCCGGTCCTTAGAAGACCGAAAGTACTTCAAAAGATTCTCCTTCAGAGAATCTGGCAAGATACTGCATTATAAACTTCGTTGGAAATTTTTCAGTGCCAAGAGTAGTCAGAGATAACAGAATCCTTAGTCTTAGAGGAGCCGTCTGTGATTCTGATTAGGATTTCCTTAACACATGCCGCACCTAGGAATCAATTAGCGATATTATGACGACTTCCAACACAAAGTGAAACACCTATCAGCAATGACTGCAGAGCACTTGTGACCCTCCAAATGTTACCCCTAATGTGCTTTGAGTTTAAAAACAAAGCAGCAAAGACTGAATCTTGTCCACATTGTCCTCTTCCAGTTTACTGTTTGAACATGTTCTGTGACGGGGAACTCACTACATCTCTTACTTTTAATGCTGTATTTGGCAAAACACAAACCAGGAAGGCTGATAATAGAATTCTGTAACAAAGCCAGGCGTTTATCATCATGGCTGCATTACTTTGAAACCCACTCTGCTGGCCTGGACAAAGGTTGGCAAGAGATGATAACACTGCCAAGGTCCTGTCTGTCCACAGGGAGTCCTTGCCCATAGGGCAGATAAAGACTAATTTAAAAATCTCAGTGCTGCTCACACTGAAGCCATATGATCACAGCGTGACCAGGTTGGCATGATCACTTTTTGATTATATAGTGTGAATCTTTGAGGTTGCCATGGATCAGTAATAATAAAAATAAATACATCTGTTAGACACCTATTGTATTTCGTGCTGATGATCAATAATTTTGTTGCATTATTAAAGCTTAATTCTTGCAATAAATGAAGACATTTGTGACAGGTTGAATATTTTCATACTGTACCAGGAACTTGTAGAAAATATTATCTCTAATATCTATATTTCTAAAGTCCAGAGATTCAGTGAGATGGATTTACTTGCCCAAGATGATGTAGACTAGAATTGGCAGACCTAAATTTGAATATAGGCCTGATTCCAGAGTTACATTCTTTGACCTATGCCTTTAAATAAAGATATGCTTCATTCATTAGGCATTAAAGTTATACTTTTTTTTAAAAAGATTTTATTTATTTATTTGACACAGAGAGAGAGATAGCAAGAGCAGGAACACAAGCGGGGGGGGAGCGGGAGAGGGAGAAACAGGCTTCCTGTGGAGCCCTGATGCGGGGCTGGATCCCAGGACCCTGGGATCATGACCTGAGCCGAAGGCAGACGCTTAATGACTAAGCCACCCAGGCGCCCCTGAAGTTATACTTTAATATTTTAATACTTTAATAATTCACACTATTAATAATTAGTTGTGAGTCAATAAAGTCATCTTTATGTACAGAAATTAGTAACAAGAATGTAACTCGTTTGCCCCTAGGCTGACCTAGAAACATCTGAAATATCTAGATGTCAATCTTCATGTCTACACATATTCAGATGTTCGCGGGAATGCAGAAAACTATGGAGCTCCTCACTGTCTCCTGTGCAGACTCTTTGTTGATACAAGTATTAATATCTTTCACTCAGCAAAGGGTATTGACCCAAGAACCAGGCATTATGCTAAGCACTGCGGACACCTCAGTGAACAAGGCAAGCAGAATTCCTGTCACCCAAAGAATGAGCATTTTAGCTTAAGAAGGCAGATTATAAACATAACAGATAAAAAAGGAACACATCAGTAACTCTGATCATTACAGATGGCGGAAGTTGTTATGAAGGAGAAACACAGTGTGACCCTGCAGAGAACAATCAATCGGAAGGTGACTACTCAAAGCCAAGTAATTTGTAAATGCTCTTTTCTTCAATAGCAGTGGCATCAATAAAGGACATATAGCTGAGGGTTTCTAAGAAGGAAAAAAAATCATTGGTAGATTTTTACATCAACCTCCCTGCACGATATGAGTGATTTAAAAAAGAGTCCATTCTTTCATTCAGAATGATGCATTGATTGATGTTCCAGGTGTTTGAAAAAAGGAAGAATTTAGCAAGGGATAACCTTTACTTAAAACCTTAGTGTCTGTCAGCAACTTATTGTTTTTAATAGGTAGTAAGTCAATGCTATTTTGTTTCTATTTAAAAAAACAACTATAGTTGTCCTCTCTGTGTGGTGGTGAGAGTTGCAGATACAGTTTGGATCAGTGGACTCCCAGGAATCCTTTGGAAAAGTGTCATGATGGAGTTGGAAGAGCCAGGTGCCCTGGCCAGGTTTGGGTCCCCAGTTGCTGGGATGTGTCCTTGCACAAGTCATAACTGGTTTTTATAACCAGTAAAATGAGAGTGTTGCATCACTGGCCCAATGATTACTGAGATTCCAGTTGTAACAGTCTCTGAATCTATGTTGAGATTCACACAAACCAACTGTATAAATATGTAAATGATCTAGCTCTGGAGAAGGGGAGAGAATTTGGGGGAGTCAAGTGGGGAACAGAACTATCTGTTTGGACCCTCTTAATAGTTCGGATATTGGTTCGGAAATTTTAAACACCTCGCTCTAAAGCCATTGGGTGTGGATACCACCTGACTAATTCATAATTTTCCAATCCAGTGTTTTCATTTTGAAAGGAACTGCAGCTCAGAGGCATGAAGGGCTCAGCCATTGTCCTAGTGGTCATGGCTAAACTGATACCAGGGCTCCAGATGTAACTGAGTTCTTTTTTCTTTTTTCTTTTTTTTTTTTTTTTAAGATTTATTTATTCATTTGAGAGAGAAAGAGAGAGAGAGAGTGTGAGCAGCTGTAGGGGCAGAGGGAAAGAATCCCAAGCAGATTCCCCGCAAAGCGGAGAGAGGGAGTATGGACAAGGGGCTCGATCTCAGGACTCTGAGATCATGACCTGAGCCAAAATCAAGAGTCAGACCCTCAACCAACTGAGCCCCCCAGGTGCCTGCAAACGTAACTGAGTTCTTGAGCTGTGACCACAGGTGTCTCTTAGGTTAACTCTGGATCATGTCCCTTCACATATTAATTTTTAAATCTGAATAAGCCCTATTCTGTTTCTGACTTTGTTTCTTTCTTTTTTCTTTATTGTTTATTATAAATTAATTAATTCATGACATTCATATTTTGGAGATACAATTCAACCAATATCATGAGAACTTTGTTATTTCAGACCCTCTAGCGGTATCTCCAGGTCAGTGCCCATGAAAAAAGGGAAGTAGGTTGTAATTTAATTTGCCTGCTTTGTTCTTTCTCATTATTTTTGAACTCTACTCTTTTGTTAACGATAAAACCGGTCATGGTACTACCACTATAACACTGAATGTTCTGTCTACACAGAATTTCACATTTTATATATGACATCTAAATCTAGCTGTGTACAAAAAAAAGGAGTCAAGTTTCACAATGTTTCTCTGTGAACAGGTTCTTTATACCATTCCTGACAAACTAGAGTTATAATCATGAACACTCTTGTAAAATTCCCCAAATAATCTGGCTGCCCCCAAGAAATAAAACATATGCCCAAACAAAAACCCATACACTAATGATTATTCATAATCATCAAAGGATGGACACAACTCATATCAAAGGATGACTGGTTAAACAAGCATGGTGTATCCAGACAACAAATGTTATTTGGTCAAAAAAAGAAATGAAGTACTGATGTATGCTACAATAGGGCTGAATCTTGTCAACTCTATAGAAAGTGAAAAAAACAGTCCTAAGACACTGCATATTATATTATTTGTTTATAGGAGATGTCCAAAATATGAAAATCTATAGAGACAAAATGTAGGTTAGTAGTTACTGGGGGCTGGAAGAGAGAATGGAAGAGAAAGCTATTTGGGTACAGGGTTGCTTTTAGGGGTGATGAAAATGTTCTAAAATTAGATTATGGTGATAGTTGTATATTTCTGTGAATAAACTGAAAACGTATACTTTACTTATGCTTTACACTTTAGATGAGTGAATTTTATAGTATATGAATTATGTCTCATTAAAACTGTTTAAAAAATTATCTGTCTACATTGGCCTCTCTCTACCAACAAGAACTTGTGACATACAGGAGAAATGATAGATTTTTCAAATATAATTTAGAAATGTAATACACATAAATATAAAATGATTCAGTAGTTAAGTGAAATACTTTTTGCCAGGCTTTTTGTTTCATGCTTTTGATTCCCAGGAAAGGTTTAAATTGATTCAGGAAGGCAGTCACAAAATTGTGTTTATTTCATTTGCTGACCTGGGAGACAGAGAGCAAGAAAGTAAAGAAACAAAGAGGCAGGATAGAGAAAGAAAATGACAGAAACATAGTAATTACCCTCTTGTTAGCAGTTTTGAAAAGGGTAACGTAATTTGATCTTGATATAACTCCATCCTTTTATCATAAAGCAGATGTATTGACAATTGTTTCTGGTCTGGAATGCAAAGTTTTATAGTTTAAAAGCAATTTATCTAACTAGTCTTTAAAATTCTGAAATCGTTTAGAAATGTAAACTGAAAGGCTTTTTAAACAGCATTTTTCCTATATGGAAATAAAAGGGATGAGAGCAAAATACAAACTTTGACATTTGACTGCATTTATAACCCTGGCACATTCGGTAAACATTTTGATAATGTTGAGTTAAAGTTTAAACAAATGACAAAGATATGTTCGAAACTTGGGTTTCTTAACTTAAACTTTACATCTGAGTAGTTACTTCCATAACTTTTATATCACGTTCCAAAAAGAAAATATGTAACCCACGAATCAGTCATTTTAATTAGCTGAGTTCTAAAATTTGCAGCTTCAACGTAGAATGAGTAAAAGATAAGTAAACTAAATCAATAGCTCAGGTATATATTTTATTTGCTCATTTTCCTTTGCATGTGTGTGTGCTCAACAAACTTTGAGGCATAGTCTACCAGCTCTGTTTTTTTTCTAATGAGACCCTAACGCAAGCAACCAATTCCCATATATTATTTCAGTTCCACCAATGTTATTAAAATATATTCTGTGGTATTAGAACTGTTGTAAATATTATAATTTAAAAAAAAAAAGGTCACTTCCACTTCAGTGGAAGATACACACGTATAAGAAATAATGGATTTAAGCAATCTGTAACACATGCCATAACAAAGGTCTCTGGAGAGCCCTGTGAAAATATCTGGGAAGGAGAGGTAATTACTGCTTGAGGGAATCTCATCAGACTCTTTTCAGGAGAAACAGTTAGGCTGGCTTTTGACAGAAGGGTAGGTCAGGTTAGACAAGTAACTGAGGGGGATTAAGAAAGAATGCAGAAGAAAGTCACAATAAAAAGCAGGAACTTAAAGCAGGGCATATTCTGAGAACAAGTAAATTGGTCGGGGGCTCTTTAGTCTTCCGTGGTTCAGCTTTCCTTTTCTTTTTGGATGTCCTCATTCAACAAAGTGAGAAGCCCCCAGAAAGCAACTTGCCACAGCACCTTGCCCATGCTTCACAGAAAGAGACTGTCTAGGGTTGTATGAATCTGATGCTCGTGGGACTTGGCCCATTTTTCAGGATGACTATAAGAACCGGTACTTTTATGCTCCATCGCTCTGTCACTCCTTGATGTTTTCAAACTTTTCTGGTGCCATTTCGGGCACTGGATGGCTTTGCCTCTGAAGAACAGCTTAAAGACACAGCACCTACAGTGTGTAACATGGCAAATGCTCTCACAACTCATGTGGTCTTATAAAACCTGTTCTGCAAGCTCCCACATCCCAGTTTTATGAATAAATGCATTTGAAAAACATAATTCTGTAATACTGTTTTTCTTTTTCTTTTACTCTGCCAAGAATAATGGAATCTTTCTCCATTCTAAGAGAGAAACAGAGCAAAGAGGATATTCGTCACACAATTTGAATGAAGGATGGCTGGTAGATTAATTAATTTTCTTCCACTAAGAAATTTGGACTTTGATGCTAGACTATTCTATTTGGAACATGATCCACATAAATCACTAAGCCACTGATTTGATTATAAAAGCTATTTCACAATAACTTCATTTTTTTCATTGTTGATTCAATATTGTTAGGAAAAGAAGTAAACTATACAATTCATCACTTGTACTCTGAGAACTGGATAAAAAGAAAAGAAGCACACATCAAAGGTATACATGCAGTGTTTAGAAATAGACTCCCACAAATTCTCATATTCTGTGAAAATTTTCAAGCTACCCCTTTCAGTCAAATTCACCTACAAACATCCATTTCCAATATTAGTGGATGTATAGATCTTGTTAAATTTCGGGTAAATGCATACAATTATCACATACTCAGATACACATGTGGATCAGTGAGTGCTTCCTCCTGTGAGCTCTATAAAAACACAGAATCTCTTGCTTCCTCATGGTTAATTTGCATACTTGGACTATGTCAGGAGATCTCACAGGGCCTTGGCACTCAGTAAATACTGTCTGTTAGCAATACTGTAACACAAGAAACTTTACAATGATAGATGGACTTTCAGAAGTCATCACCAGCCTATTTCATTTTATTACATGCAAGAATCAAGTTTACTGGCAAAGTTAGCATTGCATTATCTTGGATGATAGTATGTTTCATACTCATTTTCTGTCTGTTTTGAAAAAAATCCAGGGGCGCCTGGGTGGCTCATTAGGTTAAGCGTTGGACTCTTGGTCTCAGCTCAGGTGTTGATCTCAGCGTTGTGAGTTCAAGCCCCATGTTGGGCTCCACGTTGGGAGTGGAGCCTACCTAAAAAAACTAAACAACAAAAAACTGGTGAAAGAAAGAAAGAACGAAAGAAAGAAAGAAAGAAATCCAGATATAATGCTTTCATGAAATTTCTGAATATTGGTAAAATCCATTCCATCTTTCCACATACTAGCAATATTGGTCCATGTGACTTTTTTTAAATATTGGCCATTTTCAAACATATACTACACTTGAACAGTTCTCCTCCAAAAGCCTACTGAGTTTATTTCTAGCCCCACCAATGTCATAACTCCTATCCCAGTTAGTTTTGATGGAAATCACTGTTTGTGCATGACATTCTTGGTTTTAGCACTGGAAGTTCCAAGTCTCAAAAAACCTCTCAATCCTGGGGCCTGGGTGGCTCAGGCGGTTAAGCGTCTACCTTCGGCTGGGGTTGTGATCCCGGGGTCCTGGGATAGAGCCCTGCGTCAGGCTTCCTGCTCTTTGGAGAGTCTGCTTCTCCCTCTCCCTTTCTCTCTGCTGTTCCCCCTGCTTGTACTCTCTCTCTCTCTTTCTCTGTCAAATAAATAAAATCTAAATAAAATAAAATAAAAAACACCTCCCAGTCCTGGAAAAGGCAGTACAATTGGTCATCACAGGTATTATTAACATACCTACAAACTTTCATCCTCATCAAAGAACACATCAGGGTTCACTTTCTTGAGTTGTCATATTTTTTTAATAATTTGTTTTCAGATTAGGATCCAACTAAAGTGCATAAATTGTGATTGGTTGATATGCCTCATACTTTTTTTGGTTTTATTATTTTGTTCTATTTTTAATCTATAGAGTCTCTCTTCCTCTCACCCTCCCTCACTCCAGTTTTTCTCGCTGAAGAAACAGGTTGCTTATCACGTACAGTTTCCCACAGTGTGTATTTCGTAGATTGCATTCTCTTGGTGCGGTTTACTATGTTCCACTGACCCTTATTTATCCTGTACATTTCTAATTAGATTCAGAGTCTTGGCCACATTCATGTTACCATTTGCTTGGGGGAAGACAGTACTACATAGTGGTGTGTACTTCCATCATCCACATCTGCCTGATGGTATAAGCCATTGGTTAATACTGCCTAGACTCATATGTGATCTTATGACATTTGGAATAAACAAATCAGTACAAAAATATTTGAAGAGTACTTAAAAGTTACATAGGTCTTGCATAATTATTCCCCATTTCTACCTGGCTCTGAAGATGGAAATTGTCACATTTTTGTTCCCAACCAATTCCAGCTCATGCATATTAAAATCATCTTTTTTCTTAAGTGTACTATCACTTTAAAGGGGAATTCTTAAGGCTAAAAAAAACAAAACAAACAAACAAACAAAAAAAACCCCTGCACATATATGGACTTATTCTAGTATACAAGTAGGGGAAAACGTATTTCAGCGTGTGGCCTCACTTTTGTGCTCCTAATAACACCTCATAAACAGTCATTCAAGGGACTTTCTTATTTATTTATAGGAATACTCTATTTACTAATGTATCAATCATTTTGGGATATTGCATATGTTGCAAATGTTTTTCCCAGTGTCTTTATTTCTTTGAGGTGAGTTTGGTCTTTAAAAGTTTTTAATTTTGACATTGCTATCTATAAATTCTTTTAAGCTTTCTTGGTTCCCTTTCTTCTTTAGTAATGCCTAAGGGTTGGTACTTATTTAGAGATTGAGATCTTCTAAATCATGCTTAAGTTTTTATAAACACCTTTAATAAATTAAGAAAATGTATTAGCGTACGGAGTAGTACATAGCCAATAATTTTAGTTCTTTTATCCTTGAAGAAATGCTAAAGTACCAGATTCATTAACTTAATGAGGTTACATTAATCACTTGGAGAAAACAGCCAGCACGGAAGGCAAACGTCCAAAGGAAGAAATAACACGCTGATGGCAAAGAGCTTTAATTGTGGGTGCTGGCTTAGATCTGTTAGTAATGAGACCTGAAATATAATGCTGTGAAGAGGTCTAACTACGAACTTATCTGGATTTGGGGAGAAACAAAACCCTGATTAATTAATAATGTCAACCATAGAATGGGAAGAGGGAATGATGGTACACTTGCCATTTATTTTCCAAATGGCAGATATCCTTTCCAAAACCAATTCTTTACCAAGCTCTAGCATTATCATTTATGTCAGTTTCCTAATATCACCACCATATGCTAGATGTACTGAAGAATGCAAGGAAGTACGACAGTAGCTTTATTTATGTTGATGTTTACATTAACCTTGAAGAAAAAAAAAAATGTCTATGTACCAAGTATTGCTTGGTGTCCTTTAAACATTTATGTGTGAATTATTTGATACATTGTAAGAATACTCTATAGTCAATAAAGTTGAGATAATTCCTCCTGAGAAGACATTCAGGTCATTATACGGGTACATCTTGAAAAAAATTAAGTCCATTCCATTATAGTGAATGTACAAACTAGACAACAGGAATCTTAATCCCTGGGCTATATCTCATGTGAGTGTAGACAAAGCTCCCAAGCTAGGTATCTTGAAAATTACCACTGTCAGAGGAGTTAGACCTCAGAAAATTTGGGAACTGGCCAGTTTTTCAAAATCCAAAGGGACCCTACTAACTGTCCCCTTTGAATAAGAAGCTTACCAATATCCATCTTGTTAATATTTACCCACTACATTTCTATCTCTTTATCACATGTATCTTCACCTTTGGTTTCTGTTCCCTCTGCCAGACTAATCACTCACTCTTTCCCGTGAAGTTCTCCTCAGCTTGTGCTTACACGTGGATCCTGTTTCTGTCTGTGCTCAGCCATTTATGGTCTCTTTTCCTCTCTTTAGCTCTCTGTTCCCACTACCAAGAAAATGCCTCTGACTCTACAGTTCAGTTTACCAAGAGAAAGGAAGTCTCTGATTCTTGTGCAGCTTTTTCCAGGCTTTGATGGACTGCTTCTATGTTACAGACCAATTATAATGTATTCATATTTAACCAGGCACTCTTAAAACACTGCATGTCACCTTACACGAAAGGAAATTCTGTGGCTTGGTGTAGTGCACATTTACTTTTCAGAATATTGAATTTTATTATGAAATGTGAATAGGTCCACAGTTTGTAAAACACAGATAAAGTATAAATAGGTAGCTTGTAAGCAAAGATTTTGTTAGACAGGCACAATTCCTAGGCTGTGTTCAATATTGATAAGTACTTAGTAGCCTAGTAATCCTAAACATAGAAAGGAGTGGACAGTATTCCAATGTATGGATATATCAGATTTTCTTTATCCATTCATCTGTCAGTGGACGTTGGTGTGTTGCCATATTTTGGCTATTGTAAATAATGCTGTAGTGAATATGGGGGTGCATATATCTCTTTGAGTTAACGTTTTTGTTTCCTTCAGGTAAATACTCAGAAGTGGAATTGCTGGATCATATGGTAGTTCTATTTTTAATTTTTGAGGAACCTCCATGCTGTTTTTCATAGTGGCTGCAACATTTTAAATCCCTGTCACCAGTGTATAAGGGCTCCAATTTCCCCATATCCTTACCAACACTTGTGATCCATTTGTAACAACATGGATGAACCTGAAGGACATTGTTCTGAGTGAACTAAGTTGGTCACAGAAGGACAAATACTACATGATTGCCCTTATAGGAGGTATCTAAAAGAGTCAAAATCATAGAAGCAGAAAAAGAAGGGTATTTGCCAGGATCTGAGGGGAGGAAGGAATGGGAGTTGTTCTTCAATGAGCATAAAGTTTCATTTATGTAGGATGAATAAATTCTGGAGATCTGTTGTACCATATAGCACCTATAGTTACAGGACTATATTGTACACTTTAAAATTTGTTAAGAGGGTAGATCTCATGTTAAATGTTCTTATAACAACAGCAGTGAAGGAAGTACAAGAAAACTTTTTAGAGATGACACCTAGGTCTCTTACCTGGATTGTGGTGATGGTTTTAAGGGTGTATGCCCGTGTCCATACTCGTCGACTTGTACACATTAAATATGTGCAGTTTTGCGTATAATTTCTAACTCACTAAAGAAAAAGAAAGGAGAAAGAACAAGCAAAAACAATTATCTAATATTCACGAGGCCCCAGGTACAAAATATTTGTGATACACTACATACTGAGAATGCTGTAAATATACATGAAACATATGAAGCACTCAATATTCATGAGTGCTTAATTTGGTCCCCCACTGGCGACAGTCATTCTGGGCCCATATCTCCTCTGCCCAAGAAATACAAATAAAACCCAAGCCATTTGGAAGGCTAATTGACAAGTTCCAGCTCTGACCAAGCACACTTGTCCCTGTGATTCTCTGATAAAGGAAGTTTGTGTCATTGGTCCAGGATACCTTCTACCTGTGGGCCCTCTTGCTAAACTCTGATACCAGTCCTCACATCATCAGCAGGGAAAGCAGAGGTAGGAGAGAGAAAGGCAGGGCATATGAATATGGCACACCCCAGGATTCGGGTAGTAAGGTCCTTGCACCCACTTATGCATTGTTCAATGTGCGTTAGCTTGCTGTTTTCCCTTGTTCCTCATTGTGCCTTCTAACTATGATCTCAGTGTTTGAATTTAGTCTGTGAGCCTTCCTGTTCTGTGTCCTCTGGGATAACTTCCTTGGTGCTGTACTTGGAGATTGTCATTGTAGCAAGGTAATTTGCCACATGACATTTGGCTTGCCTATTATTCGTAAATAAAACATGTTTGCTTCAGGTTTGTTATTTAATATTAACTAAATGGAGTATAATAGTCAGAAGAAATAAAATAGTAGTCTGCTCGAAACCAGCCTTGGAAAGAAAGGAATTTAATGCTTACCTCTTCCTATTTTTTTTTCAGCATGAACTAGGAAAAAACCGTGTACAGCTGGTTGTATTTAAGTTGTCTGTTCCATTACTAAGAATGATACTGTTTCTAATCAGAATCTCTTCCTATTATGTATTTAATGCAAATCCATCAGTATTTACATTCTCCAAAATATTATACCTCAACTCTCTAAATACTCTAGTCAAATCTGTATGATAAACCCAATTGTTTTCACCATCCCCACTATCCATGAACTATTTTCCTAATGTTCTATAGGTAGTTTTTTTTTTTAAGATTCCATCTATTTATTTGAGAGAGAGTGAAAGAAAGAAAGCACAAGATGGGGGAAGGTCAGAGGAGGAAGCAGACTTCCCACTGAGCGAGGAGCCTGTGGCAGGACTTGATCCTGGGACTCTGGGATCATTACCTGAGCTACAGGCAGGCGCTCAACCGACTGAACCACCCAAGCACCCTATAGGTAGTTTTAAAAAAGAACATGGATTAGTACCCTCTCTCCCAACTCACACTCTTATTTTTCCTATCATAGCTTGTGGTTGTCCTAAATAGTTGAACTAACATTTTAATTACTGTTTTTGACTTCTCTGTACGTTGCATTAGTTTTCTATTGATGCCATGACAGATTACCACAAATTAGTGGGTTATAACAACACAGTTTATTGTTTTAGAGTTCTGTTAGGTTCGAAGTCCTATACAGGTTTCACTGGGGCAAAATCAAAGGGTCAGCAGGGCTGTGTTCCTTTCTGGAGAAGGAATGGCCTCTGCAGCAGGTCCAAGCTTGGGCCATTTGATCCACTAGACCTTTGTGGTGCTGGAGGTAGCAGTAGTGTGAAAGGGGCTGTCTAGGGCTTATGGCAAGTCCCACTGGGAGAATCTCAGTGAAGAGTTTGGGGGTCCTGGTGCATATGCCATCTGCAATGGAAACTCTTGTTTTGAGAAACAACCACTGGCATGTTAGTGGGCTTTGGTAGAGTTGGAGCACCTGACTATGGGCTGTTAAGTGAGGATGTGGCCACAAGTGCCCATCATAAGCTAGATCCTGTCAGACCCACATGTTGGTGAATCTCATAAGTTGGGCATGCCCATTAATAATTCATCATAACTTGAAAGGGAAACATCCAGGATCAGGCATAAGCAATGCCAGGGAGCGCAAGCAAGCTGCATGAGAAGGTACCTAATCCCCAAGGCACCACACCAGTTGTGGCAGCATCTATCCCTCAGATCATGCCTAAGTAACTCAGTATATAGGTACAAAATTGATGGTGGATTTACCACCTAACTCAGGGGTGGCCTGCAACATTGGTTGACAGTAGAGAAAACCCTTCTAATTAGTAGATCTTCAGATTATGAATCTGGCTATCTGCACTGTGTTAAAAGAAAAGAGGCCTAAATTTAGAATATATAATATATTACGATAAATTAATTGGGGGGCGCCTGGGTGGCTCAGTCATTAAGCATCTGCCTTCAGCTCAGGTCATGATACCAGGGTCCTGGGATCGAGTCCCGCATCGGGCTCCCTGCTCAGCGGGGAGCCTGCTTCTCCCTCTTCCTCTGCTGTTCCCCCTGCTTGTGCTCTCTTGCTCGTGCGCTCTCTCAAATAAATAAATAAAATCTTTTAAAAAAAAGATTAATTGGTAGTGATCAGTGCTTTGGATGGTTGACAGGGGCCTGGAAGGAAAAGAAAGGGAAAGATTAGACAGAAGTACGAGGAAATATGAGGTAGAAGCATACAAATAGACACAAGAGAGTGGGCGTGGGGTGCGAATATTGTTGTATGTTAATGTTCACAAGAAAACATTCCTCATAGAAGAGGCCAGATTTAAAAATAACCCAGCCAGGGACATCAGCTCATCTCTCTCATTGGTCACTCTAGTGCGGCTACATTGGGCATGTGAATAACGTGGTCCTATTGGCCGAGGTGGAGGCTACATGCCCAACAGCATTTGCTCTTACTAGCTGATCTACTTAAAGCCAGTGAAAAAGGTCCAAATGGCCAACAGTAAATACCAACAATCATCCGCCATTTTGGCACCAATCTTTGAGAAGACCAACTGGTCAGTTGGTGCCATGAACTATATTTAACCCCTTTCATTCTGGAAAGGCCAGCAACTTGTTCTCCAAAGAATAGATAAATATGCAGAATTTGGGTTTGCCTTTCCTACTCATAGGGTGCCAGCTAGCACGGCTAATTAAAGTTTTATGGAATGATGGATCCACTGGCATGTGATCTCACATTCCATTCCATTCAACCAACCTTACTGCAAAAAAGGTATTTGCTTCCCTGGGGCATAGATCATCAGATGCCATATAGCCTTGAAGGAAGATTCAGCTAAAATGTGGGCTAGTGTCAGAGTTTGTAGCTCCAGGGGGCTGCACCTTTTCCTCCTTGAATCTCAGCAGATGTTCAAAGGAAAGACTGAGGGGACTCTTGAGAATGCTTCCTAGTCATGTCAGCTGGGAGAAAGGAACAACAGGCAATGTCAGGAATCACAACCAGACCCTCCCATGCCACCCCCACTCCTCACCCCCAGTCTTTCTTAGAGCACAGAAGCTTAATTTGCAGGGGAAAGAGCAAGAATAGTTCTCACCTTACTACACTGGAAACTCATTTCAACTAGCAGAAGAGAATAGGAAAAAGAAAAAAGCTCTACCTGGGGGCAGGGTAAGAATACTTGCTAGGCCAGCACTACAGGTAGAAGAGGGACAGGGGCAATTGTGAAGGCCATGCTCCACCAATTCATAGAGGCTGCCAAGACCGAGGCTTACTCAGAACGTCAGAGGATGCCCCTCCTCTCCCACTTCCCCACGGAGGGAGCAAACACTCAGTAAGACACAGGTGGGAGAACTGTGAGAAACAGCTTCTCAGCACACAGACATCGAGAAGCGCTCCCTGGTAAACTAGCGCACACCGAAACATGAGGTATCGCTAAAGGAATATGAAGCCTCTGGGGCACGGAGGGTAAAATTGTAACACCAGACTTCAAACCCCACCCCGTGTTTAACTCGATTAACACAAGCCTTCACGCTAAAGATGCAGGAGAAGGAAAAGTGTACCCATCTCCAAGCATAAGATAAATGTCTCTCAGAATCTGTACTAAACGATATGTCTGGCTTCCAACAAAAATTACAAGGCATTTGAAAAGTCAAGAATAAACACAGTCTGAAGATAGAAAGTCATTATCAAAATGAGCCTCAGATATAACCAAAGGCTGGAACTGACAAGGAATTTAAAATAACTATGAATTATATGTTAAAGGCTCTGATAGAAAAGAGACAACATGCAAGAACAGATAAGCAATTTTAACCTAGAGCCAGAAAATATAGGAAAGAATCAAAGCTAATGGAAATACTAGAATTCAAAAATGATGTTTTCTATATACATCATATTTCATATCTCTGAAAATGGATTTACCTTGTTTTATATCCTTACCTTACATTTTTACCAATACAAGAACTCAGACTGATTTTACTGAGCGAGGGTTTAAACCTACTTGTATTTTTTTGGATTGCTTGAGTAATAAAATAAATAAAAACATGCAAATCCAATAGAAAGTTATTTTACTGACTCAACTGTGTTTAAGTGTGCGTTTGTGTAAATGTAACTTTAAACTGATTTCCTTAAATTTAATCAAAACATCTGAATTAATTTGTGCATAATGCCACTAATTTTCAGTGATTGGATTTGGGTGTAGAGATTGGGGAAAAGGTTTGTATCTGACGCTAAGAATGCTTATTCTAGAAACTTCTGCATAGTAAGCAAGCATGCAACCTTTCAGGCAGCAACAATTTTGTGTTTCAGCTTAGACTAAACTTCCCAGGGAATTGCATTAAATGGAATTGTTCTATGGGAAGACAACACTCTGTGATATAAAACAGCCCTCAACAATTTACTAAATTGCTTTTTCATTAAGCCATATTTTTAAAAGTATAAACGGTCAATTTGAGCATTTCTCCTCAGCATAATATACACATGACAAAATCAAGAAAATCTTGAATGACAATCCAATTAGTATTCTGCTGAATAGTGCTATTAAAAAAAAACAGCAATCATACAAAGTCTACCCACAGGTACTGCTGTTAATAGTACTATTTATTATTTGTTGAGTCCTGACAGTGAACAGACACAGCCCCTGACCTGGGGCTTATAATAGAACTGAGACAGCCAAGGGAATCTGAATAAACTAGGTCAGTTAGTGTGAAGCTTTGGGGCTTATGTCCATCTATAAATTTCTCTTTTCTCCTCATTTCTCCCCCTTCATTCTTATAAAACACTGTATATAAAGTAAATACATTACTGTAACGTTTTTCGATTTCTCATGGTAGTTTACATTAAACGAGTCACATGTCAATTTCTAATAAATCCTTTAATATCGTTTAAGTACAGATCATTGAAAGTCCATGACAACTTTTCACAGAGAATTTGCAATTAAATCCATAAATATTTGTAATATAATAAAAATATTTTAAGCACAAAAATTATGTTTTCTCATTTTCAGAGAACAGAGAACTATTTTAGTTGGATAACAAAAAGCAGGAAAGAAGGAATTAAGACCTGTTACCTACACACTATTTATTCACAGCTGTTTGATGTCTCTGTTTTACCTGACTGTTTTTCTGTATTGTATTTGAGCCTTTTTACAAGTGGGTTTTGTCCTAGAGCAAGGTTTCCTTAAAATTTTTTTAAAAAAGCTTTTGAAGTAATCTTAAATACATGCATATGTATGTATATTGTGTATACATACATAAATAAATCTTTTATTTAGGCATGTAAATATAGTATAGAATTACACATTGAAAGTTTGAAAATCATGAGTTTAATGTGATATAAATTAACTGTTTAGATGAACAGAAATACATTGTTGCCCTCATAGAAGAGAACACCACTATTTTTCAGAAAGCATTTTAGAATAAAAATCAAGATTGAGCACATATATGTATGCTTCTGAGATGCAAAACCAGTTTATAATCTATCTTGAATTTTTTTACGTTTATTATCCTGAGATAACATTTGAAAGGCTTTCCAGAAACAGGAAGACGTAAGTTTCTGGTTCTAATTTAAATAGTCATATGATATGTGACCTTAATGTATTAAGAGGTATTCCAGCCAGGGTAGTTTCTTCTACAGATCAAGTGTATTTTTGTTAAATTGTAAAAAATTTAAAACAAATGTCTCCCAAGCTGAAAAAGAAAAAAACCTCAAGGGCATCATCAGTCATAGGTTTAAAACACATGCCCAAATAATTAACAGCTAAGTCATAGTAAAAAAAACCAAACCAAAACAAAACGAAAAAAAGAGCTTTTCCTGAACAATTTGTGGTATTTAATATTTAAAGTCTTCTCTTAGAAGGCAGTTATTCTAGAATGACTGATTTTCTCTTTGCACTTGCACTCAATAAACATTAATGAGTCAATGAGGTAAAAGTAGAAACAAAACAGAGAAGCATTGAGTACTTGTAATTTTTTTCCTTTATACATTCTAAGGTTATAGGGAATTAAATGGAAAACATCATGAAATGTTTCTCTCTCTATAGCTGTATTACGCTTTACGTACATTCACCTGTCTTTGATGTGAGATCAAGAGTTTGTTGCATGTTCTGCCATTTCTTCCTGCATATTAATATGCATATACACACCCACCAAATATCAGAGGAAGTGCTACGCACATTGCACTATGACTTTTTAAAGTTTTTATAATTATTATATTATTAATATAATAATACGCTCTATACTTTTTTCCATATCAGTAGAAAGAAAATAAATGCTTTTAAAAAGTAAGTGAGAATTTTCCATAGTAAGATGTGCAGTATTCAGTCATTTGCCTAACAACAAACACAGAGGCTTTCATTCAGTTCCGTGCCACTCTGAGCAATGGAGCCATAAACTTTGTGTGACGTCCTTAGGGGCCTGGGCTTCTTTCTCTCCAAGACACATTTCTTCAAGTGGGATCGCGGGATCAACAGAATGTGTCATTTTAAATTTTGCTATAGATGACCAGTACCATTTCCAAAGAGGGCTTAGCACACAGGGTCTCAGAAGCAAGGTAACACTGTTCCCACCTGTCACATTTCACCTGCACTGAGTCTTACCATTTTTTTTTATTTGGGGGGATTAAAAAAAAATCACAACAGGATCTTTTTGTAATAATCTGCCCTACTCACCCTAGTGGTGAAGCTGAGCGACTTCTCACTATGATTGTTTCTCAATTGTTTTCTCTTTCCTCAATGGCTTATTCTGTCCTTTACCCATTTTTCTTCCTGACTGCCGGTGTTCTTTTAAAATTAATTTCTAGGAGTTCTTTTTATATTAGGAATATTAGCCCTTGGTCTTATTCACTTTTGACTTTATAAAATATATTTTATAGTATATACATCGTAAAATAATTGAAGTCAAATGTCTTTCTTTTTCTTGATCATTTTTACCCTTTCTATATTGTTTCAAAGGCTTCCCCAGCCAAAGATTATTCAAATATGAGTGATGTTTTTGCCGCTGGCATATCAGACAATCAGCAGTAGTAGAAGCTGGATAAACCTTCATGAGGGAAATAGATGCTGCAAGTTGATGACGAGTTCCATACAAGCCACCAGTGCTTCTAAGTAATGCGGTTATTGATCAGCCATGTGTGTGGGGAGAAAAAGGTGGCTGGCTGATGTCATCAGAGAGGGCTGTTTTGTAAAATCCGGGAATGAGCCCCTCTTTCACAGAGTGGAGCTTTGGGGAGCATTCACACCAGACACATGTCTTCCAGTCCTGAAAGTTCTTGAACTTCCACTTGGAGAAGTTCATACCCATCATTCTTACACAGGCTACTTTCTTACCATTCCCTTCATCAGATTTCTTCCTAGTTTCTTACAACCTTGGCAAACCATTAACCCCTGTTCATTAATTAGTATAGAAACTTTATTCCATGCCTCTTTCCAGCTGGCTAGACAAAAAAAAAAAAAAAAAAAAAGATGTGCTGCTTGAAATGCAGCCTGCTGTCCTTCAGGATGATTCCAGAGTGGAGATGTACCATGCCACAATCCACTTGGGGTTGGTGCCAGCAAAGTGCACAGAGAAACCTGTGAATCGCGGCTGAGTTTATTCCTCTTTAGTTACCAACTGCTCTTTGAGAATTTCCCAGAAACAACAGATAAGGTTTGTGGAAAGGACTTCAGTGAGGTGAACAAACATGCTCATCTTCTGAGAGAATCGTTTACGAAAATGGGACTGTGACCATCAGCTTGCATGCAGTCCTGTATACGCAAGTTCTCTTTGCTGAGCATTTCTAGACAAGTTGAACTAGATTCCTTTCTCCCTTCTTCCCTCCCTCCCTTCCTTCTTCCTTTCTTCCATCCACCAGCAAGAATTTACTAAACAACTATTACATGCCTGGTATTATTCCATAATCTAGGGGATATTGGTGAGCAAGACAGGCCAGTCCCTTGCTTTGTGGTGTTAATGTTCCAGTAGAACAAAATAGCACTTGATTCGTGATGGGCAGTTCGGTTTATCTGAACATTTGCCATTTCGTAGTCAGGTATATTCAGTCTTAGTCATGGCCAAAACCAAAAGTCGGTCGCTTAACCGACGGTATCATCCAGGTGCCACAGCCAAGAGTTTTTTTTAAAGAAGGGAATAATTATTTGCAGAAGAGGACTTGACAATGCTCCAGATTCGTAAGGGCTTCCATTTTGATTTTCTAATCATGGCTTGCTACCACTCCATACAAGGATGAGATAATACACACATGCCTGGGTGTCTTAGCTTAATTTCCTGGGCTTATAGGGTAGAGAGGAAGAGGTATTTGCACCATAACAAGACCAATTGTAGAAACTTTGATTGCTCTGAAGTATACTCAAACTATGTCATCCTTTGGATCAACTAGTAAATAGGTTGGAAAAGCAAACTCAAAGGAGGTGTATGTTTTCTCCAAAATCCAAAGAACGCACAAAATGTTTTCCTTATTGGTGGGGTACAAGGTACAGCAAAATAATTCTTTACTTTGAAAGGGAGATCCTGACATGCCCCAAATTGCTGGACTCCCAGGAACTTAACAGAGGTGGTAGGTCCTTAACCTCCTACACTTTAATATATGTGCTTTCTGTCCAGACCAGCTATGTCATGCTCTCTGTGTTCTATCAGCATCATTACTAATTTAAGGAAAAACATTATGTCGCTTGGAGGAATAAAAAGTTTAAGGTCCCTGTGGACCAAATTACAGAAAACATTAGCGGGTAGACATAATCCAGGAGGAATTTGTACTTTGATCTCTTTAAAACAAATTGTTTCCATCGCTTTACATTAATATGGATAAAGAAAAAAATATGACCAAATCAGTAGCTGCTTATTAATTATCAGAGGCTATATTTATTTGCTTAAGTAAAAAGGCCACATCTAGAATTGCAGCTAAAATTAATTAAATATGCAATGGTCATTTATTTTCCAGGGCCCATCTGTCATCTTCTTGGGTGAGCTAAATAGAAAAATGAAAAAAAAAAGTCACCAACTTTGCATCTTCTAAGTCTTTGATAGAGGCACTAATCCCTATAGTTGGACAATAATTCAAGATTACTTTGATTCATAATTTGGGTTTGGAGGAGGGTTTCAGTGGTTTCCATTTGGTGTCTTATCACAGTAGCCCTTACCCTGTGTGATAGGAAACTAATGTGGGAATTCTGCCAGTTCTCAGTATTTCTATTCCTAGTACATATTCAGCAAGTGGAGGATAAAACACAGCATTCTGACAGAGATTGCTAGGCTGCAATATTGCCTACCCTCCCTTGCATGTAGAGATGATCCTATAATCAGATTTTGCCAAAAAAATGTAAACAGGCATGATGTGTACCACTGCTGAGTATTTTTCTGGAAACATGTCTGCCTCTTCATGTGCCCTCCCCTTCGTAGGTGGGGTACAAGCAGCAAGGGTATGGGACATGAAGAGCCCCAGGAGAGAAGGACCCTGGGTCCTAAAGTATAAGGAACACCTGCCCAGACTTTTACAAAAATGAGAAATATTTCTATTGTGTTTTAGCCATTATATATTGAGAATTATATTTGTTACACTGTACTGAAGCATGATATATATTTACATATCATATATTTGAGAGTTACCGTAGTCTAACACAGTGTGAATTCAGGATTTCACTGGGCCTCTTGTAAGCAGACTCTGGTTGAAATTCATTTGTGACTTTCAGAAGCCCAAACACTAACAAGTAAATTGCAGTGGATGTTGGGTCATCAGTTATTAGTGGGGTTTTTGTTTGTTTATTTTTTAAAAGATTTTATTTATTTAAGAGAGAGAGAGCAAGAAAGAGAGAGCGAGAGCGTGCATGAGCAGGGGAAGGGGCAGAGAGAGAGGGACAAGCAGACTCCCCACTGAGCAGGGAGCCCATTGCAGAACTCGATCCCAGGACCCCGACATCATGACCTGAGCCGAAGGCAGACGCTTAACGGACTGAACCACCCAGGCGCCCCCAGGTATTAGAGTTTTGTTAGAATTAGTGTCCAACAATAAGACTCAAAAGATCTGGGCATATTCTATTTCTCTAAGCAAAGTAATCTTAGTAAATATTTACAAGTTCTTTTCTGGCAGGCAAAATGGAAGCTCAGCTTATAGACGATGTCAGCATAGGTCTTCTCAGGGGCATCCAGGCTTCCCTTCATTCAAAGGACTGGGGCTATGTACTGAGCCAGGTATAGGAATTTGGTAAGAAGACCATGATCCTCTGTCATAATGGATTTTTAGACATAGTGGATATTTTTGTTTGTTCATTCTATTTTGTTTTTAAACATAAATCAAGCAGGATTTAGTAAGCAGCCCACCCCTTTCCCTTCTAATAATCCTATGATAAATTAGAAATCACCAAAATCTCTGTGGGCCAGGACATTTAGATTATATTACTGGTAACCAGAGGCTGGCCCCTGACGTTAGGATCCATTCTGTCACCCAAGGTCCGAGTTGCCCTATTAGGGTCAGAGAGACCATTTTACTGGCAGCCCACAATAGAATTTGCAGCTTTGGAGAACGATCACTAATGTATTTTCAGAGATGATGCTAGTCCTCTCATAAATTCATTTTTCAAGGCCTTGAAGAAAGGAGCAGCTTCTAGGCCTTTGGGGAGCGGGGACAGGGGGCACACAACTCACTTGATCAATTTCCTCCTGTGTTCTAATCTCCTGCCCTTAGGATTTCTTCTTCCTAACAACCCAAGGAAGTTCTAGAATGGATAGAGGTTAGACACTCTTTCAGTCCACTCATAGGCCTGGAATTCAGCAAGTGTTTTGTGCCAAGAATTTTGGAATTTGAGTTGTTCACCGACCTTGTATAGGACTGTTAGAAGCAGGTACCCCCCCAGCCCCCCACCCCCCACCCCCACCCCCACTTCTTAAATTCCATACGGTAAATATACAGTTGCAGAAAATTGTGATCTTAGTGCACACTTCATTCCAGTAGACCAGAGACAATAATTTAAAGAGAAACTTTGTCACTGTGTACCATGGACTGACAGATTCCTACTGATGAATACCTACAGAATGTTCATTGCCTCCAATCCGAGCTATGTACAACGCCCTAGCTTTTTCTGAGGTTGTTTGGACTGCACCCTACTCCGTGACAATGATTTCAGTTACGGATCTTGCTTGTAGCAACAGAATTGGATTCTGGTTAGCTTTAGCAGAAAAGAGTTTGATGAAATCATGTCCTCGTGTAGCTTAATGGATGGGAAGGCTAGAAAACCAAGCTCCGAAAGCAGGCAGAAACCCCAGGAAGCTGGGCAGTATCATTATAGCCAAGGCCCAACCTCTGGAATAGCTGGGTGGGATGCTTGTGCAGCTGGCTCGGGACACTGAGCAAAGTACTGGCGGGACCACCACCATAGCTACTGGTCACTGCTGTTGAAAGGAATTCCAAACTGCTTTCCTTTCCTTTGTGCTACTTGTTCCAGTTCTCCAGCTATGAGCATTCAATTAGCTAGACCCTAGGTCATGAGCCTGCTCCCCAGTGGATAAGGAGAATGAGAACCTGGACTTTTGGGTTACTTCAGTGGGAACTGATGCCCTCCCATCCCAGCACGTTCTCAACAGGGGGATTCTCACGACAAAGTGAAGGGAGGTCAAATGATGGGCAGCCAAAACCTCAACAAAGGAAATGTCCCTCACAGCCCACTAAGATGAAATTCTACTTTTATTTAGATCACTAGTCGACAAATGGAGGATTTTTCTAAGTTCTTTTTTTTTTTTTGCTAAGAGTCCTTTTTGTCTGAGAATAATTCTGTAAACTTCCAGTGGCATGGAAACTTGCCACGTCACATGTAAGTGGTATATGTAGAAGCCTAAAGTATGGTCTTCGGGGTTGATGAAGCTGAAGAACTTTATTCTAATGGGCTTCACTATTTTGAGGATTGAGGAGTCCCATTTTTAGATTTTAATCTTGGCCTCAGTTACTATTTAAAAAAAACTTAAAATACTTGCTTACGTAGAACCAATTCCTGTGTTGAGTTTTGTTTAAACTCCAGATAAACCTGAGACACTTCATGCCGTCATGTCATAGTCACAAATAAAATGCAAGTCCCTTATTCACACTCCTCCAAAAGAATAGCAATAAAATGTTTATTTAAAATGCTGTAAAGTTCAATGGAATATTATTCAGCCAACAGAAAGGATGAATATCCACCATTTGCATGGACATGGATGGAACTGCAGGGGATTATGCTAAGTGAAGTAAGTCAAGCAGAGAAAGACAATTATCATATGGTTCCACTCTTACGTGGAATGTAAGGAATAGCATGGAGGACCATAGGGGAAGGGAGGGAAATCTGAAGGGGGAGAAATCAGAGAGGGAGACGAACCATGCATGAGAGACTATGGACCCCGGGAAACAAACTGAGGGTTTCAGAGGGGAGGGGGTTGGGGGGATGGGGTAACAGGGTGGTGGGTACTAAGGAGGGCACATGTTGTGATGAGCAGTGGGTATTATATGCAACTAATGAATCACTGAACACTGCATCAAAAACTAATGATATATTATACAGTGGCTAACTGAACATAATTAAATAAATAAATATAAAAAAATAAAATGCTGTAAACTTCATATAACACATAACCAAAACTTATAATAATCTTCATTTATCTATCTTTCCAAAGCCCATTCATCACAGCATAGAATTGCCGCTGTAACACTTTGTTTCACTTTATCCAAAAGTTCAATGAAACTCTCAAAACTAGTTTTCCTAGGATCCTCTCTTTCTAATTACCTCTTCCTTCCCAGATATGTTATTTTTTCTAATAAAAAAGTTCTTTGCACTACATGAATTTGAAAGATAGGCTTTCATCCTATTAACCAACTGCTTGGCCCATGTGCTGAGCAGGAGGAATTTAGCTTGTCTCTTAGAAGGCAAGAGAGGGAGAAGGCTATGTTTATTTATATTTTTTAATTTTGTCTGTCATATAGTATTATACTGACTTGTCAATATGTTTTTGTTTTATAATAGTCTGAGGGGCACGCAGTGATTATTCATAGAAAGAAGAATTGTGGGGCAGTTCAAGGGATTTGGGCCAAGTCAGATATTGAAAAGACAATTACAAATAAATGCTAGATCAGGGATGACTATGAGCAGGAAGTCAAGTCCTACTATGGCAGAGCGCAATGAGACCTAACTGGTACTTAGGATGCTTACAGAAGAGAAGAGGAGAGCTATGTGTCAAGAATAAGCAGGTGCTACCTGAGCTAATGCCCAGGATGAGAAAGCATATGTTTCAGGCAGAGGGAAGAGCAGTGCTGTCTTGAGACTGGAGAAATCACAGTATGTTTTAAGAATTTAGAGAGATCAAAATTAGAAGAGTAGAATGGGATGGAACAGAAGATATGAAAGGACTCAACATGACCCAAGCGTTTAGGTTATGTTAAGGATGTTGAATTTTGTTCTGTGAACAATGGAAAACCACTGAAGGATTTCATTCCAAGGGTATCATTTTCACTTGAAATCACCACTCTGTCGGTGGGCTAAAGACGGGATTGTGGTGGAGACAAGTTGAACACTAGATAGGCACCTTGGGATTTATGATGTTTCCAAGGACAAACAGCTGCATCAGGTTAGGACTAGAAGTGCTAGAGAGAGTAAATGCATTTAAGGGCCACTTAAAGAAAAAAAAGTGCCATGACCTAACAATGACTGATGGGATGTTAGTGATAAAGGAGATAGGTCAAGGATGGCTTCTTGGGCTCATAGTTGGAGCATCTGGGTGGATGGATGGTGGTAGCTCTTACTTACCTGGGGAACCCTGGAGGAAAATCCATATTTGCTCTTCATATACTCATTGATACCTAAAACTGAAGCATTGGGAATGTCACATATTCATCTGAAGTCTTTCCTTACATAGGTTTGTTGAGTTATAATTCACATAAAATAAATTTCACTGATGTTAAGGGTACAGTTGGAACAAGTTTGGAAAACACAATTGTGTAACCAGTATAATCATGATACAGAATATTTCTGTCACCCAAGAAAGTTCCTCATACTCCTTTATCCTCTGTGTGCCCAGATGTTCCTGGCACCTGGGACTGATAGCCTATCTATCACTTTAGTTTTTTCTTTTGTAGACTTTCACATAACTTTCACTTAGAATAATGCTTTTGAGATTCATCCACATCATTACGTATAATTACATGAAATTTGTTTCCTTTTTTTGCTAAGTGAAATTCCACTGCAAGGGTACAGGGAACTTGTTTATCTTTTCACCCCTTCATGGACATATGGGTTGCTTCCAGTTTGGGGCAATTATGAATAAAGCTGGTATGAAAATGCCAGTAGTCCTTTGGATATACACATATCCATTTGTCTTAGTAAGTATCTAGGACTGAGTTGCTGGGTTGTATGGTAAATATATATTTAGGAAACATAAGAATCTGTCAAGTTTTTTTCTCAAAATGGCTATACCATTTGGCATTTATATAAGTAATGCATGAGAGTTCCAGTCATTCCACACTTTAGCAAACATTTGGTATTACGAATAGTTTAAATATTCTCCAATCTAATGAGTGTGTAGTATTATCTGTTGATGGTTTTAATTTGGACCTAATGTTTATTTCTATAATCACTAATGGTGTTAGATATCCATATGTGAAAATACGAACCCTTTCTCACCTTATCTACCAAAATTATGTAAAAATGGGTTGCATTTACATTTAGGTAAATGTAAGAGGAAAGGTTTTAAAACTTCTGGAAGCAGTGCCTGGGTGGCTCCGTCGTTAAGTGTCTGCCTTCGGCTCAGGTCATGATCCCAGGGTCCTGGGATCAAGCCCCACATGGGGCTCCCTGCTCCGCGGGAAGCCTGCTTCTCCCTCTCCCACTCCCCTTGTTTGTGTTCCCTCTCTCACTGTCAAATAAATAAATAAAATCTTAAAAAAAAAAATTAAAACTTCTGGAAGAAAATGTAGGAAAAAGAAACACTTGATATTGAGTTATGCAAAAATTTCCTAAATAGGAAACCAAAAGGATAAACCATAATGGATAAATGAATGAAGTAGACTTTACAGAAATTAAATTGTGTTTGCTCTTCAAAATATATTGTTTAGCAAGTAAAACGGCAAGCCACAAACTAGGAGAAAAGGTTTATAAAATTTGTATCTGCTCAAGGATTCCCACTCCCCCACCTCCCTGTCCCATTTTGTATAGGTTTTGTTGAGAAATTTGCTGTCATTCTTATTCTTGTTTCTCTACATAATGTGTCATTCCTCTTCTGGCTGCTTTTGAGATTTTCTGTTTGTCTTTTGTTTTTAGCAATTTGATTAAGATACGTGTTGGCGTAATTTTGATTATGTGTGCACTGCTTGCATATATATATATATGCAACTATATATATATAGTTGTAGTTTTCAACAAATTTGGACAATTTTCAGCCTAATTTCTTCAAATAGTTTCTCTTCCCCTTCTATTTCTTCTCTCCTTCTATAACTGCAGTTCTTCATATGTTGGATCATTTGTTATTATTCCACAACTCACCAATGTTCAAGACATTTCTTCTTGTTTTTTGGTTTTGTGTTGTTCGTTTTGTCTCTGCTTCACTTGGAATAATTCCTATTATTAAGTCTTCAGGTTCACTAATCTTTCTTTCTGAGGGTCTTATCTGTTTTCAATCCACTTGGTGTGTTTTTCATTTGAAATATTGTAGTTTTAATCTCTAGAATTTACAGTTGAGTCTTTTTTATGTCCAGCCTCATCAAGTTCATGTTTTTCTCTGTCTTCTTGTGAAGTTACAGCATATCTTCATAGCTGCTTTCATGGTTTTGTTGGCTCATTCCATTATTTCTGTCATGCCTGATCTATTTTTATTAACTGACATTTTCCTCCTTGTTATAGATAATATTTTTCTGCTTTTTGCATGCCTGTAATTTTATATGGTATGCCACAGGATGAGAGTTTTTCACCCTTGATGCTTATTATTATTATTTCTTTAAATACGATGGATTTTGTTCTAGTAGCCTGTTAAGTTACTTGGAATCAGATGTATCATTTTGAGGCTTACTTCTAAGCCTTGTTGGAATGAGTTCAAATCAGTTTTAATTACAGGGCTAATTTAGCCCCACTCCTTAGCATATAATTTTCTGAGAGCACTATCAAATGGCCTTTGAATTATGAGGTTCTTCTACTCTAGCTTGTGGGAATATGCAGCAGTTGAAATATTGTTCTGTCTATTTTCTGCTTCCCATCCACCCCACCAGACTGTTGGTACTTTCTTCATATACCTGCACAAATCAGAACACAGACAATTACTTCAGAATTTTCTCAGCAAACATCCAGAGTTCTCTCTTTGTGATATGTCCACAAATTCTTTGATATTCCTCCCATCAAATGGTAGAATTTCATTCTCCTCCCTTCACATAGTTAAACTTAGTGACCCATGTCTGACAAATAGACTGTGGCAGAAATGATGGGTTATCAATTCCATGGTTAGGTTATCAAAACACTGTGGCTTCTTTCTTGGGTATACTATTTTGCTTCCTCTTGGATAGCTGCTTCAAGGGAAGCCAGAATCTTCAGGCCAGTCAAGTCATCAGTGACTGTGGCCTGCAGCGCTGGCCGCCTTCTGAGTTGCAACCTTATAAGAAATCTTAAACCACAAATATCCAGATAAGCCCTCCCTGAATTCTTAACACTTAGAGATTGTGTTAGCAAGTAAGTGTTTTTTTAAGATGCTAAGTTTTGGAGTAATTTGTTGTGTAGCAGTACATAGCTCTTACATATTTGGTATCTTGAAGTAGTTTTTTTTTTTTTTTTTTTGAGATTTTATTTATTTATTTGAGAGAGAGAGACCACCAGAGCAAGGGGAGGAGTGGAAGGAGAGGGATAAGCAGACTCTGTGATGAGCACAGAGCTTGATAGGGGGCTTAATCTCCTGACCCTGAGATCATGAACTGAACTAAAATCAAGAGTTGGATGTCCAACCAACTGAGCCACCCAGGCTCCCCTTCAGGTAGGTATTTCTATAACAATAACTTAAATTGTGAGTGTGGCTTAAAGGAATGAAATCTTGCCATTTGCAATGACGTGGATGGAACTGGAGGGTATTATGCTGAATGAAATAAGTCAATCAGAGAAAGACATGTATCATATGATCTCACTGATATGAAGAATTCTTAATCTCAGGAAACAAACTGAGGGTTGCTGGAGTGGTTGGGGGTGGGAGGGATGGGGTGGCTGGGTGATGGACACTGGGGAGGGTATGTGCTATGGTGAGCGCTGTGAATTGTGCAAGACTGTTGAATCTCAGATCTGTACCTCTGAAACAAATAATATATTATATGTTAAAAAAAAGAAGAAGATAGTAGGAAGGGTAAAATGAAGGGGGGGAAATTGGAGGAGGAGACGAACCATGAGAGACTATGGACTCTGAGAAACAAACTGAGGGTTCTCGGGGGGGGGATGGGTTAGCCTGGTGATGGGTATTAAAGAGGGCACGTTCTACATGGAGCACTGGGTGTTATATGCAAACAATGAATCATGGAACGCTACATCAAAAACTAAAGATGTAATGTATGGTGATTAACATAACATAATAAAATTTTTTAAAAAATTAAAAAAAATTGTGAGTGTGGCTTGAAGCTGGGTAGTGAGCATTGGGGAGAGTATTAGTGAAAGCCTAAAGTACCTTGAAGAAGGTTTACTTCAGGTTTTATTTTGAAATAATTTTGTACTCACAAAATTTGTAAATATAATACAAATATTTCTTATCCACACTTCATCCACTTTTCATCAGTGATAATGTCTTATATAACCATAACACATTATCAAAACAAGGAAATTGATATTGATATAAAAGATTATTTTTTATATGTTTATTTTTTTATATGTTTTATATGTTGTTATTATAAATAAACTACAGACTTTACTTGGATTTCACCAGCTGTGTGTGTGTGTGTGGTTCTGTGAAATATTATCATGTATTGATTTGTGTGACCATAGCTATGATTAAGCTGCAGAACTATTTCATTATCACAGTGAAATTTCCTTTTGCCACTTCTACATAGATACAAAGTCTAATCCCTGGCAGCAACTGATATGTTCTCCATCTCTATAATTTTGTCATTTCAAAAATAGTATGTAAATGGAATAATAGAGCATATGACATTTTGAGATTGACTTTCATTCAGCATCATACCTCTGAGATCCATTCAACAGTTCATTTAATGTATGACAATTCCATTTGATTCCACATCCTTGTTAGCACTTGGAATTGTCAGTATTTTGTATTTTAGCCATTCTAACAGGCATCTCATGATATTTAATCATGGTTTTAATTTGCATTTCTTTACCAATTAATGATATTTAATACATTTTCATGCACTTATTTATTCTGCATATACTTGCTTTTCTAGTTTTTTCCCCATTTTCTAGTTGGATTGTTTGTTTTCTTAGTAGTAAATTCAAAGATTTTTAAAAATATTCTGAATTTAAGTCCTTTGTCAGATATGTGGTTTTCAAATATCTTCTCCCAGTCTGTGCGGCCCAGTTTTATATTCTCTTAACAATCTTTTTCAGGAAAAAAAAAAGCTTTTAATTGAAGCCCAATCTATTACTTTTTAATGAATTTATTATTATTTTATTTGTTTCTAGGAAAGCACTCTTTGTTCTTTTCCAAAGAGCATGTTTAAGAACTCTTTGTTTAACTTTAAGTTACAAGGACCAACAATTTTGTTTCGTATTTTCTTCTAGAAGTTTCATGTTTTATAGTCTTACATTTTATATTTAAATATATGATCCATTTTGGATTAGTTTTTGTATAAGATATGAGATTCAAGTTGAGTGTTTTTATTTTGTCCTTGGTGTCAGTTGTTCTGACCCCATTTGTTGAAAAAAATCATCCTTTCTCCATTGAATTGCTTCTGTACCTTTGTCAAAAATCAGTTGACTGTACTTGTGTGGAAAATATTTCTGGGCTCTATTCTGTTCCATTGATCAATGGAATACCACAATCTCTTGGTTGCTGTAGCTGTGGATTAAACCCTAATATGAAGTGGTATTCAGTCCTCAGGTGGTATTTAGACTTTATTATCTTTTGTCAATATTTTTGCTTCTGTGGTTTCCATGTATATTAAAAAAAAAAACAATTTGTCTATATTTACAAAATAATTCTGCTGGGATGTTGATAGGAATTGCTATACACAAAAAGAACATTTGGGCAGAATTGTCACTTCTTATATCCTTATTCTTCCAACTCACTATATCTTTACATTTACTGAGGTCTTTAATTTTTACTGTTTCGTGGTCTTCAGCATACAGATCCTGTATATATTTGATTAGACTTACACCTAAATATTTCATTGGGAGCTAATGTAAATGGTATTGAATCTTAATTTTAGTTGCCAGTTGATAGTTGCTAGTATATAAAAATACAGTCAATTTTGGGGGTTGACCTTGTATCCTGTGATCTTGCTCATTACTCTAGGAATTATTTTGCATTTATTTTGAGAATTATCTACATGGACAATTATGTCATTGGCAAACAGGGACAGCTTTATATATCCTTTTCCAATTTGTATTACTTGTATTTCCTTTAAGTGCTTTATTGCACTGGTTAGGATTTCCAATACTATGCTGAACAGGAGTGGTGAGCGTGGACATCCATGCCTTGGTCTCAATTTTAGAGGGATAGTATTCAGTCTTCCACTCTCAGCTGTAGTTTTAAAAAACAGATATTCTTTTCCCAGTTGAAGAATTTCACTTCTGTTCCTATTTCAGTTTGCTGAGAGTTTTAATCATAAACAGATGCTGAATTTTGTTAAATGCCCTTTCTGCATCAGTTGGTATAGTCACACAGGTTTTCTTCTGTAGCCTGTTGTTATAATGGATTACATTGATTGATTTTAGAATATTGAACCAGCCTTGCATTCCTCAAATACATCTCATGGGCCATATTACGTTATTCTGTTGATATATTGCTGAATTCATTTTACTAATAGTTTGTTGATTTTATATCTATATTCATGATATATATTAATCTGTATTTTGACTTTTTGTACTGACTTTCTCTGGATTTCGTATGAAGGTAATGCCAGCTTCATAAATTAAGTTGCAAAGTTCTATTTTCTGGGAAAGATTATGTAGAATTGGTGTTACTTTAAAAATAAATGTTTAGTAATCACTGAAAGCATCAGGAACTAGAGATTTCTTTTTCCAAAGTTTTTAAACTACAAATGTAATTTCTTTAATACTTTGAAAAGGCTTTTAGTTTAAGCCATATGAGCTTGGGTTAGGCTATAGCTGAGGGGTTGTAGAAAAATGAGGTAAATATTGTAAACTAAAGAAAAGAAAATCTTTGTAATACATTGACATTAAATTTAGCAAGACTGCTGTCTGCTATAGAAAATGGGCCTAATGTACTGGTTCATCAAGCTAAGGGGATTTCCAAAAATTTTGGAAGTTGCTACCTGGTGTTTTCTTGCTTATAGAAAATGTGAAAGGAGGGGGAGAAACTAAAGGAGGCTGTTTACAAAAAGCAGCCAGGACCTGATGGCTTTGGGCCTTTTAAGCTTCTTTTTCTGTAAACTCATGCTAAAATTAAGAAGAAATTGCACCAGAACAAAAATGAAATATGGGGCATTTTCACGAAAGCATGGCATAATGATGAAGCCAAAGGTGTAACTATAAAATCCTTTGTTAAGAACTCATTGAGATTGAACTTGGACATTCAGAGCATTTTTGTGTCAGAGTGAAGGTCCTCTAAAGTGTTTACATTGTGTCTCCTGGATCCTTTCAACCAAACACTAGGAATTCTAACAAGTCTAAGAACACTTCTTAGTGTTCTCATCAGCTTCTCATCAGAAACTCGAGGTAGAGAAGGGTTTATCTTAAAGAGATTTGAAGGTGTGGCTTTTGTCTCATAGATTGAAAGTGAAACCCATGAAGATTCACAGAATACTTGCAAAGTTTGAAAAACAGTTAAATGTGAAGAATATTTCTGGACAAAAAGGGGCAGAGACTATATAAAATGATATGGAGTTGCTGGATCCATAAATTCTACTGTCAGGAAGGCAATTGAGAAAACTAATCAGTTTTAAATGCATACCATCTTTCATAAAAATGGAAGGATGACTCAGAGTAGAAACCAGTTCCCAGGGGGAAGACCCAGCACCATGGAGAATTATTCCCAGACCTTGAGACATAATCAAGGAACTTTAAACATTTTCCTGTGTGGATTTCAGAATTGCCGTAGACCAGTGGCCCCTTTTGTGGACCACTGGACCCGTGACTCTTTTGTGCTTCCTCTTTTCCTTCCTTTTCAATAGAAACAGCTAGAGCAGCTATCCCTGCCTGTCCCACCACAGTATGTTGGGTGTATGGGAGGCAAATATACTGTTCCTTTAGTTTCACAAGTCTATAGAGGGAGAAAGACTGAATTCGAGGAGCTGTACCTAACGAATGATGCTGAAAACATTTATGCACACCTGATGTGGTTTAGATAGTGAGATTCTGGACTCTGAGGGGATGCTTTAATAGGATGAGCCTTTTGAGGGCCTTGGGAGGGGATGAGTGCATTCTGCACATGGAAGAAATGCAAATAATTTATGGCTAGGGGACATAAATGCCCTCTGATGGTTTTTAAAATATGTCCATGAATTCTTTGATACTTCTCCATTTCACTGTGGGCTGGACTTAGTGACTTGCTTCTCTTTTTAAAGATTTTATTTATTTTGAGAGAGCGAGAGAACACAGATGTATGAAAGAGGGAGACAGAGAATGAGCAGGGAGAGGGGGAGGAGCAGAGGAAGACGCAGACTCCCTGCTGAGCAGGGGCCCGATCTGGGGCTCGATCCTAGGACTCTGGGATCATGATGAGAGCGCAGAAGGCAGACACTTAACTGACCGAGGCACCCAGGCGCCCCAGTGATTTGCTTCTTATGAACAGAATATGGCAGAAATAATGGTAGGCCATTATCAAGATTGGGTTATAAAAAGACCAAATCTTGCAGTGTGGGTGCACTCTCTCTCTTGAATCACTTGTTCTGAGAGAACACATGCAATGAGCAGCCAGATGGAGAGGTCCATGTGGCAGGTTTCCTGCCAACAGCCATGTGATTTAGAAAACAGAACCTCTATCTCCAGTTAAGTCTTGAGAAACAATAGTTCTGGCCAAGAGTTTGGCTGCCATCTTGTGAGAGACCCTGAGCCAGAAATATCCAGCTTAGCTACTCCTAGATTCCTGATGCTCAGAAATGAAGTGAGGTGATAAATATTTACTGTTTTAAACTGCTCAGTTTGTTATGTAGCAGTAGAAAACTACTATACTCTCCATGCTGCTCCCTCCTCTCTGGCACACTGGCCTGTAAATTCTAGTCATCTTGTTGTGTCTTCTCTACTCAGCTCGTCTTCAGGGTTCTGTTTGGATTTCTCCTCACTGTGCAGAAGCCTCTTCATGCAACCCAGTGAAAGCATTCCTTGTATTTTCTTAATATTTTAAGGTTTTTTTGAAAGGGAAGGGATTTAAGATAAGCTTTAGGTTGTGAGAGGCTTAGGGCCAATGAGTTGAGAGAATGAGGAAGGGCTGAAGGCATCAAAGCCTACTTTCTATGTAGAGAATCATGGTTTATAAAATGCAACATTTGAGCACCTTGTGCATAACAACAGTTGGTTCCACTTACTCTGATGCTTTGTCACTTATCTCCACCCCACAAAAGCTGTGCTTGGTTGATGCTAGCTACCATCTGGTGACATATGTAGTGACCTGTCTTAAGCAACATATTTTTCCCAGCTGCTCCTTTCTTCCCTCTGAGGTTAGTCATGCACACATATGTCACAGTCCTGCCTTTTCTCCTTGATTTCACCATGCACAATTTACTCAATTCCAAATCAGGCCAGTTCTTTCTTTCACATACATGCATGCACACTCAAACCCACTTTAACGGATGCTCTTATTTGCACATCTAAGTCTCTTTAGTTAGAGCACAAAAACTTCCTACAAGTCCTTTCTCTATGAGGCTTGTTCTTTCTGAAGCCAGATAAATCATGCTGATAATAGCTGATCACCAACAGAGTTAGTGTTGTAATTCTGGATTAAGGAACTAGAATTGGAATGAAATACCATGCAGAAATCGATTTCTATCATCTTCTAAATGATCTTAGAGAATCTCCTTAGAATCTCTACACCTATTCAGTGTAAATCATTGAATTAGACAGGGTGTTGTTTACAAAAAAATCTCTCTCTATATTTATAATATATACATATGTATATGAGGGGCACCTGGCTGGCTCAGTCGGTGGAGCATGCAACTCTTGATCTCAGGGTTTTGAGTTTGAGCCCCACGTTGCATATAGAGATTACTTAAAAATCAAATCTTAAAAAAATAAAAAAAGATATATAAAGGAAATCCTACCTTTCCAAAAAAAAATGATAGGCTAGTAGAAGAAATATGTACACGATGTACACAAAACCACATGATTTATAAAAGTCTTAGAAAATATACAAATAAATTACAACAGTATTTCAAATGGGAGAAAGATCAGAGTTAACTGGGAATTAGGCAAAACTTTCCGTAACAATCACTATTAACCTCTACCATTAGGGATTGGTATGGATCATGTGTCTATAGGGACAAAAAAGGACAGAGATAGGAACTTACATTGGCAACCTGTGCTTCTGAGCATATTTAACCTAATCATATAGCTCATCTAGTTTTAAGGAATCACAAATGTATTCCAGTAAATACAGACAATATACATTCCTTCTCCAATTTTACCCTTATATTTTTGTTGTCATTGTTGTTCAAATTATATAAGAAACATTTTATTTAAGTCGTATATCCTAGTGGAGGTGTTTCGGTAAAACTAGCTGTCTGCCTTAATACTTGCTGTATTTGTTAAAAATAAACTGCCTTTGATTTCTTGCCTAGTTTTAAGTCTGTATAATTGAGTCCCATAAAAAGGAGTGTGTAGGTTTCTAAGTAACCCAGATATTTCTTGAATGTCTGGAAATCCACACCCACCCTAGTCGCTCCGGTTTTAGGGGATTTTACAAGACAAGGTTTGGAGGCAGAGCACTCTTGACAAACACACCTAGAGTGTCTTCGTGTTTGTTTTTAAGCCCAGGACAACTCAAAGAAAGTATTCTAGGACCCAGCTTATTCAAACAATGGCTTTCCTTTGAAATAAGATAGTCTGTCTTCCTTAAAGGCATAGTAGTCACCTTTGACACAAGGAACAGAAGGTAAAATAACAAAGGATGTGGGGAACCAATCTCCCAGTGCTGGAATTTTAAAAAATACTGATTTGCATTAACTCATTTTTAGGTGACTGGCCTAGTCCAGAGGATACATATGGAAGGTTAGATCAAACTTCTTGAGTCTGATGTGAAAGGTTTGGTGTGGCCAAGGAAGAGGTGTGCAAAAGGGAGTGGGTACCATGAAGACCTGTAACAAAGGAAGCAAGAATATTTAAGTTTGCCTTTCCCTCCAAAAGACAGAAAGAACAAAGATACATTTTTAATGTACAAAAAAGTAAAAAAGGCAAAATAACCTCACCTTATCTGAGATCTTTAGCACACAATATTTAATGTCAGTCCTTTTAATCTCACCCTTGTTATGAGAGAGAGAGAGTATGAGAGCAAGAGGAGGGGAGGGGGGCGGAAATTGATAGCAGTGATGAATGGGAAGCCTGAAAGATAAGGTGGTATAAGGGGCTCTGAAATGTCAGGGTTCTACTGTCCTGGGAACCTTTGAAGCACACTCCATGACGAATTACATTATCTCCAGGCTTAGAAAATTCCTACAGACAAAGATGGATAGAAAAATCAAAGGTCTTTGGAAAGTGGGGCCACAGCTTTGTGCTCAAGCCTGCAGTAAGTTCTGCTTTGTGTGATGTGAGGATGGGGGTGGGTGGGGGGTGGAGAGAACCAGGGGGTGGGATGGACTGGAGAGGAGCTTCTACCTGCACACACCTCAGCTGGGGGGTGGGGGTGGGGGTGGGAGTGGGTACTGAACTAAGGATGCAAATCGGCCTCCCTAGAGTGGCCAATCAGGAGTCAGGTGAGGGAATTTGGGTCCCCACCCCAATTGGGTGTGTGAGCACGTGTGTGGTGTTCTGGGACCTTTGTCCCACAAAGTCACACGAGGCGGGCACCCCTTGCTCCATTTTTCTTGTCAGATCTGCGTGAATCTCTTCTCCTCCACACCCACCTCGCGCGTCGTGTCTCCTCCTCATTCCGCCACAAATTCCCCCCCGCGCCTCTCAGGGTAAGAGCTTGCAGCACTCCGGCCCCGAGTCGTGTGCGGAGCTTGGCACACCGGGTTGCTGGGAAGGGCCCCTGGCAGTGCCGCGCGGGTGCAGGCGGCGAGCCACGGCTCGGACACCACGGCGCTCCTGCCCGCGCGGGGCAGTCCTCCGCCTGTCCGGAGGCAGCACTGCCCGCCTTGCGCCTGCCGGCTCGCTCCTGAACTTTGGGTCTATCCTGTGGGGCTCCGGAAACTCTCGCAACGTCCAGAACACAGAAAATAGACTCATCACCTAATTCGCCAGGGAGCCAGAGCGCTGCGGGGCCGCGGCGCTGCCTGCCCCCGCCCCCCCCCCCCCCCCCACCCCCGCCCGGGCTCGAGCAGCCTCTCGGAGTCACACAGCAGCCCCCCCTCCCACCCCCCGGCAGACAAAGGGCCTGGGCAAACTCGCCGCCTGGCCTCCTTGCGCTCCGGGGAGGCGGCGGCGCCCGCGGTGGATCGCGCAAGGAGGCGCGCGCGGGGCAGGGAGCCGCGGCCGCGGGAGCGCGGTCACGGAAAGAGCCTCGAGATGCGCCTTACTCACATCTGCTGCTGCTGCCTCCTTTACCAGCTGGGGGTCTTGTCGAATGGGATCGTTTCAGGTGAGTTCTGCCGAGACTTTCGGCTGGCTTTCCAACTTCCCCAGCGGAAACCGGGAACGCACGGGGAGGCAGGGCTGGTGCAGCCGGTGCGCGGTGAGCAGGACTCAGTGGGTAGCAATAAAAAGGAGCGTGCGGGTGCAGATGAAGGGGTCATGCTCGAGCGAAATGCACTTCTCTCGACCTCATTTTAAGCATCGTGGAATTAATGAGAGCAGTAACGTTTGCAAAGGTACGTTTACAGCACCTGGAGGAAAATGGGGAAGTACAGCAATTGATAGCGATGCTTTGCTCTGACGTATACTTAAGAAAATAATTTATCTGTGTTGGAGTCTTTGCACCGGTTTTCCTTCACCTACTAAGTGCTGTCACCAAACTTTGCGGCCCCACTCCTTCACCCCTCCCCCCCATATAATCGTACTTTTATTTTGGAAAATGCTGGGGTCTGTAATCTGATCGCAAGGCTTCAGGGGTTGCAAGAGTTTCAGGGGCTAGACGGGTGGTCTCCAACACATTAACACGAGAGCCTTGGGTCTGAACCGAGTGTGAGCCTGGGAATGCTTGTGCTACTGGAACCGCGGCACTTTACGCCCCGCACTTCTCTGTCTGCCCCGCCCGCAGGGCTGCAGTTCGCCCCCGACCGCGAGGAGTGGGAAGTCGTGTTTCCTGCACTCTGGCGCCGGGAGCCAGTGGACGCGGCCGGCGGCAGCGGGGGCAGCGCGGACCCAGGCTGGGTGCGCGGCGGAAGCGCCCGGGCGCAGGCGGCCGGCAGCTCACGCGAGGTGCGCTCCGTGGCCCCGGCGCCGCCGGTGGAGCCGGCGGAGGGCCAGTCCGAGCCTCCGCCCCAGCCTCGGCCGCCGTCGCCGCGGGCGGGCGAGGAGGACGAGGAGTTCGAGTCGCAGGAACTGCCGCGGGGATCCAGCGGGGCTGCCGCCCTGTCCCCGGGCGCCCCGGCCTCGTGGCAGCCGCCGCCCCCACAGCCACCCCCGTCTCCTCCCCCGGGCCAGGAAGCCGAGCCGGACGGCGACGAGGTACTGCTGCGGATCCCGGCCTTCTCCCGGGACCTGTACCTGCTGCTCCGGAGAGATGGCCGCTTCCTGGCGCCGCGCTTCGCGGTGGAACAGCGGCCGAGTCCCGGCCCCGGCCCCACGCGGGCAGCAGCCGCCCCGCGCCCTCCGGCGCCGCCCGACGCCTCCTGCTTCTACACCGGAGCGGTGCTGCGGCACCCGGGCTCGCTGGCCTCTTTCAGCACCTGTGGAGGTGGCCTGGTAAGCGCCCTTCCTTCCCCTACTCTCCACTTTCCCGCCACTCCGCCCTCTGCCCACACACACCAGGCTGGCTTGCATGCACCTCGTCCCCTTCCGAAGTGGTCGCCCTGAACTTCACCCTAGTCTCCACTACGCAGGAAGTCTATCCGGTTTACCTCCCATTGAAATCTCCAGGGCAGTCAGTGAATCTGAAGCCTAACTGGATGGATTAAGAGCCTTCTCCTTCTATACGGTTACACGTTTCTTTTGATTACTGTATCAGACTGTCTCCTGGTAACTCTTCCCACTGGTTTTTACTTCTTTCTGTATTTCAAAATAAGCCCACCACGTGGTGTCTTTTAGGAGTTTGGAAGACAACCAATCTGCTCACTGCAGAATCTCCTCTGGGTCTGCCCCTACCCCCAGTTCTGCATTAATTACCTTTTTTTTTTTTTTATGTCCTACTTCAAAGTTGTCAGAACAGTTCTCTAGGGAATTACATTCTGACAGCTGTCTAGAATTTAAACGCATGCACAGCCACACTGGACACCTGTTCAGTGTTCTGGGAGGGACAGGAGTGGAGAAGGAGTCACTGAGAGACTGGGAGCTGTGGACTGATGAGTGACCTTAGAACCCAGTCTGACCTTAGAACCCAGTAGGTATGCAAAGGGTCATGGTTCTGTGGTTTAACTTTTTCTTTTCTGAGGTTTACATTTTACCTGGCTATAGTTGGTTCTTCTCTTCTCCACTCCATGGTAGAAGGTGGTAGGGATGGGAGCCTTGCTGAGAGGCCTGTTGGAACCTGAAAATAAAAATCATTTACTCTATCTGAACAATAGAGATCATCATGGGATTTTCTCTCCTCTGCTCTGACCCAGGTTTGGGGATAATTGTTACCTCCTGTAAGTTGGCCTTTATTTTGTGGTAAAGTACACATAACATAAAATTTACCCTTTTAACCATTTTTAGATGTACAGTTCAGAGGCATTAAGTACCTTCATGTTATTACGCAGCCATCATCATTGTGGCCTTTATTACTGGTTTAAGGCAAAACCCACAAGATATTGAAAACGCTCATGTGATTTGTGGCTTCATTTTGCTGTTCCTAATGAGCCATTGATGAAATCCACAAAGACTTGTCTGAAAGCAACCTGCTCATTTCTAGAAAAACCCAATAGTAATGGAGAGCAGAAAATATCCGCACAATTAAAGCCACCCAAAGCCATGAAATGGAAAAAGATGGTCAAAATCCAGACAAAATGAAACTGGAAATTTTTACCTATGCCCTCCTAAGGTCTCAAAGTCCAATGATGTAAATTGCTGGACAGGGCTATATTTTACCAGATGCTCATAATGATGAATATTCAAATATGGACATTTTTAGCCATGAGTGAAAAAAGTTGGCATGGAAAAAATACACGAAAAGCTTTTAAAAATGTTTTTTGTGGAACTGATATTTGAACACTTCAGTGGGGGAAACATTTTGTGGGGATTTCATTGTCCACTAGTTTTTGGCCAGGGATTAAATAATTACATATAGAAAGTTCCTGGTGTGGTAGAAGCAATAGGGGATAAAGCATTTCACTGTGTTGAAATGTGGGCTTTTGGTCACATTTTCCAAATGAGCTATGCTTTCTCTCCATACTTAAGGGAGCAAAGTTAGAATTATGAGTAGGTTTTTCATAGACTGAATAGGAGTTTGACATACTTCCCTATTTATCATGTTGGACTTTTACTCACTTTTCCTATTAGCCACATATGTATATGTTCTGAACTGGGAAGTCTTTGTTATTGAGGAAATCTGACGTTGCCAGCAATACAGTATAGCAGTCAGACTTTTGAGTAAAAAGTTAGGCAGATAGCCAAGAAGAGTGGGTTTGTTACTCCAGACTCTACCATGCCAGGCCTTTTTCCCTTATGAGGGTGGATAAGGAAAGAGAGCATAATTTGTTATCTGAGCTCTGACATTGGCTTGTACCCTGACAATTGACAAGTCCCTTACCTCTCTGGGCTTCAGTTTTCATTCATTAAATGAGAGAATTGGATGATTTAATTAAAAACTGGAGGATAGAATTGAAATTCTATTAGATGTTAAATGTATCCCACATCCTGCATTAGGGACTTACAGATTGGGAGAAGGACATCATACACAAGTGGTTATGACCCAGGTATCTATGGAACAGTGAGGTGCTGAATCAGATCTTATGCCTGAGGTAAATCCAGCTTGGAAAGTTGGGGAAGGCTTCCCAAAGCAGAGTTTAACTGAAGCATGAGGAGGCTTTCCCCAGGCAGAACAAGGCTGAAGAGTGTTTTAGATAAAGGGATGATGCTGAAGATATAAAAGTGGAGACCTATCAAGGAACTGAAAATAAGAATCTCCTGTGACTGGGCTAGAAGGTGCAATAAGGGGAAATGATCCTAAAATGTTTGGTGAGATCAGACCTCAAAAGCCTTGTCTGCTGGACTATGGGCTTTTCCTAACTGTTGATTATCATGGGGCTACATCTTGTTCTTCTGTATTTCCAGAATTCTGTGATCCTCTCATTCTAATGTGAGGAATCATAATGACTTTCCGTGGGGGTGAATTAATTATAAATGCAACTGCTTTTCGTTTGCAACAGTTTTTTTCTTCTCAGTAAGTGAAAGCTTTCTGATCTTTAGTTGCCAAAAAGAGTAGATAACTAAGTGTACCTTCCCCTCCCCTCTCTTTGGATTAGTGCATATTTGAAAAGACCCAAGAGTCTCTATCAGAGGACATAGATCATCAACTACCCAGTATTGCATAGTGGTAAACATTTATAAGGTTGGCCAATTCATTCTCCAGATATCAGTCTGACTTGTGCTGTGAAAGGGAAAGTGCTAGAATAGATATTTTGGGTACATGGTCAGGTGCTGCCTCTTCAAAGTACTTAATCTTTCTGGATCTCATTTTTCCTATTTATAAAACACACAAATTGCATTTATATACTAGCAATAGATGTATGAAGTGTTCTTACTATTTCTGTTTCCCCTTCTTAGTCTCTAATATTGAAGAATAATCTTATTTGAGCCACATATTAGATCCAGTAGGCACATAAATATCCTAATACTAAGCAATTAAACATTTATTGAGCAAGTCCTCTGAGCAAGGCATTGTGCAGATATGGAGAATACAAAAAGTAGATGAAAAAGCCTTGATGTATGTTTCAGGGAGCTTCCAGCCTGCCTTGCCAGTGACAAATGGAAACATGGATATACAATAGCTTGAGATAGGTACAAATATAGGTATGCCCCAAGTGCTTTGATGCTACTTTCTTACTCATTTCTTTTCATTTCCACAACATCGTAAGATACCTGGTTTTGAGTCGGCACTCAATAAAAATCACTGAACAAAATACAGCATATACAGAACTTTATTATGTTTTAAATAACAATCTCTAAAACTTAAAATACAAAAAAGCAACAAATTAAATATTATGAAAGAGTGCAACAATTATGTTGGCTCAAAACAAACGCATTAATTTTTTTTTTTTTAAAAAAGCACATGTCAACAGGATAAACTAGATCATGATACACCTTGCCTGTGGTTCCCTCTAAATGGACTGTTGAAATGGTCATCATTAATATTTGGATTATTCTTCTAGGAGGATAAAGAGTGACTACTAAAACTTTATCCCCTTAATTTTTAAGTTTTATACAGTAGTCATTTTGATTAGCTCTTTATACAGAATCTGCAGCCTTGTGTAAATTCAGTTTCTTTTCTTTTCTTTTTTTTTGGCAGTTTACTCCTTTTTTTTTTTTTTTTTTTTTTGCATCACTACATTCGATGCCACAGCCAGTTTTGAACAGTTAAATATTTTAGGGTATCCATTCCAGACAAGGCACTTTCTCAGGTACCAGTACTAAGGCAGGAGGGGAGTGTCCTGGCAGAGTCCGGGGAAGGGTCGTGTACTAGCAGAGTGGGAAGTGGCATGATCATCCAAATGAAAAAAAGTAAAGACTGCAGACGAACCTCACTCATCTACCTTCTTGGTTCAAGCCAAATCTTAGGAGCCACAGAAAAGATCTTCTAAGTAAATCTAAAGCAATATTATAAAAGAATGCCATTAGTACCTCAGACATGTTGAATATCTCCTTAAAGACTGAAAACAGTTTGGACTGGATTAATGGAGAACATGGAGACATTAGGAAACCTCCATGAACTGGGTGGGGATTCACCAGAAGTGCAGGGAGCAGGAATGCAGGGAGCAGAGGTAGCATTGGCTTTTTTTCATGTCCAATTATGACCAGCAGTGGAAGCCACATGTGCATGTCTAGGCAAGAACAGAAAGGATAAAAGCTGAGCTTTCCCAGACATGTTGGTGACACCAGAGGACACAGCATCTCCCTTCTAAAAAGATGATCTATTGGCTCCCTTCACCCAGAAGAAGGGCCCACCTGTTTCACCAAATAACCTGAGGAGTCACAACAGATAGGTGAGCAGGGAAACCAAAAAGATAAGAGCTGACATCCAAGAATATCACACTCTTAAGAAAATGAACCATGTAAAGGAGAGTCCTCAGACTCTGGCTTGTTAGTATATGGAGCAACAAAATTAATAGAATAGATGGATACTTTAACAGAAGTATAAGAGCGGATATATATTCATGGAAAAAATAAATTAAAAAAAAAATACAGCAACAGCTGCTGTCCAGAAAAAAAAAAAAAGATAGATACAATGTATCTAAAAATAAGTGGTCATTAGAATTAAAAACTCCATCAATGACCTGACAGGTAAATTTCTGACCTAGAAGATCAGGCCCAGAAATTCTCCCAGAACGTAATATAAAAGACAAATGGATCCACAGTATGAAAGAAAAGTTGTGAGCCATGAATCCTAGATCTAGATGGTTCAAATTTATCTAATAGCGGTTAACTTTTAAAAGTAAGTGAAAGGATAGAATTTTGTGTGTGTGAGTGTAGTGTAATTTATTTGACCAATGTCCTGTTCCAATTTTTCACTTTTATAAATAACTCCATGATAAACACCTTATACAGTAAACGTTGAGCACATATATGATTATTTACCTCCGCCTGTTTATAAAGGATAGAATTTTTAAAATGCATGCAATATACCCTAAAGATTTGAATCTAATTTAAATCATATATATATATATATTTATCAGCCAGGCTTTGGATGTGAGGTCATATAGGTGAGCCTCACCCAGCAGGCATACAAACTAATTTCCAATATAAATTTCTGTATTTGGAAGAAAAACTAAAGACAGACTCAACATAACTTATATGTAGAATCCTGGACTTTTAAAAATTTCAAATCTTTTACAGTTGTTTCATCCCAAATAAAATTAGAGCAGTTTTCCTTTAGCAACTTACCTTTCTCAAGTTTTTCCAAATTTTTCAAGGAAACAAAGACACTTTTGCACTTGTATTTTGCTGTTTAATATTTAGTGTCTGATTAAATTACATGATTACAGAACATTGTACCTTTGTGCGTTCAAGCAAATTCAGCTGATTCTTGGTCAACATACAGGCTGGTTGGTAGAGATAATTTCAAGTAGCAAGACGAGAGGAATCTATGAGCTATGTGCATTCTGCATGTTGTATGCCTCAGTGGTCATATTTTCTAGATGGTGTGGAGAGTGTTATTTAATTCAGTGATTCCAGTTGATTTGGCTGATATAACTAATATAGGTTAGATAGAGGTTAACACAGCTTTTTTTTTGTATCATAATCTCATTTCCAGAGTTAAAGGAAGACGCACACCTTCAGATCGAAGGATGAATCACCAAGCTCACGATGGTATTAGTAGAGACCCATGCCTAGACACATTGTGGGAGAATATTAGAAAATCAAAGAGAAAGAGAAAATTCTACAGGTTTAATAAGGGAATGATTATCTCTAATGGAATGAGTGTTAGATGCTAGAGGATCATGAGTTGATAATTTTAGAGTTCTGAGGAAATGTGATTTGGAATCCAGGACTCAGACCAGCTAACATTCTTTTTTTTCAAGTTTTTATTTAAATTCCAGTTAGTTAACATACAGTGCAATATTAGTTTCAGGTGTAGAATTTAGTGATTCATCACTTACATACAACACCCAATGGTCATCACAAGTGCCCTCCTTTCTACCCATCTGACCTATTTAACCTGTCTCCCCAACCCCTTCCCCTCCAGTAACCCTCGGTTTGTTCTCTATAGTTAAGAGCCAAACTACCATGCAAATCTAAAGACAAAATAATATCATTTTCAAAATTATAAGGACTCAAACTTTACCAAACAGAACCTCCAAAAAGGTATGCAATGAAAAGTCTTCCTCAAACCCCTTTTTTCCAGTTATTGCTATATTCCTTCCTAGATGTAGCTAGGGTTATTAGTTTCTAGTGTGTGGTCTAGAAGCAGTTGATAAATAAACAAATAAATATGTGTATATAAATTTATAGTTTTTAAGCCTACATTATTTATACACATACACACATGCATGCACATGTGAGATTACCACATATGAGTGCACAGAGATTCTTCTTTCTTTTTTTAAAATTTTTTATTGTTATGTTAATCACCATACATTACATCATTAGTTTTTGATGTAGTGTTCCATGATTCATTGTTTGTGTATAACACCCAGTGCTCCATGCAGTATGTGCCCTCTTTAATACCCATCACCAGGTTAACACATCCCTCTCCCCTCTAGAACCCTCAGTTTGTTTCTCAGAGTCCATCGTCTCTCATGGTTCATCTCCCCCTCCAATTTCCCCCCCTTCATTCTTCCCCTCCTGCTATCTTCTTCTTCTTCTTTTTTTTTTTTTTTAACATGTATTATTTGTTTCAGAGGTACAGATCTGTGATTCAACAGTCTTGCACAATTCACAGCGCTCACCATAGCACATACCCTCCTCAATGTCTATCACCCAGCCACCCCATCCCTCCCACCCCCCACCACTCCAGCAACCCTCAGTTTGTTTCCTGAGATTAAGAATTCCTCATATCAGTGAGGTCATATGATACATGTCTTTCTCTGATTGACTTATTTCAATCAGCATAACACCCTCCAGTTCCATCCATGTTGTTGCAAATGGCAAGATCTCATTCCTTTTGATGGCTGCATAATATTCCATTGTATATATATACCACCTCTTTTTTTTTTTTTTTAAGATTTTATTTATTTATTTGACAGAGAGAGAGAGACAGCTAGAGAGGGAACACAAGCAGGGGGAGTGGGAGAGGGAGAAGCAGGCTCCTGGCCGAACAGGGAGCCCGATGCGGGGCTCGATCCCAGGACCCTGGGATCATGACCTGAGCTGAAGGCAGATGCTTAATGACTGAGCCACCCAGGCGCCCCTATACCACATCTTCTTTATCCATTCATCTGTCGATGGACATCTTGGTTCTTTCAACAGTTTGGCTATTGTGGACATTGCTGCTATAAACATCGGGGTATACCCTTTCGGATCCCTACATTTGTATCTTTGGGGTAAATACCCAGTAGTGCAATTGCTGGATCATATAGTAGCTCCATTTTTAACTTTTTGAGGAACCTCCATACTGTTTTCCAGAGTGGCTGCACCAGCTTCCATTCTCACCAACAGTGGAGGAGGGTTCCCCTTTCTCCGCATCCCCGCCAACATCTGTCATTTCCTGACTTGTTAATTTTAGCCATTCTGACTGGTGTGAGGTGATATCTCATTGAGGTTTTGATTTGGATTTCCCTGATGCCGAGCGATGTTGAGCACTTTTTCATGTGTCTATTGGCCATTTGGATGTCTTCTTTGGAAAAATGTCTGTTCATGTCTTCTGCCCATTTCTTGATTGGATTCTTTGTTCTTTGGGTGTTGAGTTTGATGAGTTCTTTATAGATTTTGGATACTAGCCCTTTATCTGATATGTCATTTGCAAATATCTTCTCCCATTCTGTCAGTTGTCTTTTGGTTTTGTTGATTGTTTCTTTTGCTGTGCAAAAGCTTTTTATCTTGATGAGGTCCCAATAGTTCATTTTTGCCCTTGCTTCCCTTGCCTTTGGCGATGTTTCTAGGAGGAAGTTGTTGCAGCTGAGGTCAAATAGATTGCTGCCTGTGTTCTCCTTTAGGATTTTGATGGACTCCTGTCTCACATTTAAGTCTTTCATCCATTTTGAGTCTATTTTTGTGTGTGGTGTAAGGAAATGGTCCAGTTTCATTCTTCTGCATGTGGCTGTCCAATTTTCCCAACACCATTTGTTGAAGAGACTGTCTTTTTTCCATTGGACATTCTTTCCTGCTTTGTCAAAGATTAGTTGACCATATAGTTGAGGGTCCATTTCTGGGCTCTCTATTCTGTTCCATTGATCTATGTGTCTGTTTTTGTGCCAGTACCATACTGTCTTGATGATCACAGCTTTGTAGTAGAGCTGGAAGTCCGGAATTGTGATGCCGCCAGCTTTGCTTTTCTTTTTCAACATTCCTCTGGCTATGCAGGGTCTTTTCTGGTTCCATACAAATTTTAGGATTATTTGTTCCATTTCTTTGAAGAAAGTGGATGGTATTTTGATGGGGATTGCATTGAATGTGTAGATTGCTCTAGGTAGGATTGACATCTTCACAATATTTGTTCTTCCAATCCATGAGTATGGAACGTTTTTCCATTTCTATGTGTCTTCTTCAATTTCTTTCATGAGTATTTTATAGTTTTCTGAGTACAGATCCTTTGCCTCTTTGGTTAGATTTATTCCTAGGTATCTTACGGTTTTGGGTGCAATTGTAAATGGGATTGACTCCTTAATTTCTCTTTCTTCTGTCTTGCTGTTGTTGTGTAGGAATGCCACTGATTTCTATGCATTGATTTTATATCCTGCCACTTGACTGAATTCCTGTATGAGTTCTAGCAGTTTTGGGGTGGAGTCTTTTGGGTTTTCCACATAAAGTATCATATCATCTGCAAAGAGTGAAAGTTTGACTTCTTCCTTGCCGATATGGATGCCTTTGATTTCTTTTTGTTGTCTGATTGCTGTGGCTAGGACTTCTAATACTATGTTGAATAGCAGTGGAGATAGTGGACATCCCTGCCGTGTTCCTGACCTTAGGGGGAAAGCCCTCGGTTTTTCCCCATTGAGAATGATATTTGCTGTGGGTTTTTCATAGATGGCTTTTATGATATTGAGGTATGTACCCTCTATCCCTATACTCTGAAGAGTTTTGATCAAGAAAGGATGCTGTACTTTGTGAAATGTTTTTTCTGCATCTATTGAGAGGATCATATGATTCTTGTTCTTTCTTTTATTAATGTATTGTATGACATCGATTGATTTGCAGATGTTGAACCAACCTTGCAGCCCAGGAATAAATCCCACTTGGTCGTGGTGAATAATGCTTTAATGTACTGTTGGATCCTATTGGCTAGTATTTTGGTGAAAATTTTTGCATCCATGTTCATCAAGGATATTGGTCTGTCATTCTCCTTTTTGATGGGGTCTTTGTCTGGTTTTGGGATCAAGGTAATGGTGGCCTCATAAAACGAGTTTGGAAGTTTTCCTTCCATTTCTATTTTTTGGAACAGTTTCAGAACAGTAGGTATTAATTCTTCTTGAAATGTTTGGTAGAATTCCCCTGGGAAGCCATCTGGCCCTGGGCTTTTGTTTGTTGGGAGATTTTTGATGACTGCTTCAATTTCCGTAGTGGTTATAGGTCTGTTCAGGTTTTCTATTTCTTCCTGGTTCAGTTTGGTAGTTGATACATCTCTAGGAATGCATCCATTTCTTCTAGGTTATCTAATTTGCTGGCATAGAGTTGCTCATAATATGTTCTTATAATTGTTTGTATTTCTTGGGTATTGGTTGTGATCTCTCCTCTTTCATTCATGATTTTGTTGAATTGGGTCATTTCTCTTTTCTTTTTGATAAGTCTGGCCAGGGGTTTATCAATCTTGTTAATTCTTTCAAAGAACCAGCTCCTAGTTTTGTTGATCTGTTCTACTGTTCTTTTGGTTTCTATTTCATTGATTTCTGCTCTGGTTTTTATTATTTCTCTTCCTTTGCTGGGTTTAGGCTTTATTTGCTGTTCTTTCTCCAGCTCCTTTAGGTGTAGGGTTAGGTTGTGTATTTGAGACCTTTCTTGTTTCTTGAGAAAGGCTTATATTGCTATATACTTTCCTCTTAGGACTGCCTTTGCTGTATCCCAAAGATTTTGAATAGTTGTGTTTTCATTTTCATTTGTTTCCATGAGGTTTTTTAATTCTTCTTTAATTTCCTGTTTGACCCATTCATTCTTTTTTTTTTTTTTTAAGATTTTATTCATTTATTTGACAGAGAGAGAGACAGCGAGAGAGGGAACACAAGCGGAGGGAGTGGGAGAGGGAGAAGCAGGCTTCCCGCCAAGCAGGGAGCCCAATGCGGGGCTCGATCCCAGGACCCTGAGATCATGACCTGAGCTGAAGTCAGTCGCTCAACCAACTGAGCCACCCAGGCGCCCCAACCCATTCATTCTTTAGTAGGTTTCTCTTTAGCCTCCATGTATTTGAGTTCTTTCTGACTTTCCTCTTGTGATTGAGTTCTAGTTTCAAAGCATTGTGGTCTGAAAATATGCAGGGAATGATCCCAATCTTTTGGTACCGGTTGAGACCTGATTTGTGACCTAGGATGTGATCTATTCTGGAGAATGTTCCATGGGCACTAGAGAAGATTGTGTATTCTGTTGCTTTGGGATGGAATGTTCTGAATATATCTGTGACGTCCATTTGGTTCAGTGTGTCATTTAAAGTCTTTTTTTCCTTGTTGATCTTTTTCTTAGATGATCTGTCCATTTCAGTGAGGGGGGTGTTAAAGTCCCCCACTATTATTGTATTGTTGTCAATCTGTTTCTTTGCTTTTGTTATTAATTGCCTTATATAATTGGCTGCTCCCATGTTAGGGGCATAGATATTTACAATTGTTAGATCTTCTTGTTGGATAGACCCTTTAAGTAGGATATAGTGTCCTTCCTCATCTCTTATTACAGTCTTTGGTTTAAAATCTAATTTGTCTGATATAAGGATTGCCACCCCAGCTTTCTTTTGGTGTCCATTAGCATGGTAAATGGTTTTCCACCCCCTCACTTTCAATCTGGGGGTGTCTTTGGGTCTAAAATGAGTCTCTTGCAGACAGCATATCGATGGGTCTTGTTTTTTAATCCAAACTGATAGCCTGTGTCTTTTGATTGGGGCACTTAGCCCATTTACATTCAGGGTAACTCTTGAAAGATATGAATTTAGTGCCATTGTATTGCCTGTAAGGTGTTACTGTATATTGTCTGTGTTCCTTTCTGGTCTATGTTGCTTTTAGGCTCTCTCTTTGCTTAGAGGACCCCTTTCAATATTTGTTGTAGGGCTGGTTTCGTGTTTGCAAATTCCTTTAGTTTTTGTTTGTCTTGGAAGCTTTTTATCTCTCCTTCTATTTTCAATGGCAGCCTAGCTGGATATAGTATTCTTGGCTGCGTACTTTTCTCATTTAGTGCTCTGAATATATCCTGCCAGTCCTTTCTGGCCTGCCAGGTCTCTGTGGATAGGTCTGTTGCCAATATAATGTTTCTACCATTGTAGGTTACATAGCTCTTCTCCCAAGCTGCTTTCAGGATTTTCTCTTTGTCTCTGAGACTCGTAAGTTTTACTATTAGATGTCGGGGTGTTTACCTATTTTTATTGATTTTGAGAGGGGTTCTCTGTGCCTCCTGGATTTTGATGCCTGTTTCCTTCCCCAAATTAGGGAAGTTCTCTGCTATAATTTGCTCCAATATACCTTCTGCCCCTCTCTCTCTTTCTTCGTCTTCTGGGATCCCAATTATTCTAATGTTGTTTCGTCTTATGGTATAGCTTATCTCTCGAATTCTGCCCTAGTGATCCAGTAGTTGTTTATCTCTCTTTTTCTCAGCTTCTTTATTTTCCATCATTTGGTCTTCTATATCACGAATTCCCTCTTCTGCCTCATTTATCCTAGCAGTTAGAGCCTCCATTTTTGATTGCACCTCATTAATAGCCTTTTTGATTTCAACTTGGTTAGATTTTAGTTCTTTTATTTCTCCAGAAAGGGTTTCTCTAATAACTTCCATGCTTTTTTCAAGCCCAGCTAGTATCTTTAAAATCATCATTCTGAACTCTAGCTCTGACATTGTACTAATGTCCGTATTGAGTAGGTCCCTGGCAGTTGGTACTGCCTCTTGTTCTTTTTGTTGAGATGATTTTTTCCGTCTTGTCCTTTTGTCCAGAAGAGACTAGATGAATGAGAGAACAAAATGCTAACAGGGTAACAACGTCCCCAGAAAATATACTCTAAACAAATCAGAAAAGTCCTGAAACTGGGGGAAAAGAAAGGGAAAGAAAGAAAAAAAGAAAAAGAAAAAAAAAAAAGAAAAAGATAAATACAAACAAAAACAGAAGAAAACAAAAAAAACCAGAATATGATCAGGCTGGTGCATAAATCAGTGCCACACACTAGATTTTGGGTGTATTTTGGTCTGTATGAAGAAAGTGCCTCCCAAAATTTTAAGGAAAGGAAAACTTATATATGTACAAAAAGAAGGGTTAAGGGGTGCCTGGGTGGCTCAGTCGTTAAGCAGCTGCCTTCGGCTCCGGTCATGATCCTAGTGTCCTGGGATCGATCCCTGCATCGGGCTCCCTGCTCTGTGGGAAGCCTGCTTCTCCCTTTCCCATTCCCCCTGCTTGTGTTCCCTCTCTCAGTGTGTTTCCCTCTGTCAAATAAATAAATAAAATCTTAAAAGAAAAAAAGGGTTAATACGATGAAGGGATGGAATATGACTGTAAAGATGAAATGTATAAAAGATTTTATAAAAGGAATTGGTAAAATAAGAAGTTGGTTGAAAAAAGAAAGAAGAGGATTTAAAAAAAAAAGAGGGGAAAAAAAGGGAGAGAATGTGATCAGGCAGGAGACTAGAACAAAGCCATACACTAGAGATTTATGGTATATTTTGATCTGTTAGAAGAAACTATATCTCAAAATTTTAAAGAGAGAACAACTTATATATATATGCCAAAAATAAGGGTAACTACTATGCAGGGATAGAATATGACTCTAAAAATGAAAAATAAAAAATGTTTTTTAAAAAAGGGATTGATAGGATTTTGGTTGAAAAAGGGAAAAAGAAAAATTCAAAAAAAAAATACTGTTAAAAAAAATTAACTTTGAAAGACTAAAGAATCATGGTAAAAAAGCCATGAATTCTATGTGCAGTATTCCCCTAGCACTGGAGTTCTGCCATTCTCATTGATCAGTAAACTTGGTCTTGGCTGGCTGTTCTTGCTGATCTTCTGGGGGAGGGGCCTGTTGCTGTGGTTCCCAAATGTCTTCGCCAGAGGCGGAATTGCCCCGCCCTTGCCCGGTCCAGGCTAAGTAATCTGCTTGGGTTTGCTCTCGGGAGCTTTTGTTCCCTGCAAGTTTTCCCTACAGCTTTGGAGGCCAAGAGTGAAAATGGCGGCCTCCCAATCTCTGCCCCAGAGGAGCCGAGAACTCGGGGCCCCACTTCTCAGTGCGCCCCCAGAGAAAAGCAGTCAGTCACTCCCATCTCCCCGGTCTCCGGCCACACTCCATGCTCACCCGGCCTGTGACCGAGGGTTTCTATCTCTGGCACACGACCCTGTCTGGAGTCTCCAAACCCAGCAGATCCCTGTGGTGCACTCCTGCACCGCTCCTCCCGGGGAAGGAAGGTGAGTCTCCCCAGATCTGCCGCTTGTTGGGTCCTTGCTGGAGGAGCAGTGGCCTGATTGTACCACGGATCACAGTTTATGGCAACCCCGAGCTGAGAGCCCGGGCCGCGGCTCCGTCTCTGCAGCCGGCTTCCCCGCTCTGATACCTGGGAGCTCTGCCGCACTCAGGCACCCCCAGTCTTCCTGTGACCCCAATGGTCCTGAGACCACACTGTCCTGCGAGGGTTCCACCCCCCGCTTAGCCACTGGATCGACGTCCCTCAGCGGAGCAGACTCTAAAAGTTCCGATTTTGTGCTCCGCAGCTCTATCACTTGCCAGAAGCGGCCGTCGGAGGCCCCACCCCCCGCCATCTATCCTCCTGAATATTGCCTCAGATTTACTTCTTCGCATGTCCTACCTTCCAGAAAGTGGTCCCTTTTCTGTTCAGAGAGTTGTTGCTATTCTTTTCTTCGATCTCCTGTTGAGTTCGTAGGTGTTCAGAATGGTTTGATCCCTATCCAGCTGAATTCCTGGGACCAGACGAAATCCATGTCTCCCACTCCTCTGCCATCTTGCTCTTCCCCCTCTTTCTTTTTTTTGATAGTTCCCTTTTATCTGATTGCAAGTATGTTCCATAATCTACTTAATCAGTTCGGTGTTAACATAATTTGATCAATTCTAATATTTTCCTATTATGAACAGTGCTAAATTAAATAAATAGGACTCTGTAGATATGCCATTTTGCCTTTGTAATGTAAATCTTTGTCAAAGGGCATGTTGTATTGGTAATTTGGGGTGATGGTGCCAGATTGTACCCCACAGAGGTGGTACCACTCTGTACTCTTCAGGCAATCAGAGTATGAGAGTATGTCTTTCCTCCATGCGTTTACCAGTATGGGTGGTGTTAAAGACATTGATGTTTGTGAAATCTAATAGGCAAAAAAAATGTTACTTCATTGTAGTTTTAATGGACATTTTTCGGGTATTTTTTGTGAGGCTGAGAATCTTTTCATATTTTTATTCTTTCTTTCCTGTAAATGTACAGTTCATATCTTGTACTCATTTTTCTGTTAGATTTTTAGTCTTTTTCATTTCTATTCCAGAGCTCTTTTTGGGTTAGTGTTTTAAAAAGATAAATGTTAATAACAAAATAATACATGCTGACTGTAGAAAGTTTGGAAAATATATAAAATAAGTCATCTGTGAACTTACCATCCATAGATAGTCACTTTTTAGTGTATATGCTGAAAAGGAAATATAAGTATCAAATAAACACTCACAATTGTTTTCAAATTTATTGGTAAGCTAGTAAAAGCAGATTTCCTCAAACATCATTTCTGGTTCATTAGGTTGGCACAAATTATGCCAATTGATAATATCCATGCTTGGGGAACACTTAATCTTACACATTGTAGGAGAGCAAATTGGTCGAGGCTTTTGTATTGTATGTACTTAAATTTTAAATGCTTATTCTTCTTTTCAGGAATATTCACAGATGTGCAAAAGATTTATATATAACCCTATTCATTGCGATGTTGTTTTCAAGGGCAGAACATTGTAAGTATTCATAATTAGTGGGCTACTTACATATATGGAGAGAGTGCTGAATGCCCAGAGACCAAAAAATAAGAGAAGTAATTCCTTGCTTCAGTGTATTTACAGTCCAAGGAACTGCTCCTTTGCTTCAACTTCTTGTCTTGCCTGTGTCCATCACAATTCTCTGATTTAGTAAGTGTTCAGTATCTCTTTATCACCTTAAAGAGTGCATCTGTTTAAGGCATTCCATGGTTTAAGATTCAGAATGGTGTGTATGATCATGGTTCTGCCAATGGTGACACGCGAGAAGCTTCTGTATGTAGATTGTGCAGATACTCCAGTCTTATTTAAGGCAATCATACAGTGAATTCTAATAAAAAATTAGTCTAATAAGAATCATCATGCTGGTGGTTAAGTGACATTGTACATTAAAAGTCAATAATTCTTTAATCATATATTAATCTATATCTTAATATCTTGAGGAATTCAGGCATGGACCGATTTTATGAGAAGAAATTTTGTTTAATAATATTTGCTTATTAAATATTTAATTATTAATATTAATGTTTTATATTTATTTGGAACTTATTAGCTGAATCATAGTATGGTATACTTTTAAAATTCAGGAAATTCTTTACAGGAGCCTTAAAGTATTTTTTATGCAACACTAAAATAGCACATTCTTATTGCACTCATGCACAATTGAATGTTTCCGCTTAATTGCAGTTACATTTTTATCCCAGATGGTTTTATGGCTTTCTATGTACAAAGTAACGAATAATCAGAGGAGTTCCAGGTTCCTGATAGATGGGAAGTATCTTACCTTAGGAAAGTAATCTTGACATATTTTGAGGCAGTGGGACAACCAGTTGTCCCTCTTGGATTATGATTTGGGGGGTTTCCTGAAAGGAAATGTTAAGATTCTCTTGGCTAAGTGAGGACCATAACTTGCTTCAAAGTGCATTTAGGGTGCAGCCATAGTGAGCACATCATCTTGTCTCCATCTCATCTTTATTCTTATGCCAAGCCCTAGACTGAGAGAAGTGAGAAAATGGGAACTAAGCCATTTTAATGCTACCCAGATATTTGTACAGAATTATTGCGTGACGGTGTTGAGAAGGCCCTTGGGGGTTAGAGAGTTTAGTACTTGACTTTTCCAACAAGAGAAACTTGATTTCATTTCATAATTAATGTGCATATATCTGCAATAAATTATTAACTCTTTAGGCTTTAACTCAGATGATTAGGAAATGAAGCTGATGAGCCCAGGCCAATTTTGGCACTATTTAACATCTTCTGCTTTTCTGTTGCTTTCCATAAAAAAAAATAAATAAATAAGATCTAAACATTTGTTTTTTTCTTCATAAGCACATAAAGATGTTTTGCCCCAGATTTTTTTTTTTTTTTTTTTTTTTTTGTCCTCTTACTTCTGCCAGGCTTCATCTAAAATATATGACCACTTTCTGCAGTGAGCCCACATCACTGCTTCTCAATGCTTTTTTTCTTAGTCTGGTGTGCAGACAGCTTTATCAAAATCATGGCGGTAGGGGTGAGGTTGAGGGAGTTGGGAATTCTCCATTTAAATCAGAATCCCAGACTGGGCCTCAGATCCAAGAAATGAATTTAAAAAGAATCCAAGGTAATTCTTGTGCAAGCTAAAATTTGAGGGTAGCCACTGGGAATTTAAGAAATAAACCAGATGAACATATGGGAAGGGCGGGGGGAAGAGAGAGAGAGAGGGAAGCAAACCATAAGAGACTTTTAATAGTAGAGAACAAACTGATGGAGGAAGGGGGTTGGGGGACGGGCTAAATGGGTGATGGGTATTAAGGAGGGCACTTGTTATGATGAGCACTGGGTGTTGTATGTAAGTGATGAATCACTAAATTCTGCTGGTGAAACCAATATTACATTATATGTTCACTAACTAGAATTTAAATTTTGAGTGACTTTGAAAACTCCAGCACTCACCATCTTTAAAGACTAGAGTTACATCCACCAAACTTTATACCCTAGGTGTCTTGAATGGATTTTAATGTTCCTTTTTAGCTCCTACAGTGAACTTGGATACCTTCTGTCCTTGCCTTTAACATCCTCCCAGGAACCCACTCAGATCTCATTGAGCTGGAAAGGATTTTATGGGTTTCAAATCATTATTCAACAAGTTATAAATGTGAACTAGTTAGTTGGAAGGTGATATAATGGGACCTTCATGCCAGTACGAATGTTTTTCTACTCTTTAGGTGAAAAAGTAGATAGAAATTGAAAGTTGCTTCCCATTCTAGAATTTGGAACTCAACAAAAGTATCAACAGTTTTATGGGTAATGTTAACAGGAGACTTACTCCAGCTGTTTCACCATAGTTATTGTAATGAAATAAAGTTGATCAGCAACAAAGGAAGAAACATACCTTCAGACTGAAAGGGGTCTATGGTGCCAGCCAATTTAGATGTGGATAAATGAAGATTGAGGTGCATTGTTGAGGAACATTAGAAAATCACTGAGAAAATTATAAACTCTTTGTAAGAAATTATCTACCCTGGAATGGCAGGACAGTGTAGTCGGGTTAAGAGGACCTGGGAGATGTGTAAGAATTAAATGGTAAGCTATCTCAAATGGCAGAAATAACTAACAAATAAAATAACAAGTCTCATCTATTCAATTTATATTCTATGAGTTTGGATGTCACGAGTCCTATAAAACTCATTAGAATTAACAGTCACAACACATTAACCTGCTAAGAGGAATGGCCAGGCAGATAATTATATCACTAATCTAATAGGTGCAAATGGTGTATTTCCATTATTACTTAGATGCCAGTGTATGTAAGTAAAATGTGATAGGTACATTTTCATTATAAAAGTGTTATATTATCAGCAAATATTTTAGTGTACCCAATTCCTAGATGGGCAGTTCAGTTATTGACTTGAGGAACTTACGTATAATTAGCATAGTCTTTGTGCTGTTTTCTGACTCTGGTTGTGTGATTGCAGATAGAATACATAGCATTTCAGAATTTTATTACAACGAAATAGAAAGTTTGAGTCATTTATCATGGAAGTAACCATTATGTAAAAATACAACTAACAAGGCGTAATATCTGAGTGATTCATTGTGGAAATATCTGTCTTTTAATAAATTTAATTTAGCATTCTCTGTTTTGTCTACTAACATGGATAATTCCTTTGTCTCTGTAGATCTCCAGTTAGAATTCTGTCAGTTCAAAATAGGCGGTTCTAATTAGTAATGTTTTAAAAAGTATTGAATCAGTATCTTAAGTTGAATGTTGCTATGCAGAAATTTTTCTAAGTAGAATCTAATTATTTCTCATTAGAAAGTCAATTATCATATGGTTTCACTTACTTGTGGAACATAAGGAATAGCACAGAGGACATTAGGAGAAGGGAGAGAAAAATGAAAGGGGGGAATCGGAGGGGAAGATGAACCATGAGAGACTATGGACTCAGAGAAACAAACTGAGGGTTTTAGAGGGGAGGGGGGTGGGGGGTTGGGTTAGCCCTGATGCGTATTAAGGAGGGCATGTATTGCATGGAGCACTGGGTGTTATAAGAAAACAATGGATCATGGAACACTACATCAAAAACTAATGATGTACTGTATGGGGACTAACATAACAAAATAAAAATAAAATTAAAAAAATAATTATTTCTCATTAGTAAGATAGATTCATGAATATGCCAAGCTGATTTTTCTAGGGTAAATCATTATTTAAAATGTAACATAAAGGATATTGTGAATGCTTTTTTTCCTACTATCTTTTTTTTTCTGGTATGATTTATTTACCCTAAAATTCACCCAAATGTACAATGCAGTGTCTTTTAGTACATTTATAGAATTGTGCAGCCATCACTGCTATCCAGTTTTAGAACATTTCTATCACCCCCAAGTGGTCATTCATACCCATTTGCAGTCACTTTGTTCTTACCCGCAGTCCCAGGAAACCACTAATTTACTTTCTATTTCAATAGATTTGCCTTTATAGTTCATATAAATGAAGTCATATAAAATTTGGACTCTTGTGTTTAAGGCTTCTTAAACTTAGTGTAATGTTTTTGAGGTTCTTCCATGTGGTGGCATGTATCAGTAGTTCATTTTTTTTCTTGCTGGATAATAAACATTTAAAAAAATTTTTTTAAAAAAGATTCTATATATTTATCTGAGAGAGAGAGAGCACAAGCAGGGGGAGGGAGAGAGACAAACTCCATGCTGAATGTGGAGCCCAGTGTAGGGCTCAATTCCATGACCCTGAGATCATGACCTGAGTGGAAATCAAGAGTCTGATGCTTAACCGACTGAGCCACCCAGGCACCCCAATAAGCCATTGTTTAGATAACACTACATTTTGTTTATCTCTTCATAAGTTGTAGAAATTTGGGTTGTTTCCACTTTTTCACTTATGAATAATGGTAATATGAACAGTCATTGTGTAGGTATATATTTTCATTCCCCGGGGGTAGACATCTAGGAGCGGAATTGCTAGGTCATTTTATATATTTTAGGAAATATATATTTTAGGAAACTGGCGAATTCTTTTACAAAGTACTGCACCAGTTTGTATTCCTACCAGCAAAGTATCAGGATTCCAGTTTTTCCACATCCTCAACAACACCTGTTATTTTCTCATTTTGATCATAACTAATCTATGGCTGTGCAGTGGTATCTCCTTGTGGTTTTAACTTGCATATCTCTGATGACTGTATGGAGCATCTTGTCATGTGCTGTCTCATAGCTACTCATAAATCCTCTTTGGTGAAATGTCTAATCAGATCTTTTGCCTATTTTAAATTAGTTTTTTTTGTCTTTTGACTATTTGGTTTTAAGAGTTCTTTATATACTTGGGTGTAAATGTTTTGTCAGACATACACAATTTGCTACTGTTTTCTTCCAGTCTGTGCATTTCTATTCAGTTTCTTAATGGTGTCTTCTAAAGCTAATTTTTATAAATTTTGAAAAAAAATCCAGTTTATCATTTTTTTCTTTATCAAATGTACTTTCGGTGTTGTATCTGAGAACTCTGTGTCTAACTTAAAGTTGCATAGACTTTCTCCCATTGGTCGCATATATCTTCTTACATACTTTTTTGGTTTTCATATTTAGGTCTGTGATTTATTCTGAGTTAGTTTTTGTGTTTGGTGTGAATGCAGAATCCAAATTAATCTCTTTCATGTATATATCCAATTTTCTCTCAACACCATTTACTGGAAAGTTTGTTCTTTCCTCATGAAATGCCATAGGAATTTTGTTGAAAGTCAACCATAAATACAAGTTTACTTTTGAATTATTAATACTCTTCTTTATATAAATATAATGTTTATCCTTATGTCAATACCATAAGGTCATGATTTATGTAGCTTTGTAATATGTTTTTGGGAACTTCAAGTTTGATTTCTTTTCAAAAAATGTTTTGGCTATTCTCCATCCTTCACATTTCTATCAAAATTTTAGGATCAGATTGTTAATATTGACATAGGGTCTGCTGGCCTTTGATAGGAATTGTGTTTAAAGGTCAATTTTGGGAGCAATTCCATCTGAAACAACACAAAAGCTTTTTTGTTATCTGGAAATTATTATTACTGGAGCAGTCATTAGGGGACGTTTTTGAACACTGTGTTGATTGATAAGGAACAGAATTAGCTACTGATAGCCCATATTATAGTATACAAGATTTAAAATTCGTAGGGATTTATGAGAACAAGGAAAGCCACTCATTTGGAGTTGTACAAATAAGATACACAAAATAGGAAGTTTTACACTTAATGTCTTTGCACAATTAGGGTGTGAATCTAGGTATCACACTCCAGTGCTGCTTCATATATCCCATTGCTGTGAAAAAGACCAAAGTTGTTAGGGTCAAGGTTCAAATAAAATAAACAAGTAAGTTCAAACAAACTTAAAAAATCCAAATCAACCTTTTCAGGAAGTAGATTTTAGTCACAAACATTCAGACTTATTCCCTAAATGTAAACTTATATCCAAATAATTCTGTTTATTTAAACGGAGCCAAGATTTCCAGTATACAGCCTTTTATTAAAAACCAAAGCAATATGATTTCTCTGGTAATATGAGTATAGACAGATGTCTTCTAGCTATAGGAATCATGATTGAGGAAATGTTAGGAAAATAAAGGCCCTTAGATAGTTGATGTATTTGTCATTAATTTAATAATGATATAAAGAGAACTCATAAAAGATAGAAATATTGTATTTAGTTAATTCCAGTAGCTAATTTTTCACATTTTAGCAGCTCTTACATAGGGGTGTGTTATAAAACTGACAGCATCGTAGAATTGATGAAATTTAATATGATAGCAAATGTGGACTTGGTGTCATTTTAGAAGGCGAACATTTATGAATACCTAGTTGCAACTTGTTCTGGAAAAACTTGGCTCATGAAATAAAAAGTAACGATATCCAAATACTTATATTTAAATCTTTAGTTTTGAATGATAATGTAGGGAGATAAACACAGGAAATCTTTATAGTTGTTTTTTTTTAATGTGCTTAAATTTCTTCTGTGTAAGTTGACTGTAGGTCAGGATTAAACCAGATTTTCATCCCTGTAAATCTTAAATTTGAGCTTTAAGAAATAAAATGATGGCCCAAGAATTCTGCCAGGATAGGTGCTTTGGAGTGGTGAGGGGAAAATGGACAAGACATATTTACAAATACCACTTGAAATTTGGGTCCAAATTTAAGCTGGTAGAATAGTAAATTAAAGAAATATGTTTGACTACTAATTTAATTCCCATGATGGTTTATTTTGCCTTTTCAGTTTCTATAGTTTTTTCTCCTTGTCAGGCCCCAAGAGTTTACATAATTTATGTGAATTGACACAACCTTCCTTGGAGAGAGGTAGAGTCATGAAGGGGGTCAGTGGTTGGAAAGATGAAAGAGGAGAAGCAAATCCACTGGTGCATATTTAGAATGTGTTCTAAGCTTAAGAATGTGGAAACCCCTTACTTCTATTTGAAATGCTTTTGGAATAACATACTAGAGCATCCCTGGGGACAGCCCAGCACTGCACACTGATATGGTTTAAGAGAGCTCCAAAGCATTTGCCTATAGTTAGCTCAGTTGTAGTATTTTAGTAAGTGTTCTAATAGCTTGGCTGCCCTTGCCTTGGCGGGGGAGTCTCCACAAGTGCACAGTGTCCAATTTTTGGGTGCTTGGTCACATGGTCTTACGTGTTCTGAACCTATTAATAACTCACCATAGACTTGTAAGAGAATACATCAGACTCTATATTGGAACTGCATAATCAACTGTTTACTTAATCCTTCTCTCATTTCTTTCCATTACCCATTCCTCTAGAAGATACACACTCAGTTCTGTTCAGTGCTTATATCCCCTCCCATTCCTGTAGTTCTTTATTTTTATTTTTATTTTTTTAAGATTTTATTTATTTATTTGAGAGAGAGAGAATGAGAGAGAGCACATGAGAGGGGGGAGGGTCAGAGGGAGAAGCAGACTCTCTGCTAAGCAGGGAGCCCGATGTGGGACTCGATCCAAGGACTCCAGGATCATGACCTGAGCCGAAGGCAGTCGCTTAACCAACTGAGCCACCCAGGCGCCCCCATTCCTGTAGTTCTGAAATGGATTCCAGTAAATTAATCTTGGAGATTTAAAAAAATACAATGGAAGTGCAAGAGAAGACAATGGAGGACCTCCATAATACTATAAATGGTTATAACTGTGATAATAACAGGTCTTTAAGGTACTTTATAGTTTATAAACTGCATTAACAAAATCTTTTGATTGTGGTATGTCTGCATGTTTTTAGAAAATAAATGACCTGTTCAAACGAATGCATAGGTGTGAGTAGCTTTCCATACCCTGGCAGTGGCATACAAGAGACATGCCTGCAAGAAATAGAGGTACTAGACTTTTCTACCAATCATACCTATAAGGGCAGGAAGCAGGTGACACCTCCAACTTTTTCTTTTTCAGATCAATAAAGATGAGTGAAAAGAATTCTATTTGCATCAATTTTTAGAAAGAAAGACTCGAGGCCCAGTATATAATAGCTATGTTTGTTGAGCACTACCATGCAGTGTACTCATACTCATACTCATCCTACCGTTGGTATGGCTGACTTTCATAGAAACCCATTAAGATATATGCTCTGGCTCGATTTTATAGATGAGATGCTGAAGCTCATGGATATTGAGTAAATCATCCATATCAGGCAGCTGGGAAGGCCGGGAGGTGAAATTCAAAGTCACACCTGTGTGTGTGTGTGTGTGTGTGTGTGTGCACGCGCATGTGGGAGTGTGCATGTGTACGTGGTGAAAATATTTTGTTGCTTCAGTTTTATTTATCAGAGATGTATTACATTCACATCATTTTAATTCTTTGATCGAAGGTATAGGGTGGAAATTGACATGGAGTAGATATAAGAATAGAATATGACATAATAGAAATTACTAATTTTTTTCTGAAAGGCAGAGAGAGGGCTGGAGTGAAGGGGGAGGGAGAGACAGGATCTTAAGCAGGCTCCATTTCACAACCCTGAGATCATGACCTGAGCTGAAATCAAGAGTCAGATGCTTAACTGACTGAGCCTCCCAGGCTCCCAGAAATTACTGATTTTTAATGTAACCTATCTTTCCTTACTCCTTCTAGTTGCTGTCTTGTATTAGTATTCTCAAAAATTTAAAGCAAGATATTAGCACACAGTAGAGGGATTTTCTTTAAAATATGCCTGACAGAGTCTAATGCCATAACACTTCTGAAACCAAAGAATTTATTAATGTCACTTGCCAGTTTCATTGTTGGAAAATGCTGTTGGAAAATCCTGGGATCTTGGAATTAATCTTGGTTTTGTTCTTTGGAATACATAGAATCCTTTATCTCTCTTATGATAGTCAGCAATGACTGTGAAAACAGCTACAAACAAATGATAATTCATGAATCAGTTCAGTTTGGGGCACTGTACCTGGTGGTTTTTAAACAGTTACCTGAGTAGTTTTTATAGTAATCCTGTGAGGAAGGTGTCGTTACACCCATTTTGTTGATCAGGAAGTTTAGGAATTTGCTTGAGGTCTCCAAGGAAGCAAGCTTGGAATCAAATCTAGGTCTTCCTGGTTTGAAAGTTAATACCCTTCATGGAGGTGGTTTGAAGACTGAGTTGACTATGAAGTTCCGAAGTGTTGTTTCAGAAGTTGCTATGTTTCAGGTGTTGGAGCGGAAGAGAATGAAGGGTAGGGTTAAGAGTATGAGGTGAACTCTAAGCTCTTTTGAGTGTCCTCAGCTCTGTTGTTTTCTGTTTAATATCATGGCATTTTCATAGAATATTTGGTTTGAAAAGTGTCCGAGTAGAATAAAAAAGTTTTATTGGAACTCCTGGAACTTTCCAGCCATGATGAAATAGGAGTTAGAATATCAGGCAAACTATGTGAATTAACGGGTTTTCAGGCATCGGACAAAAGGTAGCACAAGGCAGTCATTACTCAGAGAAAAGATACCAGTGAAGAATCTGCATATGTCCCAGTCTACAACCTGAGAGAGGCTGCAGCCCTGAAAGGGAACAAAAATGGAGCCCGGCATCTTATGGAATTAAAGACACAGGGTTGGAATTTGAGAGAAGCCGAGGAAGCTAGAATTTGCCAAAGGACTAAAGAAGACACAACAGTGCCTTAAGGGAGGCCTTCTGATGTGTAGAGGGTTCTTCTGGTGTATTTGTCTGAATACTGGTCTGACATTTGTAGAACATTCTACCCTACCACCCCAGAGCACACATTATTTTTCCAGGGCTCAGAGGATATATTCCAGCATAATACCTTATTCTGGGCCATAAAGTAAGTCTCCGTGAAGTTAAGGGGAGTGAAATATTACAAAGTAAGTTTTCTCAGTCCAACAAAATTAAAAATCGAAATCAGTAAGAGAAAAGTATTTGGGAAATCCTCAAATATTTGGAAATGAAATAATACACTTCTAGATAACATAGGGGTCAAGGAAGAAATCACAAAGGAAATTAGAAAATATGGGGAAGTGAATGGAAATGAAATACAACATATTATAATTTGTGGACTGCAACTAAATTGGTACATAGAGGAAAATATTTGCATCACATACATAGGAAAAAAGATCTCAAATCAGTTATCTCAGTATACACATGAAGAAATTAGAACAAGAAGAGCAAATGAAACCTAAATTAAGCAGAAAGGAGAAATAAAAATAAAAGCTGATATCAATGAAAAAGAGAATAGAACAGGAATAGGGAAAATTAGTCAAATCAAAAGTTGGTGCTTTAAAAAATAAAAATAATCGATAAACTATTTTTCAAGAAAAAACAATAAAAAACGCAAATGCTCAATGTAAATAATTAGAGTGAGGACATCATTACAAATGCAATAGGCATGAAAGAGATAACAAGGGACTATAATGAATAACTTTGTGACAATAAATTCAGTGACTTAGATGAAAGGGACAAATAATGTCACAAAATGCCAAACTCCCTGAAGAAAAATTAGTAAATCTGAACAGCTTTCTTTCTTTCTTTTCTTTCTTTTTTTTTCTTTTCTTTCTTCTTTCTTTCTTTTTCTCTTCTTTCTTTCTTTCTTCCTTTCTTTCTTTTTCTTTCTTTTTTTTCTTTTTTTCTCTTTTTTTCTTTCTTTCTTTCTTTCTTTCTTTCTTTTTTTCTTTCTTTCTTCTTTCTTTCTTTCTTTCTTTCTTTCTTTCTTTCTTTCTTTCTTTCTGATTTATTTATTTATCTGAGAGAGAGAGAGAGAGAGCATGAGCAGGGGGAGGGGCAGAGGGAAAGAATCTCAAGCAGACTCCCTGCCAAGCACAGAGCCTGATGCAGAGTTCAATCTCAGGGCCCTGTGATCATGACCTGAGCTGAAATTAAGAGGCAGACACCTAACTGACTGAGCCAACCAGGCACCCCTGAACAGCATTATTTCTATTGAGAAATTCAATTTGTAGTTATAAACTCTCTCCAGGCAAAAATGGCTCACATCATGAATTCTATCAATTTAAGGGCCTTCAGTCATCCAGACAGTGTCAAGTTGAATTATCCCCTCACCTTTTTCATTTTTCTGTTCCATATACATGGAATGGAAGATACTTCATATGGGGTATTTTGTTCCCTTTATTGCCCCAAATTAAGAGAGCTACCAGGTTTCTTAATTCCCAAAGAACACAATGATTCAAAAAAAAAATGTACCATCATATTATACATAGATTTGTAAAATTTCAGTTAAGTGCTGCTCTAAACACTTGTTTACATTGCAACAAAACTTGTAAGAACCAAGAACTGTTATCGATGATGCTCCATGACATCGCTGTAACTGTCCATTACCATCTACACCATCCTCTCCCACTAATCACTGACCTTTTATTTTACATTTCTAGAAATCACACCATCAGCATTTGCTGTGTACGATGGCAGATTTTCATCAGATATTTTTATGTTGAGATTTTCTAAATGAATTTTTATAAAAGCATTATCTTTTAAGGAAAATTCCATTCTTAGGATTTTCTTTGGATGTGCAGATAGGGCCATGGGTAAATAACATTTCTGGTATTTTCATACATTTAATTTTGCTTATATTATACAAATGGGATTATATATTATGTGTCTTCTATAACTTTTTTGTTAAGTGAATGGTAGGAGATTTTTATTCTTTTGGGATACTAATATTTTATTAGCTATACACATTACAAATATCTCCTACAAGTTTGTAGCCTCAAGATCATTTTATGCCATTTATGTAAATTTTTAAACAACTATATAATATTCCATAATACAAGAGTACAATAATTTATTTAAAATGCTGATATAACTTCTTAGTTAAGAACAAGCAGCTCTTCCATCTATTACCTCTGTTACTTTGGATAAAATATTTCATCTCTCTGACGTTCTGCTTCATACTTAAAACAAGGAAAAATACTTCCTATTTCATATGGTTGTAGTTGAGATTAGAGAAATAATGCAAATAAATTACTCCCAGAGCAGGATTTCTCAACCTCACCCCTAATGACATTTTGGGTAGGATAATTGTTGTGGGGGGCTGTTCTGTGCATTGTAGAATGTTTAATAGCATCTTTGGCCTCTACCCACTAGATGCCCCATCAGGACAGCGAAAAATGTGTCTAGATATTGCCAGATTCTGCACCCCCTCCTTGGAGTGGGGGATACAAATATACCCACTGAGAATCACCGTTGGGGAGAAGAGCCTGGTATGGTACATGATGTTAAGTCTGGTACATGAAGCTGGACACATGCACAGCACAGTTCTCTGGGGTGATCTTTGCATGGACTACATCGTGGTGGCTCTTGCTATACTTCTCCCTGGTAGTGGCCATTAAGAAAACTTCCCAGTTGCCAGGCTTTAGGTTTTGGTGCCATTTGGTGCCACTAACACAAATAACACTAATTTCACAATACCACAATCAGTTACATAGATCTTTGCACACCTATATGAGTGTAAGTACCAGAGGTATTCCTGGAAATGTTATTTTAGTTGGGGGAGGCAACACAGGGCTTACAATACTGAAATTTTGATATATTCTGCTAAATCACCTTCCAGAAATGCTAGACCTGTCTACACTCTCACCTATTGTACCTAAGAGCACCCTTTTCTTCATATCCTCATCCATAGTGAATATTAACATTCCTTTTGTATGAAAACATATTTTGTGAATTTTTAATGTTTCTTTCCACAACTCACCTTTCTTCCGTGGATTGCATGCAGATAATCATTGCCCATTTTTCTATTACTCTTTTAGTCATTAAAGGCTACACCTAAATCTCCAATTATAAAGCTATTCAAGTGTACAGAAAAGCACAGAGATTAAATACAGCTAACACCCAGGTTTCATGAGTGTTAACATTTTACCATTTTTTTGCTTAAGATTTTTATTTTGAAATTTTGCACATGATGTTGAAGCCCTTGTGGGTGCTCTTCCACAACCATTTTATTTTCTGAGTCCCCAGATGTAACCACTGTTCTCAAATTTGTATACATATTTTCCATCCATACTTTAATAATTGTATTATATGGGTATGCATCCATAAAAGTCTATAACAGCATTGTTTTGTATTTTAAACATTTGCACAAATGGAATCATACTACACACATCTTTCTAGAACTTGGCTTTTAAAAATTCATATTGCATTTTTGAGTTTTTTTAATTTAATTTTTTAAAAATATGGAATGCTTCATGAATTTGCTTGTTATCCTTGTGCAGGGGCCTTGCCAGTGTTCTCTGTATCATTCCAGTTTTAGTCTATGTGCTGCTAAAGCGAGCACATCTTGTCCACCCTTTAAATTGCAATATTTATTTGTATACAGTAGAGTTTATTTATCCATTCCCCTATTGATTGATGTTTATCCACCTCACCCTCCCCTTTAGTTTTTATATTTTGGAGTTACCAGCAATATAATAATGATCATCCTTTTGTGAGTTCTGTGTGCACATGTGTGAGAGTTTCTCTTAGGTATATACCTATCAGTAATATGTTGGCTTATGGACATACACATCTTCATATTTATTATATATTATCAAATTGTTCTTCATGGTGATTATAATACTGTTTCCTCTTGCCAGCTTGTATTTTCCCACACCCATACCAACAAACTCCTGGTATTGTCAAACTGTTATTTTTTCTTCTCATCTTTACTCACATTTTGGTAATTAGTAGAACAAATAGAATTTTTAAAAAAATTTTTAAACATTTATGACAGAGAGAAAGAGAGCATGAGCATGGGGGGAGGGAGGGGCACAGGGAGAGGGAGAGAGAGTCCCAGGCAGACTCCATGCTGAGCCCAGAGCCCCTCCCTGGACTCAATTCCATGACCCCAAGGTCATGACCTGAGCCGAAACCAAGAGTCAGACATTCAACCCATGTGCCCGTAGAAAAATTTGTTTTTAAAAATGGAAAGACTGAGCAATACCACCAACCCACTTGATTTAACTGGCACTTCCAGAAAATTCTGTGTTTAATACACATAGAACAGTCATCAAGCTAGATCATATGTGTTGGGGCTGTTAAACTCTTCTCAACAAATTTTAAATAACTGAAAACATATTAATGTGTTCTCTGGCGACAGTGGAATTAATGGAAATCAGCGACAAAATAATGCCTGAAAATTAGTATAAATTTTTAAGTGAAACAATACACTACCAAATAGTACATAGATCAAAGAAGAACTCACTAAGGAACTTAAAAAAAAATTAGAAATGAATGAAAATGAGAACACTATATCAAAATATATGGGATGCAGCTGAGTAATACTTATGGGAAGATTATATCATTAAATACTTAGTGTCAGGGAATAAGATAGTTCAATGTTAAATTAGGAAAAGAAGAGCAAATTAAACCCAAAATGCATAGAAGGAAATAATATATGTAAGAACAGAAATCATTGAAGTTAAAGCAGAAAAAGTGGAGAAAGATAAAATTTCTGGAAAGTACAATAAAATTGCTATATCTCTAGCTAGACTGATCAAAGAAAAAGAAAATGCAAATTATCAATATTAGGAATAAAAAGGAGACATCACAACAGTTCCTTTGGAATTAAAATTATAATAAGGAAATATTATGAACCACTTTATGTCAAGAAAGTTTACAACACTAGGTGAAAAGGACAAATCCTTGAAAGATACATATTAATAAACTGACAAAAATAATGTGGAACATCTGTGGAGCCCTAAATATAGTATAATTGAATTTGTAATTAGAACTTTTCCCACAAAGAAAATTCCAGGCCCAAATGCCTTCATTAGTGAATTATGTTAATCATCTATAGATGAAATACCACAGATTCTTTCAAGTCATTTGAAGGAACAGAACAGTTCCCAATACTTTTATGGGGCCAGTATTATCCTGATATCAAAAACAGATAAAGAGGGGTGCCTGGTGGCTCAGTCACTTGGGTGTCCGACTCTTAATTTTGGCTCAGGTCATGATCTCAGGGTTATGGGATTGAGCCCCATGTCAGGCTTTGTGCTGGGAATGGAGCCTACTTAGGATTCTCTCTCTCCCTCTCCTGCTGCTCCCTCCCCCATCTCTCTCTCTCTCCCTCAAACAAACAAACAAAAAACAGATAAAGATACTGCCAGGAAAAAAACAAAAAAAAACAAAACCTGTAGTCTAATTTCACAGAAACATAGACACCAAAATACTTACCAACTATTAGCAGATCAAATCCAGCAATAGGTAAAAAGAGCAATATATCATGACCAGAAGGAGTTTATCCCAAGAATGCAAGGATGGCTTAACCTTAAAAATGTCTATCAGTGTCATTCACTATATGAAACAAATGAAAGAGAAAAACTATACAACAATGCCAATGAATACAGGAAAGTAGTTTGACAAAATTTAACATTAATTTCTGATAAAAATGTTCAGCAAACTAAGACGAGATTGTAGGTACCAAAACCTGTCAATGCATGTCTACAAAAAACAAAAACAAAACAAAACAAAAAAACCTCATGGTTGACATCATTTTTAAATGCAGAGGACTGTGTGTATATTATCAGTAATAAGATGAGGATATCCATTTTAACCACTTCTATTCAGTCTTGCACCAGAAGTCTTAACCAGTACCATAAGCAAAAGTCAATAAACTAATTTAAAAGTTAAAGATGTGTAGATAGAACAGGAAGAGGTAAAATTGTTTTTATTTGCAGACAATGTGATTATATACATGAAAAATCCTAAGGAAACTATAAAATAGCTACTAAAACTAAAAAGTGAGTTTAGGAAATTCAAAAGGTGTAATGACAATTTACAATAAATGAGTGTGTGTGTGTGTGTGTGTGTGTGAGAGAGAGAGAGAGAGAGAGAGAGGGGACATCACTTCTTTTCTCCTTTGCTTCTAGCATCCTCCTGCTCACCTCTGTAGGTCCGCATACTATTTAGCTTACTACATGTGAAACTTGAATGAGATACTCTTTCCAATATAATTATTACTGATTCAACAGTAAAGTTGAGGCAACTAAAACTTCTTTCTTAGATATCTATACAACCTGGGCATTTGTTTTAATTCCTGAGGAGTTTCAAGATTATTTTCTTCTCTTCAAAGGCACTGTCAGGATGCAGAGAAAAATTTGAGTCAAGGCTTAAAAAGCAAGATGGTAATTTTTCAACATATGATGTTATTTATTATATATATAACAGTGCATTTCAACCATAAAGTTAAACTCTTGCCATTTTAAAGTTCTATAAATAAAGTTGCTTAAAAACTCACTCTGTAGGGGTGCCTGGGTGGCTCAGTCAGCTAAGCGTCTGACTCTTGATTTTGGCTCAGGTCATGATCTCAGGGTTGTGAGTTCAAGCCCCATGTCAGGTTCTGTGCTGGGTGTGGAGGCTGCTTGGGATTCTTTCTCTCCCTCTGCCCTTCCCCCACAAAAAACAAAAAAAACCCTCCCTCTGTAGTAGGTCAATATTAAGTATTTCTATTTTATGGCCTTTGAGATCTGTTTTTAAATTTAATAGAAGTGTGTCTTATAGTAAGTATATATGGGTGTGTGTGTGCATATATATATACATACATATATGTATATATATAGTTTATAATAACATAGGGCAGATCCAGTTCACTATCTTGCATAGTGTCTTGATTCAGTTCTAAATGGTCAGATTCCTATTCTTGGACCATAATATATATAAAAAATATATAATTAGCATATATACTAATTAATATAACTGAATTTTAAAGTTTTGTGTGTTCTTTTTATATATGTAAAGTAATAAATACATTTATCCTTTCTCTTGGCATCTGTATTGAATTCTAAATAGCGTAACATTTTCTAGATGAACTTTCTCAGTTTGGAATATTCTCATGTGTCTTCAGCTCTTTAAAACAATTTACTCTGGCATATCCTGAATTAGTGAGAACTGTAATTCATATGTATTCTTTGGGTAGTTGTTGAGTCAGACCTGAAGGGATTCATACCCATATATGGATTTGAAGTCTACATGTTGGATAAGTTGAATAAATAATAAGTCCCAGATAAATTACAAGACCCAAAGAAAGCATGAGGCAATACTGTAATTCTGTATTGTGTGGGTGGTGTGATTTTTAGGCCTCTGGTTTTATTTACTTTCTGCTAGAGATCCTATTAACAGTCAGCACAAGAAACATACCACGCTTTTATGTTGAATTGAAAATCTTAGTTATCTAGAGATAAAGTACTTAGGACTCTGTAAGGTAGAACACAGGAAGAGTTCGCTTTCTGTAGAGATTTATAGTTGTGTAAAGTGCTTTCACATATATCATTTCATTTAATGGACAGGAAGCTGTTATTCATAAGATAGGAAAGGGTTGCTTTAATTTCACTCTTAATGTTGCCTTTGTCCTGGCTAAGCTTTACACAGACGCTCACACCCATTTTTATCTGCCAAGCATCAGCCTAGCTCCTAAGGCTGAAAAGTGAACCAAATTTGGCATGAGTGTTCTTTAAATGAATGAGTGGTGTTTAAGGAAATGAATCCAGAGTATAGAATACATTTAAAAATGTTACAAAGCCTCAGTAGTCTATGAAGATCAGACTTTTAATGTCACAATTGGACCTATCTAGCTTTCTTTCATAGTTTTGGTTTACTACCCAAGTCAGTAGGTAGTAATTCTGACATTATCTGAGTGCCCATTATGAAAATTAAAGTATGATTTATACACTTAATTAAAACTGTTGGTGGGTCGTCTCATCTTCAAGCTCATTATCAAAAGAAAAAGAAAGGTGATGTGACAGAAGTGAGAGGAAACAGTGCCTCTTGAATTCTCTTTCCTGTGTTCATCTGTGTAATTTGGAATGTGTTAATCATCTGTAAGGTCCTTTTGGTAACCACGGTGATCTTGTCTCCATAGCCTGTGGTGAGATGCTCAGTGAAGTCCCTGTGAACAAGCCCATTTCAAAACTTACTGGCCTGTGCTAGCTTCAGTTTTCAAACAGAACTGCAAGGCCCTTAACCTTTCCTTTTTTAATTCAGTGATCTCATATCTTCCATTTTATCTTTTATGAGAATCTTTCCCAGACCATTGGCTCTTAGTTTCCTGGATGGATGCACAGCTCAGTTATAATTTCCCAAGATTGCTTGTTTTCATATTTTCTAGGAAGCGTATTCCGAGTCATACAGATGCTTTGGAAGCATCCACCTTTTGTGATTAGGGCTTTGGCTCTCTTTTTGGAATGATACGTGGTGTTTTGAACATTGTTGTTGATCAGGTTTTTTTTACAGGTTAAACTTAATTTCTCAGGCATCGGGATCAACACACCTTAGTGTTTTTCACTCTAACAATGAAAAAATAAGCACCAAGGAGGTTATATGACTTGCTTACGCTAACACTGGCCCCATGTGATGAAGTCCTGAATTTAGTCTTTCAGTGGTCATATCCTCTGCCTTATCCTTTATGCTTAAGGTCTGTTCTGGATAGGTTGAATTGTATGAAATTGTCAATATATGAATGTCTGACATTCAATAAAAAGCAATTTCATATGCTACAACCTATAAACATGCCCCAAACACCAAAAAACTCCATTTAGGAAAAGCTCCTTCTACATGCAGCTAAAACTGAATATATATTTTTTTAAGTTTAGTACTAAATTTACAGGAAAAAAACCTTAGTCATTAGTAATTGCAGACAGAATGCCAGAGGTAACAAGCTTACTTGTGGAGCTCCTTGGCTCCTTTATATTAGGAGTGTGGACTTAGGAGCCATTGTGTGGGTTTGAATCCAAACTTCCCTATTATAATCGTACTGTGTAACCTTAGACAATTTACTTATCCTCTCAGTGTCTCTGTCTTCACCTTTTAAGATGTAGTAAGTTACTTAGAACTTATCTGGCATCACTGTAAGGGCTTTAAATGTGTTTAAGAAAAATGGAAATGAGGAACAGAAAATATTTTGGTCAGTGCATGAAATAATCTTCTCGACTTTTAGAAATGCTACCTATTAGATATTTTTTTATTAATTAAGTGAATGAGGAATATTAAATTAGGTTGATAAGTAGTGGTATACCCATGAGCCACTTGTACATCAATTTGTTTAAATAGGTCTGAAAGAAAACATATAAACCTAACTAGCCCTTGCATTCCAGGAAATGTCTGTTGGTTGATTGAGCAGTGAAATGAAGTTCTCTCACTAACATTCTTCCACCAAAATTCCTTTCAAATTTTTAGTGCTAAAATGGCCTCTAGGATCTGATTTCCAAAAGGACTCTGACACTTCCGCATTCAAGTACAAATAAACGACACAGTGACTTCTCATGGCCAAGTGATCAAAGTAACTATAAAATGCATACCCGCAGAAATGATGGGTTGATTTCTTTGTTTTCCTGTAACCTTCAATTTCCTACACAGCCTTCAAAAATTTCAGAAGAATGTGTAGGAAACAGAAATGAGAAGAGAATGCGCATGGGTAGACAGCTAGGGACTGTCCTAAGTACTTTACAAGGTAAGAATAAATTCATAATATTGTAAGAAAGGTACACAAAGTGCTAAAATTCGTATGTTGAGTCTACCAAATAAAAAATAATTAATTTCAAGCTTTTGAAAGGTGGAATAAGTACTGGCCACGTGGCATTGAAGTCTAGTTAGGTAATGAGACAAGAAAGTCCCTAACCCTTCAAATAAATCCATGTGTTCTGACACAGATGTGTCATTTCATCCTAGATTACTAAGAGAATTTGCAGAGGAAATTTTCCCCATCTTCCATTGAGATTGATATTGCATTTAGCATTAATGAAATAAGGAATTGAATGGTAGTTGTTCTAACTTTTTATTTGAATTATAAACAAATAAATATCTATATTTCAGAATAGTTAATTGCAAAGGATGGACGATGTGGACCAGACAAAGACAAGTATTCACTTGGGGCTACTGATACATTCTTCTCTTACTTCACCCACAGCAGCATTGGGAATAGCTGATCATGCTGTCCCTCCCTCTTGATATGCATTTTTATCACTTGCCATCCAGGACCCTACTGCTCCCTGACTGCTCCCTCTCCGGCTGCATTGGCCATTCTTCTTCTCTGTATCTTCCCAACAGGTGTGACATAGTGCTCAGTCATGGGCCTTCTTTTCTGCCCTGTGTACACTTATTTGGGGATCTTACCCAGTCTCATAGCTTAAATGCCAACTGTACGCCCATGGTTCCAAAATAAGTAACTCTAATTTAGACCTCTCTGTTGAGCTCCAAGTTCGTATGTCCAGATATGTATTTCACTTTTCAACATGAGGTCTAGTAGATATATCAAACTTAACATGTTTCAGACTGAAGTGATCATCTCTCCCACTCCAACCCCACATTCTCCTCTCCCCACATTATTCTTCGTCCTGCTGATGGTCATTTGGCAAGGGCCAAAAATCACAGTGTGGTCCCGAATTCCTTTCTTTCCTTCAGAGTGCACGTTCACACATCACAAGCTCACCTTCTACTTGAGCCACCGATAACCTGTCATCATGTGACCTTTCCCCCATCTGTAGTTTACCCTCAGCACAGCCACGAGAGTGAACCTTTTTAGATAGGTCCAAGCATGCTCATCGTAGTACTTGTAAAGACAATACATATGTAGTGGAAATTTAAAACATGAGTGCAAAAGATACACACATCTTCAGTGTAGTAGTTAACCTCTTTGCAATAAGAGAAGGGAATTGGGGGTGCCTGGGTGGCTCAGCCAGTTAAGCGGCTGCCTTCGGCTCAGGTCATGATCCCAGGGTCCTGGGATTGAGTCCCGCATCGGGCTCCCTGCTCAGTGCAGAGCCTGCTTCTCCCTCTCCCTCTGCCTGCCTCCCTGCCTACTTGTTCTCTCTCTCTCTATGTCAAATAAATAAATAAAATCTTTAAAAAAAATAAAATAAAATAAAGAAGGGAATTGGTTTGGGAATGTGTGCTGATCCATTTCAACTGAATCAAGAAATTGTTATATTTTTTAAAAATTATCTACAGTACATAAATGTTAACATTTCTTAAGTATTGGGAATGGATTCCTGGACATTCTATTGTCTTGTATATTTCTGAAGGTCTGAAATATTTCCTAATAAAGAATGGTAAATAATTATAAAGAAAAGCACTTCCTCTCTTATTGTCCTCTACCAGTCTCTACCAGGTTCTTAACGTGCTACTTTTCTTATAGTCTGTTATTTTAACTCATCTTAAGTGCTAGACATTTTTTATTGAACATTCACTTCCATACCTTAAAATCAAAGAAAATCATACCTAAGAATGACATTCATAAACTAGAGAGCATCCAAGTAAAGTGAAAAGAATGAAGACAGATTTCATATCAGGGATCGTTATGGTAACTGGTCACATACAGAGAGGCCATTGAGAGTATTTGTCATGTATTTGAAATGTGAAAAGGTGCTTAGGATGTACAGTCAGAACTCATGATTTAACCTGGTGGTGATTAAAGAAATATTTCTGAGACTTACTGCTGTCTAGTAGAGGCCTGGATTGCTTCAGAGCAGTAACTGCCCTATTAGCTATTGAAGTGTGTAAGCAGAATATTAAATATTTATCAAAGGTGTTGATGAATGATTTCTTCTCTGGGTGGAATTTGGAACAAAGTGACCCCTGATTTCTGGTTTGGATACACTCTTGTTTATAAATGTCTTTTTTACAATGTGATGCATGGGTGTAATTTTCCTGATGTGGTCTGGTATGTGCAGAGTGCTTTGGGTCTCCCGGTTTTTACCAGATTTTTTCAGCTCTTTAGGTGTATGATCTCTTAAGTCAGCCCAATATTACAGTAGCTTTTTGAGCCCATGTACTCATTGATGGGACAAAAGAGAGTAGAGAAATGTGGGGAGAAAAGACGCTCAATTGCCTTTTTCAGTACTGCCTAGTCACAGATGGGTATTCAGGGATCGTAAAGTTAAGAAACAGGCCATGTGAGGAAGAACTTTGTTGGTACAAGATTTATTTTTTCCCGCAAGGGAGTAAAACACCAATATAGTTTCTTGTATATTACCTAATGCCATTCAGAATGGGAGTAGGGGAGAATATTTGAATTATCCAAGGGTCCTAAATGGAAAAGTAGTAACACATTTTGCTGATGTGCATGCAAAATGAGAAAGAAGACTTAAAATCTACAATAAGGAAACTCCTTATTTACAGATCTTCCTTGGCTTACGATGGGGTTGCATCCTGATAACCCCATCATAAAGTGAAAACATCGTAAGTCAAAAATGCATTCAATGCCCCAGCCTACCAAACATCATCCCTTAGCCTAGCCTACCTTAAATGTGGTCAGAATACTTACCATAGCCTACAGTTGGGCAAGATCATCTAACACAAAGTGTATTTTATAATATAGTGTTGCCTCTCTTATGTGATTTATTGAATACCGTAGTGAAAGTGAAAAACAGAATGGTTCAGTGGGTACAGGATGGTTGTCGTAGGCGCGTCAATCGCTTCCTCTCAGGATCGCGTGGCTGACTGGTAGCTCTGGATACTCCCACTGCCCAGACTCATGAGAGAGGATTGTATGCATGTCACCAGCCCAGGGAAAGTTCCAAATTCAGAATTTTTTGAAAAGATTTTATTTATTTTTTTGAGATAGAGCAAGTGAGAAAGAGAGCACGAGTGGGCGGCATAAGGGCAGAGGGAGAAGGAGAATCCCTCCACTGAGCAGGGAGCCTGACACGGGCTCGACGCTGAGGATGCCAAGATCATGACCTGAGCCGAAGGCAGTCGCTTAATCGACTGAGCCACCCAGGCGCCCCCAAATTCAGAACTTGAAGTACGGTTTCTACTGAACGTACATCGCTTTTGTACCATCATCAGGTTGTATTCTCACAAGTCAACCCCGTTGTAATTGGGGGACTGTCTGTATTATCAGAGATACTTGAGACTGGCTGTTTTCACATGTTGGGTGCACTGCTGTATTTCCTGCATCTGGCACATTAGCTGACACATAGTATGCACTCAGTAAATATTGTCGAATAAATTCATTATTTTATTTATTTGACCTTTAGTTGAATCCGGAAAAGAAGTTGCAGCACATTTTCCATGTCTCTGAGTACCAGTGCTATGGCCCTTGACGAGTTTGCTCCACTAATCTTGTTTCCATGGTAAAGCGAATTCGCATCCACTCCCTAGGGGTATGTAGGAGGTTGGCAATGTCTCTGTTAATTGTGAGGTCACCAGTAAGACCTGGCAGTGAGGAGTATTGCCCCACATCGCAGCTGTGCGGCTTCCTCAGTGGTCTCATTCAGTTCCACTGGAAGCACAGAACTGGGCTGGAATTGCATGAGATAAGTGCTGTAGGGGCTCATCACCATGGTGAGTGGCTCTGCAAAATCACCGAGTGACTAACCCTTTAACAACTAGGTGTACAACTGAATAGGCACCAGCTCATGAAGTGCTAGGGTGAGTGGCGAGCTGGAAGCCAACTGTTAAAAAAGTACATAGGACAAGCAGAGTTAGTTAAGAAACCGAAATTCTCCTCATGACTCAAAAAAATGGAACATGTAAAATTCTCTTACTTGCCGCAAAACAAAAGTCGCCGTGTTAGGACTTTGGAGAACCCTGACTGATGTAGGCAGGGGAGTTCTTTCGTTTGGTTTTTGCTGTTCAGTTTAACAGAAGCATGAGCACATGTGTTTGATCATCTTGCCTAGGACTAGTGAATTTTTAACCCAAGCAATGTGGGTTAGGGCACATTGTGAACTGAATGAGAGCTTATTCCTGTCTTTTTTTTTAATAGCCACTTCTAGAAAGAGTTAATTCTTATTTTAAAAAATCAACTAGCTCCTACTTTTCCTTTAACCTCACTGGACCTTCCTTTGCTAATTCCTTCTCTGTTTCTCAATGTTAGGGTCCTTTGGGTTTGGTTTTAGGCTCTTTTGCTCTTTATCTACACTCCCTTTCTGGATATCATCACTCTTCCCCATGGACTGAAAGATTATCTTTTTGTTGGCAGCTCCCAGACATATGTCTCCAGCTCAAAACTCTGCACTGAGCTCCATACTCCAACTGTCTACTTGATTTCTCCACTTGGATATTTCACAGATACATCAAACCTAATAAGGTCCTTTGATTTATATCTCAATTACAGACCTGTATCTCCCCTTCTGGAGTACGTGAGCCAGAGACCCTTAAGTCATCCTTAATTCTCTATGTTGTCCCTCCATGTCCCAGCATCTAAACCATTAACCAATTGGAATGGTCACCCTCTGGTTTGTATGAGTATCTAAAATCAATCTCAAATGTGTTTACTTTTCTCCACATCCTTAGTTCAGCCACTGTATGTTGTTCCTTTGGTCTTACTCACCATAGGCTTGCTCTTGAATCGTTATAGCTCACTTCAGACTGGTCTTCCTTATTCTCCTCTTGTCACCCTATAATCTGTTTTCCAAAAAAAGAACAAGAGTGACTTTCTTCAAAATTTCTGATTATGCCACCCACTGTCAGTTGCTTCCAATTACATTTCCAGTAAAATCTCAATGCCTTCTCATGGTCTTCAGAGCTCTCCATGAATCACGCCCTGCCAACCCTTCTGTTATATTTTGCTACTATTATTATTTGTCTGTGACTTCCGCCACTGCCTCAGTCTCCCTGTCAATTCTTTCATGCTGTCCTCGCTCATCTATAGGTCTTCCTCACTGACAGACTTTACACCAATGCCACCATTATTAATTGCTTTAATTATAGCAGTGTCCCCTCCAACAAGTCTTATATCCTTCCATTTCAACCCCTTTTAAACTAAAGTATAATCTAAGTTACGTCTGTACATTGTTTGTAAAGTTAATATTTACTAAAATTTTGGTGGAAAAAATAAAGTATCCTGCTCTCTCCTTTCCGTGCGTGATTTCTGCCTTCCAGGAGCAATTGCATTTCTTTTAGTACTTCCCTTGCCTCTGTATTGCGAAGTAATACTGTTACGTTATTTATCCTTTGTTTTTCATTTTTAAAATAAGTTTTAGTGTGGCATAAATATGTAGAACACAAACATACATTGTAATAAATAATAATTAAAAAGCGTACATTTTTGTAAACACAAAGTCAATCTGTCGAGTTCCTCCCATGTATATTCCAGGGTCATAGTCTTGGTATATGGCATCCTCTGCCTAATACAACAATTTTCTCTTGCCTACAGTCTTTTTTATATGGCTGGCTCCTTCTTCGGATCCTGCCTTCAATGCTCCTTCCTTAGAAATGTCTTCATGGGCCACCCTCTCTAGCATCTCAATCTCCATCCTATTTCTCTCAGAACTTTGTTTCTTTTTATGAGACTTTTCATGATTTATAATTCCTTAAGTATATTTGCCTGGATACCTGATTTTTCCTGTCTTTCCCCCTAATACATAAGGCCCGTGAAGATAGGAATTAAAATCTCTTTTCATTTTTGGAGCTTCAGTGCCTTGCACACTGTCATGTAGCAGGTACGCAGTAGGTACATTTGTAACATGTAATCATCAGGAAGATACAGTAGAACATAATAGCTTTTGGGCTAGACTGGTTGATAAACTTAGAAGTAGATTTAAAACTGAATTTGGTGCCTATTTCTCAACTCACTTTTTTGCATGTTTAAAGAATCCATAAAAATCCCGAGGGATGGGGCACCTGGTTGGCTCAGTCATTTGGACATCCGACTTTTGATTTTGGTTCAGGTCATGATATCAGGGTCTTGAGATTGAGCCCCATGTCCAACTCCGTGCTCAGTGAGGAGTCTGCCCCTCCCCTCCCCACGTTCTTTTTCTCTCTCTCTCTAAAATAAATAAATAAGTATGTTTTAAAAAACCCTCAGGATTAATTTAAAAATCATTCTAAGCAACAAGAGATTACAGTAAAGTGAATGGATGTTAGAAAGTATATGAAGATCAATGGCTTTTCTTGATTTGAGCAAAAATTAGACTATAAAATGAGAAATGATACAACCATTCTAATACCAAAAAGTCAGTAATTTTGGATACTAAATGTTAGGATGGAGCATTTGTTTTTCACTTTACACATTTACCACTTTTCACATCTTCAACATAGAACAGCTTCTGTTTATAATCATATTTGTGATGTCGTTTATCTATAATGGAGTTAAAAAGGAACATTTTGAAATTGTTTTAAAATGCATATCTCTGTCAAATGCTGGCGAAAAGTTAGAGGAGGCCAATGGTTTTCAAGAAAATGGGAGAGAAAGCGTATTTTTTTCATTTGTAAGAGTGATGTGTATTCCTGAGTAATTATTACGAAGATAAAATAAGACTGTTGAAAGAACATAGCACAGAAGGTCATCATGAAGCATCCCATAGTAAAATCTCTAGCCAGTGTCCAAGAAAAGAAGAATAGTCTAAAAACCACAGGAGGATTTCATCAGGGTTTATTTTTGAATATGAATCAGATAAGTGATACAGCCATGGAATGCCCCTGGGTTCCTTTCCAGTCGTCATTTTCCCAGGGATCCCTGCTCTCCAGCCATTCTAACCTTGCTTCTCCTTACACATGCTAAGTTGGTCCGGCCTCTCAGGGTCTTTGTTTCTCCTTCTGCCTAGAATGTTCTCTCCTCTAACTTGCCCTGGCCAACTCTCAGATCTCTGCTCAGATGTCACCTCACCTGAAAGACCTTCCCCACATCACTCTCTAACCCTTGAAATACTTGGCACCTGAATTCATATTGTACACATACAGCTTTTCACTGAGTAAACAGGACTCAAAGGATGCCATAATGAAACCGGGGGTTTGTTCCCCCTGGTCTTCTTTCTGGTGGTGTTCACGAGTTAGGTTGTGAGAAGTCACTTGGTAAATTTAGTCACAAAATTTAGTTAAAATATTTATCCTCTAATCATCAAACCCTCAAAATTCCCCCATAAAGTTGAAGTCTCTCTGCCACATGCCCTCCACATTCAGGCTTGCTTAGAGCTAATCACTTGCAGTGAAGAGGAAGAGTGAAGTCAGAGTCCTTGCTATTTCCCCACCTTGGGCTTCCATTTCTTCTGCTCAGTGCCCTGAGCTTCCTCTGGCTCCTCGGGGGCAGAAACTTTTAGGGAGGCTGGAAAGAGGAGTATGTTTGGGTGACCAGTGGTGTCATGGCTTGGCAACAGTGTCATGGCATGGTAATTGTGTCATGGGACAGTAGTGCTGAGCATTATGTTTGATAGGTGCTTAAAATGGTGACTCTCTGTCTCTCATGGGCCACACTGATGAGTTCTTGGGAGGCTGTCCTCTTCAAAGATGCCCCTCAGTCTCTTGGGATTTCACACTTGTTCTTTGAAGAAGGCTGGTTCATCTTCTCTAGTTGGTCACTTTCAGCGCCTGCCTTGTCCCTTGGGTATATGGGGGGATACTTCCAGGCTATATTTGAAACTGTGTGTGTGTGTGTGTGTGTGTTTGTGTGTGAAATAGAACACAGACATAAATGAGTGTATAAACTATCAAGGTAAAGCTTATTAACAGTGATAGAGCAATTGTATGTGTAACTTTGACTCAGTCGTTTAAATAGCAAATCCTATCCCTTCCTAGAGTGTGTGTAAGTTGGTGATGGGTCTTGCCAACCTGGATCCTCACTGCTGCCCCCCACCTCTGGCTGTACAAAGTCAATACTCATTTATTGAGTAGAGGGTCAAATGAATGAATAGCTAATAAATTATGATATAGAGGGTAGACTGTTATTCAGCAATTAAAAACCAGGCTTATAAAGATTATTTGATATCATTAAGAAACAAAATAACAATTAAGCTATTCTTAAATGGGAAAATAAAGTAGAATATAAAACTTTAGCAAATGTGTGCACAGAGACACACATGCACATACACACAGGTACATACCCACATATATACTTTGTGTGTCTGTGTGTATGTTAATAGACTAGGAAGAAGAATACACATACCTATGTAATTATTCTATGTAATGGGATTTGGGATAATTGTTTGCTTTTTTTAATTATATTTTTTAAGTGTTCTGCTATTTAAATGTTCTGGCTTTATGATCAGGAGACATTTTAAGAAAGAAAATAAAAAGAGAGTTGTAAAACTAAGGAAAAAGGAAAGAAAAATGAAATCCTTGAAACATTCTCCCAAATCTGCCATGGGGGAGTGATTGGGCTCGTCGCACTGAGGGAGGCCTGGGGGCGAAACCCTCAGGCCTCTCGGAAACCCAGTGTGCCTTTGGCAGCTAATATGTCTCATCATATAAAACAGTCAGCTCAAGATAAAGTTCAGAGCCTAACGCAGTATATTTGTCTTTTGCTTTGTGAGGGATGGGGCCTGGCCTTGCTGTTGATGTCAAATTTTGGACATCTACCATTTGTGAGGTGTTGTGCTTGACGTCAAATCCTCAGTGCAGAATTTTTTAAAGATGAGAGTTATTTGGAATAACAATGATATGGCAGGGCCTAGACTTCCTCAGATGGCCTCACAAAGGCACTCTTTGGTTTGAATCCTGTCTTCGCCACATACTGATGTGTGACCTTAGGACACAGTAAATCTTTTTGAAACTCACTTTTTTCAACCACAAAACTAGTGAGATTAGCCTATGTGTCACAAGTTTGCTGTTTGATTAAATGAAATCATATATATGTGTGTGTGTGTGTGTGTGTGTGTGTGTGTGTGTGTGTATATATATATGTATATATACAGTGCCTGGCACACAGACATATTATTTTCTTACATTATTGTTTTCTTATAAATATTTTAAAAGAAGTAAAGAGAAAAGGACTCTATAATTTCTTAATTTCTTCGGCCTTGGTAACTAGAAACAAGTTGGAGGCATGAACAGAGATACACACTCAGAGAGAGGCGCTGGTTTCGGAGAAGGATCAGACATCTGACGTGAGGTGATGAGAAGTGAGCAGGGAGGAGCATGGATCTTGAATGGAAGTAGTGGGCTAAGAGGGGGATTGGGGATTTGGGTATGGGCTCCATAGAGGGTGTTATAAAACCTTTGGGAAGGATCATTGCAGACAGCAGTTGTTGACCAAAGACCTGCTTTGGAGTGAGGAACTTGACCTGTTTAAGGAAACAGAAACAGTTGCTAGAGAAGAGAGCGAGAGCAATGTGATATTCGTGGAGAAGAAAAGTGGTCAAGGGTCAAATGCCTTAGAGAGGAGAACAAAGGACAGGAAATGGTGGGTGGCCCTGAACAATTTCCAGGGTTCAGTGGGGGAAAGGAGAATGCAGGTAGCAAGCAAATTTAGAGTGATGTATTAAAACCAAAAACAAATTTGGAAATTGGGAGTGTTAGATTCCAGCCCTGACACTCGGATGAACTCTCCGTGTGATTCTAGGCAAGTTATGCAATATTTCTAAGTCTTGGTTTTCTTGATTTTAAAACTCCGCTGATGGCCTGATGATTTCTAGGTTTGCTTCTCCCCTTGTAGTTTCACGATACTTTCTGAAGCCCTTTGGCAAGGAAAGAAAACAGAATAATGTTAACAATGTGGTCCCATGAAAGCTTTTCCTAAAGATAGAACTTGGGCTCACAAAGAAGGCAACATTGGGAATGCCGGAAGGCAGAAATCAAATAGTAATTTCCCCTCAGATGGAGTTACAGGTAGAGTAGATGGAATAGATGCTATCAAGAACATTGAATGGATATGTTTTCTTTTGATCTCAAAAAGGAAGAAAATGTTAAGGTAAAAGCAACATTCCTTGAGCACCTGCTGTGTACCAGACGTTATGTATTGAAGGCATGAAACTGAGCTCTATGCCCAAAGCCTTCCCCCAAATAGCTCATGGTCTAATCAGGGACACACAAAAACCATAACTATAGTGGATGTATTAGTGTAATAACGGGAAAGGTACAGCGTAGAAGTGGATTGGGGGGCAGTGGTTACTTTGGAGAGAGGACCAAGTTGGCTTGATTTTGAAGAAATAACCAAGAATGACTTTCTGGAAAGAGAAAATAGCATGTTCAGTGTACCAAGATGTGATCATACAACTAAAAGTTATTCTGAAATATGTTAAAATATAAAATTTGTTCACAAAATTAAAATGTGTTTGTTGGGGGCACCTGGGTGGCTCAGTTGGTTAAGCATCTGCCTTCAGCTCAGGTCATGATCTCGGGGTCCTGGGATCAAGTCCTGCATAGGGCTCCCTGCTCAGTGGGGAGCCTGCTTCTCCGTCTCCCCACTGCTAGTGTTCTATCTCTCGCTATCTCTCTCTCTCAAATAAATAAACAAAATCTTTAAAAATGTGTTTGTTGTAGTTATATATAAAGTTTAAGTAGTAAAAATAAAGCTGGAGAGGTAGGCAAGAATTTATCATGACCTTAAACTTTATATATCTTCATTAAGGATTTAGTTTCCCCCTGTGGGTGTAAAGGGGAAACATCAAAAGGGTCGAGTCAGGAAGAGTTTAGCATTATAAGACAATAGGATGGATAGGGTGTCAGAAGTGTATTTTCATAAACTTGCTTGTATGTATTGAATACACAAATGCATGAAAAATCACTCCTATTTATAGTATTATTGAAAATGATATCTTTTGAATAAAGCACCAACACTCCCATAGTATTATAATTTACATCAAGCCCTATATTATACTTACACTCTGAACTATATAATGCTTTATATACTTTATTTACTTAATGAGATGTATACTGTAACATTACCATACAAAAAATACTCAAATAAAGCCAAATGTACATTGCTCAGATCATGTGGAGCATCAGACATTTGTGTACAATATTTTCACAAGCATCTCAAGATGCCAGATCTTTTCACAACTTCTGTAATTGCTGTTTAGAAACAAAGCACTTGTGCTTCTTTCAGTGTCTCACTAATTCTCTAATATACCTATGGTCAGACAATAGAGTAATCATCCTCAGAACCTCAGGACATTGACTTTCCTATCAAGAACTTCATCATTTGATGTTTTCAATTATATGGGTTCATCTTGTTTTTGGGTTACATTTTCCCATCTCTCTACTCAAGGCAGGCATTTTCTTAACTCTTAGCTAGACTCCATGTCCTCTTTGCCTTTGCTCATAATATCTCCTCTCATGGGAACAACCTTGCCCTCATCGTATCCAGATTCTGCTATCCGTCAAGACTCTTCTGATATCCTGAAATTATAATGATCTAACACCTTCCTCATGTCCTTTAGCACTTACACTATGGAGTTCTTATGATATGCTATGTATTTTTAAAAATAGGGCATCATCAAAGCCTGACAATACGCAGTTTGAGCCTCAGATAAATACCTTCAGCCAGCCCATTGAAAGCTTACCTAGAAAACCAAGGTTCTGGAAAATAAGTTTCCAGAAAGAAGCAGGGAAGAATGAAGAGAAAATTTGAGATAACTATAGTAGTGCTTCAGTTCTGTGAGTGAATGGGAAGTTAGGGTGTGGAAGTAAAGTAGCAATGTTAGAGAAGAAGAGGAACAAGAGTGGAGAGAGTGCCGTGTTGTTTTCTAATTTTTAAGTCATTTTTTAAAGATTTCTTTAAGAGAGAGAGAGAGAAAGAGAGTGTGGGTGGAGGAGGGGTAGAGAGAGAGGGAGAGAGAGAGAATCTCAAGCAGACTCCCTGCTGAGCATGAGCCTGACATCTCAGGGCTCCATCTCACCACCCTGAGATCGTGACCTGAGCCAAAACCAAGAGTCCAGTGCTTAACTGACTGAGCCACCCAGGTGCCCCTTAAGTCATTTTTAAGTTATGTTTGCATTAGAGTTTTAGGATCTATTTAGTAAACCATAATTAACTTGAATTTGAACACAATGAAACATTTATCTTGGTTAATTGAAGCACTTCACCAACAGCGTATTTGGCACATTGACCAAATCAAATTTCATGTGATTAGAATTTAATGACAGTGTCAATGCACCTACATGAAGATCCATTTTCTTGGTTGTCTTAATAAAGCACAGAGGCATCTACATAGAGAAATAAAATGTCAGAACTAGGAAGAAAATAAATGAGTGGTAACATATTAATGTAAGTGAGGGTAAATTTGCAAAATACTGAAGTTCTTGCTAAATTGTGAAATCAAAGAATAACATTCAACGACAAAAGAACAGATGCCACCATATGAGAATATGCACATGATAACAGAAATAAGGGAGGGAACACCTGTTAAACTTAATTTCATTTCCAAATTTTGTGTGAAATGTCTCAAAATATTTAAAATCATTTTGAAAAATCTAAATAAGAACAATCTGGGAGAAAAAATGCTTATAAAGCTTGCATTTATTTTAGATGATGTGCTGTACGATGTTCATTCACATTCTCTCTTCTTTCCTTCTGAAACCGAAAGGACAATATTTGCACTAACGTGAATGCTGCCTAATTGTGGATTGTTGAACACAGGGACCCTTGTGCATAGAGGTTAATATGGATTCATGTTCTTCCATAGCTTGTAAAATCGCAGTGCAGATACAGATTTCTGTTTGGTTAGTAGGAAAAGTGAGGCCTTTATGGTGACACAGAAAACCTCAAGTCTTTCTGCAAGTCTGCTTTAATATAAAGAATTATCTTGAAAGATACTGATCTAAGTTAGAGCACTTCCTTTGCTATAGGATAGTATTCTGGTCTCAGATAGAAAACCCTTCCCTGAAGAAAGAATGCTGAACACTTAGTGCTAACTCTGCCCCAGAGTGAACTGTAGTCAGACAGTAAATATGTATTGAATGAGTGAGTCACCATTTATAATTATTCCAACATTTTGTTCCTTTCCAAAAGTGGCCTTCTTGTTTTAAAAAATGTCTGTAGATAAAGTTCTAACACAACAAATAATTACTGTGAAGTCGTTTCCAAATCCTAACTTAAAAAATTTTATTTCAGAAAATATTTAATATGGTAATATGGGGGTACAAAGGTGAATCCGTTTTGATTCTTTGGAATCCTGAGGTCTCCAGTTCATACTAAAATGTTTGGGTGCTATGATTTATTATGGTTATTCTAATTAATAAAATAAAAATTATGGTGAACATTTATTGAAAGGTTACCCAGTATCACATCCTATGATAAGAGCATTACATGTGCTTTTCCCAAAAGTGAATGTTCTGGACAGCCCTATGCAGCACTTGTGTGGATTAAGTCACTGTATCTTTCTCAAAGTTACTTAGCTGGTAGTAGGTTATGAATCCAAATAATCTTAAGTTCAGAATCTGTTTTTGGAGTCATTAAATTTTGTATGTTGGTATGCAATTCAGTTTTATTTGGTTTATTGTTCTAAATCCAACTATACTTATAACCTTTTGAAAGAATGTATCAGGTTATAAATTTATGATTTAAGGAAACTGAGCATGTTTGCTTGAGATGTTCTTACTGAGCATCATGATACTTATTATTTTAATCATCAGCCATACTGTCAGTTATATTAGTGACCTTCAGTACTGACTGAACCTCAGAAGCATACTGATACATGAGATAAAAGTAACATATTTTTGTATTTTCACAGCATGCATCAGTGATATATATAATGTGATACCATCCACCCTCAGTCCATGTGTAGATGTACTGTATCTTAATGATTATTATTTCAAGTTTTAAATATTTGTTACTGTCCTTTTTTCTATCAAGGGAAGATTTTTTTGCCTTTCTTGTAATTACTTTAAGATTCATTCTAGTTTTACATCAGAGACAATGAACACATGTGTGGAAAATAAAAGAATTCATTGGAATTCATATTAAAATTACCCCCAAAATGGCCCACATATATAATACATGCCTGATTATTTTCCAAGAATTGTCACAGTAAATATTTTCTCCATTATCCCCACCCCCAGTGTGTGTGTGTGTGTGTGTGTGTGTGTGTGTGTGTGTGTGTGTGTGTCTAGGAAAGATGAGGAGAGGGAGAAACAGAGAGAAGGGGACAACAGACAGAGGTGGTGGAACTGTTATTCTAGTACTTGAGAATTTTATTAGTGTTGTAAAAATTTGATAAAAAAGCGATGAGTATTTTTAGATTTATTCTTAAGATCTTTTAACATCAATTCGATATAGAATAAAATGAGATGGCATATTGGCAATCACCTAGTCTTTCTGGAGAGAAGATGTAATATACTTTAATGATTAAAACAAAAGAAAAAGTCTCTTCTGTACTTTTAAGGAAAACACACCTCTTTGTAGTATAGATTTAATTTTTCTTAATATTCAGTCAGAAGAATTATTATATCTGAAGAAGTAAGTATATTATTACTATGTTAGTTATATGTGGATCAAATTAAAATGAACTATACATAATTTTTATATAATTAATTCAAAACAGAATCAATTAAAATGAACTATACATAATTTTTATATAATTAATTCAAAACAGAATGAAGAACTTTGATAGCAGATTGGATATGAATAATGCAGGTTCTAAGGGATTATTTCTTCAAAAACATTGGCTAAAGAGTTAACGGAATAGTCAAATATATGTATTATATATTTTATAAATGTAATATATATACCACAGCAGGATAAAATAATAAAAATCGAAAAGGTCAAGTCATATGTTCTGTGTGGAATATTTTCCTAGTTATAATATAAATTTATGTTCTAAAAAAGGAAGGAAAGAAATGACGAGGCTTAACCTCAATATAATAAAAGGATACCTACTGTTATAAGTTCTTTTTATTGATAATAACCGTATTTTACAGTTTTTAGCTCTCTGTCTACAATTGGCTAAGTTTGAAAACATGGTATTTTATGAAATGAAACATGCTTATGTAAGTGATGATTCATTTTTTTTCTGTAATTTACTGTGTAAAGGTTTTAAAAATGTTTAGTAGAAAGCTTCAAGAGTATTTTATATAATAATTTCAATGCTGTGTCCCCTGCATTTGCTTTGACATGTTACATGCATTACTTTATTAAATTGTGATTGTCGAGAAGTTGGACTATGTGGTGCATGCAATTAAAAACCGTATTGCTCTTCTATACATGCCTACATGTAAGTGACCCCATGGGTCTCCCAAAGTGTGCCTTTAACTGTTCCAGAATTTTTACTGTGCATCTGTTGCTGGCATCTAGCCTCCCACCCACACAGGCTAAGTCTAACTAAATGAAGTTTATGCTAGTGCAATAAAGTATGTAAAGATGAAGTAATAAAATGGGAAGACAGTTACCTTATTAGTGGCATTGCTGAAAAAGCTTCCCTAGAATGTGTGCACATGTGTGAAAGAAAATAGAGTGTGTGTGAGTAGGAAAGCCTAGAAAATAATTTATCCAAATAGTATTTCTTACATATCTTTTTATGTTATATATTCCAGATGGGATTTATACAGCTCAATGAGGACTTCATATTTATTGAACCACTCAATGACACAATGGCCGTAACGGGTCACCCACACCGTGTATATAGGCCGAAAAGGTCCATGGAGGAAAAAGTCACAGAGAAGTCAGCTCCTCAGAGTCATTACTGTGGTATCATTTCAGGTAATGCCTTCTCCCGGAAGGGTTTAACAAATATGCAATATGAGATGAATACATGAAGACTTTTTCTCTTCCCTTTCTTCCTATCTGTCCATCTCTCTGTCCCTCTGCCTGTCTGTCCGTCCATCCAACTACTGGTTTTATGCTTTTCTTAAAATGTGGAATCTCTTCTGGTTAGTATCAATTGAATATATTGATTTTAGACTTCTCTTTTAGTCTTCTGCAAAGTGCTACATTTTGGTATCAAAAGATGGAGCTCTGGAAGGACTTCAGAGATTAACGTATAACATGCCCTGTATCTCTCTCAAACAGTGAAGTGTTCCTCGTGGTATACTGTTCACCTCACTGGCAGAGAAATGACATCAAGAGAATTCCTGATCTCCCGAAACTGAATACTGAGCTCATGGCCTTATTTTAGTCCACCTCTTTGAGCACATGATAGATATCTCTTTACTTCGACCAGATGCCTCTTCTACTGCTTTCTTCTTCTTCTTCTTTTTTTTTTTTTTTATTTGGCCCAAGTAAAAATCATCTTGGAGATTAAAATTAACAGTGTAATAGGGAGAAGAGTAAAGATTTATTTCTTTGAATTTTATTCTCAGTATCAAAATACCTTAAACCTGGACGTTTCAGAAGCTCATAAACATTTCCAACCATCAAATCCTAGTCTTTGTCTGCCAGTTCTGCACAGAAATAAAATGGGGCTGACTGTTTTGTGCACTTTCTTACTTCCTTTGGCAGAGACGTCTGTGTTAGCAAGAACGGTAAGGAAAACGAATGATTTCTATTATGTAAGTAGGACCTGAAAGTCATAGCCAACACTCAGAAAATAATTAGAAGTGTCCCTAGGAAAAAATTTTAGAGATCTAATCCAGACATCTCAGTGAATAGTCACTGATAGGAGAAACATTTCCAGTTAGAATCTAAGGAAATATGAATTTATACAAGAATTCTTGTTGTAAAGACATAAAAAGTTGACTTGCAGATTTAAAATTAGGTGTTAGTAGAGTTAGGGCCAAGATACCAATTCAAAAATTGGTTATGGTATTTGAGGCGAGTTTAGGTCTATGACTTGTGGCAATTAGTAGCATTTGTAGCAGACATAGGCCACTCCTATCCTCGCTTGCTTAGGGTGTACAGATTCAGAAAGAATTACAATATATTTCTGTTTAAATATATTTATCTCAAGTTAATCCGCGATTTCTGTTTTCTTCCGTGAAAGCTCATGGTATCAGTCTGTATGGGAAGCATCTTCAGAAGGGGTTAAGGGGATCTCTGTGCCCCACTATTCACCGGACATGATTTAGTCAATTTAAGTGAGACACATCCCTCTTCTCTCTTTGAAGAGAGAAGGAGATAAAACTGCTGAACAGAAGTCATAGCATTAGGACCAAGCCAAAGAAAGTCTCTTGTGTTGAGGAATGATAGCAGCAACAACTTGGATTTAGTTCATTTAAGGAAATTGTCTTGTATGAATTATACTAAAAATCTACGCTGTGCAACTTTCAAACCACAGTAAGTTCCAGCTCTTCTAATTACTCATGTACAGGATGACACAAAGCAGGCTGTGTGTGCCATGGTGCACAGAAGAAAGGTTTCTAGAAAATAATAATTAATATTATTAATTAATAATTAATAGGTTTATAAAGCATAAACACAGTTAATATTTGGCAAACATTGCTCATAAAGTTTCTTATTATGTTTATTTTTAAGGCATGACTGTTAGGTATTAATTGACCTATTTGGGTCAGGCACTTGCATGCAAGGCGTATTAAGCTGCCAGTTGGATGATTCACCCAGCTTACCTATTTTCCAATATGTTTTAAATTTAGGTCTAGAATTTTAAAAATGGCTTTAAAATTAACAATATGTGAAATAAAATATTGATTTACTTATACCAATATGTCTAATTGTAGCTCTTCCCTTTTTACTTCAGGCTGATGTATTAACATATTAAAAATTTGATTCAACTTTGGATAATGTTGCAGTATTTGCCTTCATGCCATGGAATCAAAAAGTTTCCTTGTATTCAGATTGGTCCTTGCACTATTCTCCTTCATCATTTTAATGCTTAGGTATATTATGTTTCTATGTATTGACTTCATGAATATTTTTTCTGAACAGGAAACTTCATCCTTTAGGATGACTTGCTGTGTTCTTCTATAAAAGATAATAGAGAGAAGGCACATGAGGTTGAGAGCCAGAGCCCCGCTGGATCCAAGGCATAGCTTTGGTTTCACTCCAGCTCAATACTCTTCTCCAGCTCGGTATTCTGTCAATTCCCTTAAACTTTTTAAAAATTTTACTTTAGTATAGTTGCCATACAATGTTACATTAGTTCCAAGTGTGCCACATAGTGATTTGACACTCTGTACATTACTCAGTGCTCACCACAGTAAGTGTAGTTACCATCTGTCACTATACGAAGTCACTACAGTATTATTGACTATATTCCTTATGCTGTACTTTGCATTTATTTATTTATTTATTTATTTATTTATTTATTATTTTTTGTACCTCTTAATCCCCTCCCCTATTACACCCATCACCCCACACCCCTTTCCTCTGGCAACCGCCAGGTCATTCTCTGTATTTATGAGTCTGTTTGTGGGTTTGTTTGGGTTTTTTTTGGTTGGTTGTTTTTTGTTATCTTTTGTAGATTCCACATATATGTGAAATCATATAGTATTTGTCTTTCTCTATCTGACTTACTTATCTTAGCGTAATGCCCTCTAGGTCCATCTATGCTGTCATGCATGGCAAGATCTCATTCTTTTTTATACCTGAGTGATAGTCCATTGGATATATATCACATCTTCTTTATCCATTCATTTTCCCATGGACACTTCGGTTGCTTCCATATCTTAGCTATTGTAAATAATGTTACAGTATACATAGGGGTAAGTATATCTTTTCAAGTTTTCATTTTCTTTGAGTAAATACCTAGCAGCATAATTACTGAGTGAGGTGGTATTTCTATTTTTAATTTTTTGTGGAACCTCCATACCGTTTTCCACTTTCGCACCTTAGCTGCTTCTTTTTTTTTTTTTTTTTTAAAGATTTTATTTATTTATTTGACAGAGAGAGAAACAATGAGAGAGGGAACACAAGCAGGGGGAGTGGGAGAGGGAAAAGCAGGCTTCCCGCAGAGCAGGGAGCCCAATGCAGGGCTCTGTCCCAGGGCACTGGGATCATGACCTGAGCCAAAGGCAGATGCTTAACGACTGAGCCACCCAAGTGCCCCGCACCTTAGCTTCTTTATTTGCAACACAAGCATGACCAGTCACTTCACAGGGATATAGAGCTAAATGGCACAGCTCTTATTCTTAAGAGGCAACCAATGTATTATTTTACTAACTGGTGAGTAAGTAATTATACTGTAGTATGGTAAGAACTCTGACAGTCAGTCAGTACACAAGAAACTGATATCAGGGGACTGAGCCACAAAGATCAAGTAAAACTTATCCTGATTACAGACTTATGTCTCTGGGGAAAAGGGGAACAGAGAGTGCAGATTCTGATAATGGACTTTGGAGTCTCCGCCTATGTTCACAAACTTATGCTACCGCTTCCTAGCTGTGCGACTTTGGAAGACCGACTTTCTCTCTCAAAAGCTTCATCTACAGTATACAGAATGGGGATAGTGATACCCGAACCTCAGAGCTGTTGTCAGAATTAAATTAGATTACGTATGAAGGTGAAAAACTTGTGTGAAGTTTTTAGTGCATGTTGTTAGGCAGGGAAGAACATTTTAGGCAAAAGGAGCAATGCGTGCAAAAGCATGAAGGCAGGAGACAGCATCCATGGGGGGGGGAGCTGAAGCCAAATGGCTGCAGTAGGGACATGAGATACAACTCTGCAAAGGTGGGCATGAACTGGATGCTGAAGGGACTTCATTGTGTGTGCTATGGTAAGGACTTTACATGGGAGCAAAAAGGTTTTAAGCAGGCAAGTGACATCAATATATATTAAATAACATTTTAGTAAAAACTTATGGATATCTTTAGGACTCACTGTTGCAAGAAGGAGATTTGTAGAACTGAAGAACACCGATCTATTTGAGCAGGACATAGAGATGACCTCTATTCTTAGAGTTAACTTAACCAGAAATAGTTTCCATATGCCATCTGTTACTGTTGTGGAGATTACTGTCATTATATGTCGGGCATTATGGAGAGCACACATTGAGCATTGGTGACTACACATTTTAAAATTTCTTCACTAACTGGAAGTGTGTGGTATCAACTAGACAAGAAGCCATCAAAGAGAACATCTTAATAAAAAGATTACTTCAATATGCATGATTCATATACAATGGTTAACTGGTGTGATGGAGTCTACCATTTAGTTGAGATTCTTAAGAAACATTCTAGGATGTTCCATGTAGTCTCTTTAAATATAACATGCAAATAAGAATGTAGCACCGTGGCAGATTGGAGCTAACACAGCTGTCACTAGCTGGGGTGATAAAGGAAACAAACTTTTTTCTCTCTCTTACTTTGTCTACTTACCATTCTTTCTACAGTTCAAAAGCCCCTCATTTTATAACTCTCCCCTTGGTTTCTTCTTGTCTTATTTTTCTTGCATCTCTGTCTCCTCCGTGGGCATATCTTCTTCCATATATACACCCCCGAAATGTAAGCATTTCCCTGGGCTTCCTCCTTTTCTATTTCTTGCACCACACAGTTTCCTAAGGGTGATATAATCCAAATCCATGGCTTCAACCTCACTTATACATTGATTAGTTCCAATCCCCGTTTTAACCTCTCTCCTGTCAGGTGTTTAGTCACTGGTACTCAGCTGTCTCTCAGACACTTCAGACTTAATCAATCTAAAGCTGAACCCATCATCTTCCTTCCCAAACTCCCCTGCTGATATCCTCCACCATCTATCTACCTAGTCACTCAAAAATAAAAACTAAACAACCCCCTACCCCCACACAAACCAAAACAAATAACAACAGCAACAAAGGAGAGTAATTCTAACCACATCCCTTTTCTTCCCCTAAGTCTGATTAATTTTCCTTGTGATGATGTCTACTTTCTAATATTTTGCCTATCTTTTCATCCTTTCTGTTCCTACCATTGCATGATTTTCACATAGAAAGTCAGTGACATATCCTTGTAAGAGAGCTGTATATATATTTCTCCCCTATAGTTAGTTTATTTGGTGTTGACCCTGCCAAGACAAGTCTTTTCATCTACTTGCAGGAATGCCTCCTACTAAATATTACAAGTGTATACAACAATATACTAACTGTGGGTAGGTTTGAGATTATGATTAGAGAAATTACAAAATTCATTCCTAATTGTTATAGACATCAAGATACAGATAAAACCAATTTCTTATGTTGTCTTTCATCAAGGTCTTTGGTTTTAATTACTAAATATGGATCCATAAAGTGAACTTTTAACTCTTGTGGTCCTGTTGCAGATGGCTTCTGTTGTTTTTGTTCTTCAACGTTGTGTTTCATGACATAATGCCTTTTTAAAAAATTATTAAATAGGAAGTCTTTGCATTTGTGTTTATAACACTTTTGTTTACTTACTTAACTAATTCTTTTTGATAATTTGGGTAAAACTTTGTTCATTAAATAGACTTCAGTCTGGGTCACTGCTAGGAAGAAAAGGAGAAAGTGTAAATTATGAAGATATCTCAGAACAGTAGAGTTTCCAACAATGGTAGTGGGATATAGTTCATGTTAGATCTCAGAGATAACTCAGTTGGCCCTAGAAGTCAGTAATAGAAGGGAAGCAGTAATGCAGAAATTCAAGGTATAAATTAATCCTGGCACCATGAAAAGATGTTGGAGGGCAAGAAAGGTGGAATAGATAGTCTGCAAAGTAGAATGGAATAGCCTTGAATTGAATTGACAGGTCAAGGCCACAGTACCTGGAACAGGACTCAAGGAAAGCAACTTATCAGAAGCTACCATCATGGGCTAGAACTGTGAGAATACATACTTTGAAATTCAAAACAAAGTTAGAGACACCCAGGAAAACGTGACCAATTGAACACACATGTTTATCTCCATGGGAGTCTACTAAACACCCATGTTTACTTCTAGGGATTCCATTAAAATTATAGTAAAGAATATAATAAAGATGTCAGCTCCCAAGTACAAGTTTGGGAAAGAGGTGGTAGCAGTTTAGGGGCATCAACAGAATTTTGGTAAATGGCAAGGAGCAGAACAGGTAATCAGTGATTTAACAATGCATTGTGGAGATGGTTGCCCAAGTGTAGAAATTTATTAAGACTAATTGAATTGTACACTTCAATGGCTCCATGTGTTGTCATGTACATTATATCTCAATAAAGCTGTTAAAATAATAAATTCATTATTGAAGTATCACATGCATACAGGAAGTTGCACAAATGTTGTGTCCAACTGCTAAATTTTCCCAAAATGAAAATGAAAATATCCCCAAATTTTCCCATGTAGTTAACACTCAGATCACAATATAGAAAATATTAGCACCACAGATGTCCCCCTTATGCCCTTTCCTAAGCACTAATATCTCTTCCCCCAAGATATTTGTTATCCTGACTTCTAATATCATATCTTCCCAGTTTTTGTTTCTATAAATGGAAGCATATACTACCTACTCTTCTGTAATTGGCTTTTTTACTCAGCATTATATTTGTGAGGTTCATCCATGTTCTTGCACATTGTAGTTGTTGGTTCATTTTCCTTGCTCTAGAACATTCCATTGTATTAATAGGCCAAAATTTTTTCATCCATTATACTATAGACGGTTATTTGAACTATTAAGAATAGTACTACTGTGAATAATTTGTACATGTGGTTTTCATGCATTTCTGATGAGTATATATTTTAGATCATTGATCATTGGGTATGCAAGTGTTCAACTTTAGTGGTTACTGCTAGCCAGTTTTTCAAAGTGTTTATCCTAATTTAAACTCCTTGCCTGTATGTGTATAGAACTTCCATTTGTCCCCACATTCTTGTCAACACTTAATATAATCATCTCTTTATTTTAGCCATTCTGGGGATTTTAGTATTTTAATTAATTGTGGTTTTAATTTGCATTTCCTTGAAGACTAATGAGACTGAGCACCTTCTCATATGCTAATTAGCCATTTGGATGTCTTTTCTTGTGTGTGAGAAATGGCTGTTCAAGTCTTTTGCCAATTTTTCAGTTGGGTTATCTGTTACTTATTTAGAATAGCTTTTAATTTACTATGGAAAAGCATTGTAACTATCTTCTCCCACTTGGTGGCATGCTTTTCATTCTGATAGTGGCATGTTTTAATAAACAAATTTTACATTTTATGTACTTAAATGTATAAATATGTTTATTTGTGGTTACTGCTTTTAGTTGGCTCTGTTTGAAGAATCTTTATTTCCCTAAGGAACTTCTACTGTGGGATCCTGATGGAAGACAGAACCCAGTCTTTTGTAACCCATGCATAATGTTTTAGTAATTAAGGGCCTCTGCCTGAATTGAGGATGTGTGAGGCAATCACTTAAAGCAATTTCTGCAAGTAGACCTTTATTTTGTCACTGGTTTCAAAAAGGAAATTGTGATTTTTTTAATTGGGTTATTTTATTTACTCTGTGCTAGAAATTTGAGTAATACAATCTTATTATAAGACATCAACAACACTAGAAAGTAGATGTCGTTGTTTTTCAGTTTACAGATGAGGAAACCAAGGCTAACTGAGTGACATTAGTTTCCCAAGTGGCAGGGCTAATAAATGGTAGAAGTCTGGTCTGTTTGATCCAAAGTCATGCTCCAAAGCCAGATGCCCTTATAGATTCCATGTGTGCAGGGAACTTATTTGTTTTTTGCTCACCATTGTATCATCATCAGCATATTTTGGTATTAAGTTAACATTTCTTAGAATTATTGAAGAAATGGGAATTTTGTATTTGCTTTCCTAATATGGAGTCACATTGGAAAATCCATTTTTGTGTTGCAGATAAAGGAAGACCTAGATCTAAAAAAAAAACAGAAAGTGGAAGAGGGAAACGATATTCATACAAATTACCTCAAGAATACAACATAGAGACTGTAGTGGTTGCAGACCCAGCAATGGTTTCCTATCATGGAGCAGATGCCGCCAGGAGATTCATTCTAACCATCTTAAATATGGTAGGCAAACTTTAAAGTGCGCTTGGAATTTTTTCAAGAAAACTCTAAGGAAGAAATGTGTGAGTATAATGACATTCTTTAAAAATTAACTCATTACTATTCCTTTCTTTTATTGACATCAGTAAAAAAAAAAAAATGCTTTGAGTATGCCAAATTGCTCCATCTCAAAAGAGATATCAAAATAATAATTCACATCTTCTAGTAAAAGAAACCATTCTTATTGTTGATTTTGATGTGGCAAAACTCTCTGTTAGTCTTTTCTCCCTTTTTTAAATGCCCTTCTTTTCATTCTCTTATAAAAGGCCATTTGCTGAAATTAGAAATGTTATACTTCTTTGTATGTGCGGCCCCACCCAAAGTATTATACATTATGAGGTGGCACAAAAGTGGAGGTTGGTAATCCACCGAGCTCTTACATAGGTATGTAAAATTTGATGTCAGATATAATACTAGTTTGTGAGTAAGACCTAATAGCAGATAGCTCAGTTTTTAAGCAGCTGGATCACATGTGGCTAAGTTCAGTTAACAATTTCTGGACTGCAAAAATCTAGTTTGTACCTAGCATCTTACAGATATTTACCACCAAATGAATCCTTTGACTTAATTGCATACCCTGCTGGTTAAACCTCCTGCAAGGCAGAATTAGAAGGTTGGAGTGAAGAGTGGTTCTTAGGGGAGAATGAACATAAATAAAAGCCAAAGGCAAATGTCCATTTATGATTCCAGTTACCATATAAGGCAGGGTAGGAACCCCTGATTCGAGGATAAATATATGATGTTTCACAAAATTCTATTTTTACTGTTTTTGCTCATTTTTACTATTTGGCTTACTTGAGTGGTGAACAGATTTTCCCATACTTCTGTCATTTCTATGTTCAGCTACCCCCAGAGCGCTCCGCCAGCATTCTTTTACTGGGTTGACTAACATAAGCCTACCAACTTCAGTTTCTTCTACGTAGTTCTAGAACTGAAAGTAGAGGTTTGGTTTTACATTCTATTACAAATTAAATAAATACCAATACCATATTTTACAAAAAATCAAGGCACCACATAAAAATTCACCTTGCTTTCCAGCATTACTACACACACCATGCTTTGGGAAAAACAATTATAATGAGGATCTGATACCATTAATCAACAGTGGCCTGCAAGCTTGTCTTCCTGGGTAGCATTGAAGAGAAGAGCTTTGAAAACCCTTTTCCTTTTTGGCAGCTAGCTTGGGGAGAGAAAAAAAATACTCCAAGGAATGAATCGGGAAGTGGCATAATGCAGGCTTAGTTTTCAGGACTGTTTCTCAGAAGAAAGGAGGACACTGGCATTTTGTGGTCTTAAGAAAAATTCTAGGGTTTAGTTACTAAAATGCTTGTCTTCAGTATTGTGAAAGGCCATCCTTCCCTCTGTATCCCACTGAAATGCCTAGACAGTCAAGGTTGTGATGAGTATCTCAGAAGCTAGGTCTAAATTTCTTGGTATTTAAAATGAATTACCTAAGTTATTCTTGCCTATTAAGCTAATTTTAAAGTTACTTAAATGTTTTTAAAATATATATATATATTTAATATTTATATATATATATATATATATATATATATATATCTCAACTAAATTGAGACTTCTCCCATGTCTGGGCCTTAAGAAAAATAAATATGATTTTCAGTTTTATTTTAGGATTTTTATTTTTATTTGTTTTTAGGTTTTTAACCTTTTCCAACACAAGAGTCTTGGTGTGCAGGTCAATCTTCGTGTGATAAAGCTTATTCTGCTCCATGAAACTCCAGTAAGAAAGTCTTGAGTTTTTTGTTCAATTAAGTGGGTGAGAAGTTGTGTTCAGGTACTTTTAAGTAAAGTGAATGTGAGGAGTATGTTTTTTATTGACTTGAAAATCCAGAAATATCCACTAAGTCCCTTAAACTATACATGAAACTGGCCTTTAGATTTGGTTAATACCTCAGTTTTATTCTAAAAATGGAATGTTCTTTGTTTCCAAGATTCCTGACAACAAACCTTAACTTTCCAAGATGTAATTTTTAAAAGTGATTTTTAATGACAGTTTTATTTTCTTATTTAAACATGTGCTTTTGAAACCTTTTCTTATCTGTAATTCATTTTAGACAGAGAATATTCTGTGGTACTGTTTTAGTATGCTGCTTAACTAGATCTTTGGAAAACATTTGTTTCTAAGTTGTAGAAATAATTAAGTCATTTAAGTCTCAAAGTTCCACATTCTTAATACACTGCTCTTCTTTTTCAGAATAGTATGGAACAGATTTTGTAGTTATTTTACCCTCACAAAGTTTCAAGATTTTTAGCTCAGGCTGAATTAATTCTGAATGTCTTCCAGGTTCTAATTAATGTTGTTATGGTCAGCAGTCTGCTTTAGTAATTCATGATGTCTCCTCAGTTTTTAGTTTTTTGTATATCTGAGAATAATTTGCCTTAAAGTGAAATATCTTCTTTTGCAGGCAGATCTATATATTGGGCACCATGGAGAGAAAATGCTAGAGAGTTTTTGTAAGTGGCAGCATGAAGAGTTTGGCAAAAAGAATGATATACATTTAGAGATGTCAACAAGCTGGGGAGAGGACATGACTTCAGTGGATGCAGCTATACTTATAACAAGGTAAATTTTCCAAAGCCAATTAAATGACATTCCTAATTTGATGGCTGTGCTGTTAATTGGATTAATTTCTTCAGAGAATGCTTTTATTCCAGGTTTTGTGTTCCAAAAAACTTTTGGCATAATGATTTTTGTCATCTCCCTCAATTTATAATAACTGATTTCTGAACAGGCACATTTTGGATGGCATATTGACAAAACTTTTGGCTAGTTAATTCAAAAAAGATTTTTACCCTCAATTTCTGATATGAAGACATAGCCATTGATGATGATAAGTGAATTTTGGTGGAACTTCAACAGTCATCACCATATGAATAAAGCACCCAATATGTTAAACTCAGCAATTTATAAACTTAATGTTACCATCTGAGAAAAAAGTTTCAATTAAATCTCTAGCTAATTAATTTTTGTTTACATTGTGAATGTCCTTACTACTAACACATATTTGTAATGCAGCATTAAGGGTAAATATAAAAAGGTGAAATAATGAGCAACAATATACTCTATAAGATCACTCTATGTTAGTAATAATAAATTTCTTGCTTAGAGTTATTAAAAATGACTAGTAATTCATTATTCTCTGGCAAGTTAGTATCAATAGCATTGACATTTCACATCACAGAATACATAGTAACATCTAACCATGATTTTCTGTATTGGGTCTATTGACTTCATGATAGCTTCTTGTTGCTGAATTATATAAAAACTATTCTAGTTATAAATTATTCATAAAGGTGAAAAAAATATATTGCAAGAACACACTTGGACTTCCACTTCCAGCTATGTAGGTGGACCTGCTACTGGACTTATACAATAAACAATGATAAAACGGAAGAATATTCATGAGGCAAATGCTTTAGTCATTGGAGCATGAGCAGTGCAATACTGCAATCTCCGAAAGAAGGAAAATTTATTAAGTGAGCCCCACAGTCAACCCAGCTTCTTGCTGGGACAATTCTTTGGTGCAGCAAGCTGGAATCTAGGTAAAGCACAGCGGTCCTGCTGAGGGTACCATAGATGAGGGTCCCATGCAAGGAATGGTGCCGAGAAGTCCATGTGTAGACCATCTGTGAGTACTTTGCAAGGTTGGTCTGAATATATATAGATAGAAACTTTCCAAAAGCATCAGAGTGCTATAACTATGGAGGTTAGATTTTTAAAAGATGCTAGGAATTGAGTAGATTCAGGCCACAAGAGTGGAGCAACTTTATTAATACCTTGTCATCACTCCTGGTACTTAGCTGAGAAAACAGGAAGGCCGAGCCTTCATAGTAGGAACACTGACCTGGAGAAATGTCTACTCTGACCTACCCTAACAAAGTCTGAAACCAAGCACCTATAAGATAATTAGGGAAGATAGAATTTGGAGATTGAGTCCCACCAATTTACAAAAGCTTGGGAATTATCTTGAGCTTTAGATAGATCCTCCCTACCAAGGAATAAACTCAAACCTTGCTAAGTTCCGAGTGACCTGCCAGTAACTGAACTGCCTTCTGAAACAAGAGTCAGCCCTCTTCAGAGGAAGATAACAGAATCCTGAATCTCTTTAACATTATCATCTACAATGTCTCAAACATAATAAAAATTAGCCAAGCAAAGAAACATGAAAATGTGACCCACGGTCAAGGAAAAGTAGTCAATAAAAACTGACCCTGAGATAGTTCAGATGTTGCATTTACCGTTCAAAGTATTGTAATTGAAATCTCAATGGGTAAGAAAAATTATTTGAAGATGTAATGGCAAAATTGTTTCCCAAATTGATGGAAAAAAAAACATAACCCTTATAGACCTAGGTGTATCTTAGGTAAATGAGTGAAAACCAAAGATACCGAAAATAAGTTTTAAATTGGCCAGAGAAAGAGATACGTTACACAGAGGAAACAATCTTAAGATCGATGACTGACTTCCTATCAGAAAAAAATGAGTCCGAAAGACAATAAAAATGGTATCTCTAATGTATGTATCAACAAAAATTCTCAATGAACTTTTTAAAAAGATTTATTTATTTGAAAGAGACAGAGAGAGCGGAGGGAGGGGAAGAGGGAGAGAAAGAACCTCTGAGCATGGAGGCTGATGCAGGGCTGAGTCCCTGCTGAACATTGAGCTTGGTGCCGGGCTCAATATCAGGACCCTGACATCATGACCTGTGCTGAAATCAAGAGTCAGACGCTTAACTGACTGAGCCACCCAGGTGCCCCTCTCAATGAATTCTTAAATGTGCTTTCTTAATCTATGAAAGGGTATCTACACATGTATACACAAAAAAAATCTACAGCTAACATCACGCTTAATGGTGAAAAACAAATGTTTTCCCATTAGGGTTGAAAGCAAGGCAAGGATGTCCACTCTTATACTTCTATTCAGTTTTGTACTGAAGATCAGAGCCAGTATAATAAGGTGGGAAAAAGAAAAAGAAAGGTATACATATTGGGAAGAAAAAATAAAAAGCATTTCTCTTCACAGATGATACACCTCGGCACAAAGAAAATTTTAAGAAATAAAGCAGCAAAATTGCCAGAAGTTATAACTGGATTTTTCAAGGCCACAGAATATAAAGTCAATTTATAAAAACAATTTTATTTATATATATAGTAGAAATGAACAGTTGGAAAAATTTTATGGTAACCTCCAAAACCATAAAAGATATAAGAAAAATAAAAAAATGAGTAAAACCTCTAAAATGATACCTCCATAGCACTGCTGAGAGAAATTAAAGATCTAAATAAAGGTTTTTATTTATTGGAAAACTAAATATTATCAAGATGTCCATCTTCCTCACATTGACGAGAGTCACTATAATCTCAATGAAAGTTTGTGCCAGCTTTTTTTTTTTTTTTTTTTTGTAGAAATTGGCAAGCTGATTCCAACATGTATTTGGAAAAAGAAAAGATATAGAAGAGTCAAAACAATTTTGTAAAAGAAGAATAAACTGAGTGGGCTTACATTATCTGATTTCAAAACCTATTATAAAGCTTTGGTAATCAAAACAATGGGGTTTGGGCAGGAACTTGGTAAAGATGAATGAAGTGGAATAAAGAATCTGGAAATATAACCATACATATATGGTCAGTTGACTCTCAAAAAACCCACCAATATAATTGAGTGATGGGAAGATAGTCTATCAATGAGATGACTCTACAACATCTGGGTAACCATGTGAAAAAAAATGAATTTCAACCCTGCTTTACAACTTATGTGATGTTAATTCATAATGGAGCATAAAAAGCTACATGAAAGCTACAGCTATCAAATTCTTAGTAAAAAAAAAAAAAGAAAGAAAGAAAAATGGAGAATATCTACATGACTATAGGGAGGATAATAATTTCTTGGATAGTATACAAGAAAAGCACTAATCAAAAATTCTTAAAAATAATCATTTGGACTTCTTCAAAATTTAAACCATCTTATGTCCAAAAGACATTGATATGAAAATGAAAAGACAAGCCCTGGATTGGAGAAAATAGTGGCAATACTTCTGTCTACCAAAGCATTTTTATTGAAAATGTATATTTGTATGTATGTGTATACACATATATAGTATATAAATATAAAAAAGATTAAAACTCAGTAAGAAAGATGATCAAATAGAAATGACCTGTGTTTGTCCAAATACTAGCTGGTGATTTTGAATTGATTAAATGACCTCTCTGAGTCTTGGCATTATCAACAAAATGAGGATAGTAGTACTGGGTCAAAAATATAAGACATCTTGTATAATATCTACCAAACAGCGAATGTTCAATAATTTTACTCCAAACAAATAATTGTGTAAGATCCTGTGTGTAGACTCGTACTCATGTGGAAGACCTACTATCAGAAAGACCATTTGTTGTATTATTATATTATAAGTGTTTTTATATTTATAGTTTTGTCAGCCCATAGTTAAAATTCACTTTCCTTTTTTATAAAATGATAATTTTGTAACATTGTGTGTCAACTACACTCAAAAAAATTTAGAAAGAATTATAATTTCATACCACATTATCTTAACACATTTAAGAATCATCACTAAAATCATCATTTTATTTTGTCTTATCTTATATTGCTAGGGAAAACTAGCAACAAGGGAGGTAAGAAGGGTTAGTTAAGAGTGGCTTTTAAACCTTTATAACATATTTAAAAAATAGTGGACACAACAGTTTCTTTTTTCAGGACTTTGAAGAGAAAAGTGGTATTAGAAATGAGGAATGAAATTAACATCACAGTATTGGTGGGGGGAAGACTTGCATGTAGAGAGTATGATCCTAATATTATATACATTTTACATGTATTTAGTTATATACAATGTATTTAGTTATACGAATACATAGGAAATAAAACTGGAGAAATAAACTTTAAAATGTTAACTATAAGTATTCCCAGATAGTGGGATTATAAGCTAATGTTTTAACTTTATTCTTGTATTTCTTAAATTTCTATAAGAAATACACTACATTTTAATGAGAAAAATATATGAATTAGTAATCAAATTATGAGTATCATCCTCTTCAGTCTCAGAAGCATTATTTTGAACACCTAACAACCATGAGAAGGAAGACAGATCTCATCAGGTGACAAGTATATAAAACTCATTTGTGGCTAATGCATTCTGACATGGTTATTTCTAAGGGGTCTTTTAGTTATGGATAGAAAATCAACGTTTCATATAACACTCCATTCAATATGGAGCACTGGGTGTTATATGCAAACAATGAATCATGGAACACTACATCAAAAACTAATGATGTAATGTATGGTGATTAACATAACATAATAAAAAAGTAAAAAAATGAAAAAAAAAAAGAAAATCAACATTTCATTGTCTAAACAGGATTTCTGTTCAAAACCCAATGCAGAAGCCTTTGTTGAGAGGTAAACTTTGCTATGGTTTTGCTGTCATTTCATGTTTTATGGAAAAAAAAAATCTTTGTACACCTCTTCAATCCTTTAGTAGAAATGTTGATTTCAATTTTTTGTACTCTGATAGCTAGAACTTAGAATAAGACCTAATAGATTGCTTTTGATTTTTGGATCACATGGGAATAAATAGAAATAAAATAGAAAATAGAAAAATTTTTGGTTGAAAATAGGAAAAAACTATCAAAGGATATACACACATAAAATACTGGTAGCTGCTGACTAATAATTCTCCTTTTATTTCCTCCTGGGAATCAGGCTTATTTGAAGGATCCCTGTTTCTCCATATCATTCCATATCAGTGCCATAACAATGAAAATCAGCCCCCCAGAGGGAATGTGTTATGTCTATTCTAAGTGGCCTAGCACCATTTGATCAGTAAAGTCTAAATTAAAGGTTTGAGTAACTGAAGTAGAAGAATCCCTTTTTAGTTAGTGTAAACATAAAGGTGATCAAATCTTTAGCTTTGTAAGGAAGTTATGAAAGATAAAATAAAAATTTAAATCTCCATGGATTCCATGGTCTCGTCCACATGAGACAAGCTAGGCTCAGAATGACTAGTTTCTAATATATTCTTATCTTAGATAATTATTAAACGTTGTTATGTTATGTGAGCACATTAGGAAGGAATTTTAGATAGCTGTTAATTTGGGTTTCAAGTAAAACAAATAATGTTTTCATAAATCCAAACCTATCTGCCATAATAAATTTATTAAATTGTTCTGTGTGATACAATGAAGTAAATATTTTAAAACTGACCCAGTGCTTATGGGCTCATAGTAACAGAAACACAAAACATGTCCTCTCAGCTGTCAACTCTATGATTTCTTAGTGTAACTATCACAGTTCTCCTTGAAATCGTGAAGAAGACATAAGTTTCTTTGGAAAATACTCTTAAATTTAGACTTTAATTTTGTTAATGATGCTTTGCTTCTCATATTTACTGAAATGTTTTTGGTTTATGTGCATGCAATACTTCTGAAAGTTAGTTTTAAATTAATGCCATTGGCAAGTAAGATAGAAAATTTAATAAGATATACAAATGGTAGAAATATATTAATTTGATACAACTCATAGAATAATTTCTGAATGAATCATTTATAGGTATATCCCAGGGCACTATAAAACTGCACAATGAGACTTATTCTCAGATGCATCTTCATTCTTGGAAATTAAAGGTTACATTTCATTTTTTTTCAATATAAATCAGAACTTGAACAGAATTTATTGGCCTTCCCAGTTGCCAGATTCTAACAGTATCATTTCCATAAACTCACATTATGAAACTCTGTGATGCAGTCTTCAGGCGCGCTGAGCCCACATGAGCCAAGGATGAGAGAATTTCAATCTGCATAATCACAGGTCTAGGCAGCAAACAAATCACTATCCCCCATCACCCGCCCCTCAAAACTTTGATTATTATGAAGTTAAAAATACATTATTTGGGCCCTCTTGAAAGAGGTTGACAATGGAAGAATTGAAGATTAAGAATTACAGTCTGATCAGAGTTTTTTTAAAATGCTGCTCACAATTTATTCTTCAGTAGTACTGAGGGGTACATCCAGTGCTTTTGGAGAAAAGACCTTGCATTTTTTTTTTGAAATAATTTGCTTTATTCATTTGTTTGTTGAGTAGAAACTGGCTGGGTCAAGGACTCTAAGTGCCCTTGAAAATAAGCAGTGCATTTGTCATAGTTTTATCATGTTGTTTAGTTACAGATGAAGTCCCTTGTTTCACATTATGTAAATCAAATAGTTATGTTGCAGCCTCACGCATTATGATATGATGTATTGTATGTTTAGAAAAAGAAAAAAAAATCCCTTTCCATCTACATCTGAATATACTTTACACTCAGTGATTCTTGGCCCTACGGTGAAGATTGTGATTTTTATGTGATTCTTTAATTTTCTGCATTACCATATTATTCAGTATCATCTGTTGTGGGTGTTTCTTTCTCCATTTGTTTGCTGGCAAACGGAATTGCAAAATAGAACTATTCATTATTTAATACAATTCCCCAGGCCTCTAACTCACTGATTGTGGGGCCCTTATCACATTACAGAAATGACTGTGTGTCACCCTCTTCTTTGTCTTCAGGGTGGAAGCCTTTTTCACTTATCTTTGTGTTCTTCCCTTTTATCCACTGCTTGGCATATAAGAGGCACCTAATGAATCCAACCACATCTAATTGTTTAGGTTGTGCACTACGCAACAGTGGAGGGAACTTTTTACATTGTTGTGTATGTAAATGTACCCCGAGAATTAAGCAGTGCACAGCCTATACAACCAGGCATGGTATCCCTGTGATAAATTTGATTTTTATATCTTCTGATGCAGAAAAGGGCTAAATATATCTGATCATTTACTTATAATAAAAATGTCAGCAAACCTTTTCCATTCCTTTTCATCAGTAGTTATATTCAGGTTCTGAATATGTTCCACCACCATGGGGAGATATTTTCCTACATCAGTTTTTGTTGGTTTTGAGCCACAGAGACCAAATTTGCCCAAGTTGAGCACCAAAAGAGGTGTCTCTCTGGAATTTTTTGGCAGAGGGAGAAAATTCTATGTAGTACTTAAAATGAGAGGAAGAATTGAGAAACTACACATCAAGAAAGACAGTGAGGATGGAAACTCTAGAAATGTCAACCACTAGGTTTGGATGATTCCGGGCCATTCGTATTTTCCTACTGTATTATTCACTTTAGATCCTCTGAAAAGAGTGGGTTTGGGTCAGGATAGGGTGGGGAGGCAAATTCTGTGATTAGAAGCTGGTGAAATATGATATATTTGGAGGTGGTTGCTCAGTGGAGAGGTGCGTAGGGGATAGTTAGGGTCTTCCTCAGTGGCTGTCAAGCAATCACTTGGATTTTAAAAATTTTCACTTATAATCCTGGGAACAAGTGTTCCAATGAATGTTTTGTTCAGATGTATAAAGTTTTTAGTTTTGTGTCTTGAATATTTGAAAAGGGTGCTGTACACTGGTTTAACTTAGAAGTTTAGGGTATGGTATTTCGAGTGATTAACTTTCATGGGATAAAATTTCAGTGTGTCTTCCCTCATTTATTTAGAGTTGTCTTTCTAATTTGGGCATGTATTTTCAGAAAGATTTTTTTTAATTTTTACAAAAACAAGGTTTAAATATTAAGACACTCAATGCTGATGGACATTCTGCCTGTTTAGTTCATGAAATTTTCTTTTTCTTTGCTATTTACTTTTTAATAATTAACAAAAATGAACCTACTTTAAAGCATTAATTCAGTTGGAACAGTAGATTTTTAAGGCATATGCAAATATTGATAAGATTATCTTCTATATACAAAAGAAAAGATGTTTTGTGCAGTGAAGATTAATGGATCAAGTGATAACAGCCAACTTTCATATATCCAGAATGGATCAACTAGTTTTTTCAGATTCATCAGAATAAAAAATAATTGCCTATTTGAGAAAAAACATTTAAAAATTTAAAGTAGTGAAAATATGTTGTGCTGTTTTGTTGTTTGGAAATACACAGTTATCAGTAGATAGCACATTGTAACACTGCATTGTGTGTATTGCACTTTAGGTATGACCCACTCCCTTGCAGTCCAATGAGAGGTCTCTCCAGTAGGTCCTCTCTAGACCGAAGATATCTCTGATATGCAATATAAACCAGAAACAGGAGAAAGCATGGCTGCTAAAACAAACCAGAGCCAAATATTTAAGGGTGGAATTAATTAAGTGAGAAAAGGAAGAAGAAATGATAACCTGCAAGAGGGTCTCCTTTTCTGCCTTCCCTGAATCCTAGTGAAATATCAGAGAGGTGTTCTTAGCTAAGAGACCCACAGGAATAATAAAAGTTCAGGTGATTCTTTGTGAAGAAATTCATGTGATTACTTATCAAACTTGTATTATTTTGCTATTTATAACTGCAGAACAGTAAACATATTCCTAAATACTGAATATGATTTAAATGTATTAAGTTTATATTAAGTCCATTTTGTGCCTTGTGTTGAAAATATATTATTTAAGGTTATGTTTCATCTTCTTTTTTGAACTCTACCCTTCTCTCCTTTACTCTAGTAATCAAGGATTGATTCTGTATCTATTTTATAGAAATCATGTCTGTCAGATATTTGCCGGAAGGAATAGTAAAAAGTTATAATGATTAATTGTTGATATTAAGTTACTTCATTCTGTAGTCCATTCATATCCATGGCTGTCCACACAAACTTTTCTTTCTGCTGCAACCTTGTGGAAGGGAAATGGCAGTATTGTAATGATTACTCATTTTTACAATAATTCATAATTAACATAATCTCCACTTGTAGGAAGCTATCTTTGAAAAAAAAAGTAAAATATTATTTGAGGTCAATGTGAACATCTCATTGAGGCAGTTATACAGTCTTTTTAATAGTTTGGAAAAGGAAGCTGCATAATATAAAGTGTAATAATAGAATAAGACCTATATGGCTTGATTCTATGTACATTAAGTTCTAATGTTAACAGTAGATATGTATTTCTCTATATTAATTACCATATGGTAGGTTACAAATTGTATCCACTTCCTTTAATTATATGATACTCTGGCTCACTAGATAATCATAAAGTGTTCTCATTAGAGACATCTTGGAATTGTAGAAAAAATACAATAAAAATCCTTTTACATGCACAGAGAAGCAAAGAAAAGAAAGAAAGAAAGAAAAGAAAGAAAGAAAGAAAGAAAGAAAGAAAGAAAGAAAGAAAGAGAAAGAGAAAAAAAATGTGGAGCTTCTGAGGTAAAGTGGTAGCTGCCCTGAGAGGAGTTTGTTGGACCTAAAAATCTGGATTCTTAGGTTTAACACATGAAGAAAAAACTTTGAGGCTTTGCAAAGTGGGGAAGTGGTGCTGAAATGATTGCATATAGCCAGCACCCTTAGATAACTCCACCCTTGATAAAAGTGGGATCTGGTAGAAGCTCAGCAAACAAGGACAGTTTGTCAACAAGAAGCATTCTGTTTCAGTCATTACCCCAGGTCAGGAAAAAAACAGCTTGTCTGGGTATTCATTACCACAAATAGGATTTCAACATTGAAACACTTGTTGTTGAAAGCATAGTTAAAACTACTCTGAAGGGGCCCTCTCTTGATTGACACCACACAAGGCAACTGCAAATAAAGTACAGCTAAATGAGTTCACAAGAGAATTTCAAAGCACAAAATGACAGCATCTTCCATTGTAAGAGCCAGGAATTCCAGTAAAGAATAATTTAAAAAGCTGGGATTATTTAAAAAAATCATATTTACATGATTGAACGATCACACCAAAAAATGAAATATGAGAATAAGATATTTTTGGGGAAAAAAGTTAATTTGAAAATTGAGGAAAATAAAACGTTTATAAAAGGAATGTAGTTATACTTAAAATCTCAATTTCTGAGTTGGAGAGATTAGATGCAGCTGAAGAGAGCAGTAGTGGATTGGATGAGAAATCCGTGAAATCCTACCAGAAGGCTGCATAGAGTAGTTAAGAGATGGAATTACAAAAGAGTGCTTTAGAGTTACAGACATCAGAATGAGAAGACCAAAAATACACCTAAAGGAGTTCTAGCACACTAGAGAGAGTATGAGAGGAATAGGCTAAATAGATAATGGTAAGAATTTGTATGTGTTCATAGGTTCTTCAAATTAGATAACATACCAAGTACCAAAGAAGATAAATAAAAACAAAATCAGTACCTAGACACATCTAGGTGGGACTGCAGAACTACAAAGACAAAAAGAAATCTTAAAGTTAACCAAAAGCCATGTTATATGTCATTTATTTCTCAATAAAAAATTAACCAGAAACCCAATGCATGAAAGAAGAGCAAGTTGATCACCAACTTGTGTGTGTGTGTGTATATATATATATATATATATATATATATGTATATATATATATTTATTTGTATATTTATATATTTTTTTTATATACACTGACTTCTATATTTATAAATGCTAGAAAGAAATGAAATAATATTTGTCACATGCTGAGGACCAGTAAAGTTAACCTAAAATTCTGTACTTGGCTACTGTTCCATTATGAATAAATACATGGGCAACCAAGTCTGGAACAGTGTATTATTCATAGATCCTCACTGAAGGAAATCCTGAAGGATGTACTTAAAGAATAATGAGCTCTCTAGAAAGTAAAGATCCAAGATATTACTGAGAGAATATATTGTTAAATACATGGGCAAATCTAATAATGGTTTAGAAAATGTAAATTGAGATTAGAAAAATTGAGATAGAATTATAATGTCATATATAAATAACACGAAAGATTGAAGGGAGGTTGGATTAAAAGCATTTTACGTCTTTTCTTCAGGAGGAGCCTGAAGATAATTTTTAACTTTAGACATTTCAAGTGAATGTGGTAGGCAGAATAATGTCCCTGTTCTAATCCATAGCCCCTGTGACTGTGTTATCTTACCTGGGCAAAAGGGTCTTTGTGGATGTGATTATGTTTCAGATTTTGAGATTGGGAGATTATCCTGGATAACCTAGGGGAGCCTAATGTAATCACAGGTGACAGGGAAAGAGGCAAGAGACTCAAAGGAGGAGATGTGATGATGGAAGCAGAGACTGAGCAAGTGATACCATTTCCAGCTTTGAGGATGGAGGGGAACTGTGAGTCAAGAAGTACAGCAACCTCAGGGCACCTGGGGGGCTCTGTCACCTTCAGCTCAGGTCATGAACCCAGGGTCTTGGGATCGAGCCCCACATTGAGCTCCGCATTGGGCTCCCTGCTCTGCGGGGAGCCTGCTTCTCCCTCTGCCTGCCGCTCCCCCTACTTGTGCACGCTCTGTCTCTCAATCTTTCTGACAAATAAATAAATAAAATCTTAAAAACAAAGAAAAAAGAAGTACAGCAACCTCTAGAAGCTGGGAAAGGTAAGGAAATGGATTCTCACCTAGAGCTTCCGGAAGGAACCCAATACTGCTGATACCTTGGTTTTAGCCCAGTGAAATCCAGACTTCTGACTTTGAAACCGTAAGATAATACACTTATGTTAAATCATTATATTTGTGGAATTTTTTACAGCAACAATAGGAAACTAATACAATGTAATTTAAATGTGGAAGTAACCATAAATTAAATACAATCTAATGTGACTTTTCAAGCAGTTGCAAAAAAAAAAAAAGAGAGAGAAAGGAAAATAAAACTAGATAGGAAGGAAGAGAAAAACAAAGAAGAAAAGAACAAAAGTATAACTTGGGAAATAGAATTTACAAATAATAGAGAAATCCAAATATATCCATAATAAAATATTAAATTCACTTCTATGTTATATAAATAGGTTTTATAATTTTAGCTGTATGCTGTTTATTAGAGACCTAGAGAAAATGAAAGCTGAAAGTAGAAAAAGGAAAAAAGATAATACCAAGCAAATCTCAATGTATTACTAATATATTAGTATTTGTTAATATCAAACATAATAGATTTTAACACAGAAAACATTAGGGTACATAGGATTTCTATACAATAGTAAAAACTAATTCAAAATAAATTCTAAAAATTCAGAGAGATAACTTAGTTTCAACATAAAGGAAAAATCAGCAGAATCAGAAGGAAACAATAAGTGTATAACCACAATGGAATTTTAACACCTCTTTTTCAGTAACAGATTTAAAAATAAATTCAGAATTTCTCATTCTCTTAAGCAGTTTTATATCAGAGTTGGTTATATAGCTAGATCACATGTATAGCTTTGCTCCAAACAATTTGAGAATATACGTTTTTAAAATTTTAATTCCGGGATAGTTAACATGCAGTGTTACATTAGTTTCAGGTGTACAATGTAGTGATTCAACAATTCTATACCTTGCTCACTGTTCATCACCATACACGTACTCTTAAAATCCCTTCACCGTTTTCACCCATTCCCCCTACCCACGTGCCCTCTGGCACCCACCACTTACCTATATTTAAGAGTTGGGTTTTTTGTTTATTTCTTTACATTTTAAATGAGCATGGCACGTTTACAAAACTATGCACAGATGTTAAATCACAGTTGCTCCTGATGAGCCAAGCAAAATGTGAATTGAAAACTAACCATTGTAATCATCAAAGTAGATGCCATTGTGAAATTGACAGGAGTGTTGCACTTAATTTTCATCATTTTTCATTTAGAACAGCATTCCGATGGCTATAACAGAGGAATAAATAACAAATTTTTTTTATTTCTCCCTCACACACACACAAAGACTAATTATTGTATTGTTTGTAATAGTAAAAATTCTGTAGGATCTAAACATCTTTGCTTATCAGTAGGAAATTGCTTAAATTATAGTATAGAAATAGCCGCAAGAACAACAAAATACAACAAAAACATCAACAACTAATTTTGGAGAGCTTACTAGGTGCCTGACATTCTTTTAAAGTTTTCTGTGTGTTAACTTATCCAACACATTCACTAAACTCACGTTAAAGCGTTATATATGTGGGGGTGCCTGGGTGGCTGAGTCAGTTAAGCATCTGTCTTCGGCTCAGGTGTTGATCTCAGGGTCCTGGGATTGAGCCCCATGTCGGGCTCCCTGCTCGGCCTGGAGTCTGCTTGTCCCTCTCCTTCTGCCTGTGGTCTCTTTTAAATAAATAAATAAATGTGTGTGTGTATGTATGTGTGTTTTATATATGTTAAATCACCTAATCTGTACTATAAACCTACATGGTAGATAGATGTCATTATTACCCCCTCTTTTTTGTAGAGATGACAGAGGCACAAGAAGGTTAAGTAAATTGCCTAAGGTCACATAGCTGGTAAAATTCAAAAGGTAGATAAAATTGTGCTTTCATATAGTTTGTCTCTGGAGCTCTTCAAGATACAATATTCAAATAGCAAATTGTAGAATATTCTTCATGGTTAGACCCTGCTTGTGTAAAAAATACTAATTTCCTCATGCCCTTTTTAAAATGATTATTATCAGTCTTTTAAAAATTTTGCCAATGTTATGATATAAAATATTTGCTATTTTAAACTGTATTTTTTACATTTGAATCTTCTATCTGGAGATTATTTTTGTGCCTGTGAAGCAGAGATCTTACAATATTTGTCAAATAGAAAGCCATGTCCCAATACCAGATACTATTTTTTGTAATAAAAAAATGAAATCCTGTAAAATTCAAAACAAGATAGAACTTTATTTTTGAAATATTTTTAATGAAATAAGGCAACATGCTTCAGGATTATACCAGGAAAAATGTGTCATTAAAAATTTAATAATTCTCATATTTTCTTAGAATTAAAATTTAGTTAATCTTACTTTCCCAGTTCTATTAAATTCTTGGAGATAAAGTATATGGTTCAATTGTTCACGTAACTATCAAAAACGAGTCTCATAATCTCTATTGACTGGAAAAGTTTATTTTTACTTCCATTTTCTGTTTCCTTTTTAGGAAAGATTTCTGTGTTCACAAAGATGAACCATGTGATACTGTCGGTGAGTGCACGTAAAATTTTTTACACTTTTGAGGAGTTCTAGGCACCTTTAACACATCATTTGTTTAAATATAGGAAATTATTTGAGAGCGTTGGTTTTAATGGAATGTTTTTAGAAAGTCGGAGGTATGTATTTCCAACCCATGTGTTTAATCATTGGTCAGCACTTCAGTTATTAATGAAACAGCCTAAAGACATAAATATACTACATACTGGAGAAAAATTTTAAACGATGCTTTAAGAATATCATGAGTTTTATTTTCTTATCACAGAGATGTACCATAGGTTCGGCAAAATGTATTAATGTCAATATGATTGACCTTTTTCAGGCTAATGAATTTTTTTTTTTTTGAGTTATGTATTCTTGAAGTTCTTTGCAGACTGTGTCATGGAAACTCCATCTCATTTCCCCAGTGAATGAGGATTTTCTATACATGAAGTAGTAAATTTTCTGTATTTTGTCCTGGATATCTAAAATTCCTAAAATATAACCATACAGCCAGTAGAATTCATGAAACCACAGCTCTTCGAGAGAATGGCTACATATATGCTAACCTAAGTGATATATCTGTATAATTTACTTATTTGTATTTATATAACCATATATTAATTATATTGCTATATACATATATTAGTTTAAAATCATGTAGTTGTATATAATAAGGCATTATTGGTAAGGTATAGTTAAGAGTCATGGTCTGGTTTTGACATGTCATGTGGGGTCTATTTCTGTAGGGTAGCATGTATTTTCACTTAGCCATCTTTGATGTGTCATATGTTCTTGGTAAGATGAGCAACCCAAAAAGGGCAAAAGCAGCATAAAGGGGTACAGGTGTTTAAAAAAAATCCATCCTAACTAGTTCCATCATCTTAAGTTCTCATCAACCATGGGTGATGAAAATCTGAGATAGTAAGTGGAAAATAGTTATAATAGTGTTAAGCAGTTAATGATGGAATCAAAGGAATGTTTGGCTCGTGAGGGGCTATAGCATAAAAAGATCTGGACCCCCCAAGGAAAAGCTGACTTGATTTAGGGATGATCTTTCGAATGTTAACTCACCTGCTTCCTGCAGTTTTTTTTTTTTTTTCTCCTCTTCTTGTCGGAATCTCCAGAAATTAAATCTCGATGTAGAGTTTTAATCAACCTAACCGCAGAAGCTTTGAATTACTGATGAAGCCTCTATCAAGACAATTACCTTTTCCTCCACTTAAACAACTATATTGCCCCTAAAGCCTTCTTTAATATAGGTAGATCCACTTGTTGCCTCATTCGAGTACCTGAGAGAAATCAGCAGCTGGGGCAGTATCTCCCATAATTATGCATGCTAACCACCTCTTTCTAGCGTGGATGCACAGCCTAAGAAAGCAAGTGCTAACATAAGGCAAACAAATTTCCTTTTGATTATGACTGTGTTTCACATCTTGCTAAATCTGTTATTTGAAAATAGCATACATATTCATGATATATATTATCTATGAAGCTTATTTTCTGGTTTAAAGCACAATTTGAATAATGAAGTACCTTGATGTGTTTGGACAATCAGAGTTCATCAGGAAAGCATTGTAATCAGTCCCTCTCTCTATCCATCCTGTCCATTAAGAGCTGGTAGAAACTGGTTTTAAACACTATAACATAGGATTTGGAAAGTCCAATGCCCTTCCTGAGATCTCTCGTTATTTCTGAGTGCTTAGATTCTTGGGGTCGCCTTCTTGATGGCATTGTTGAATCACTGCATCCTTCATCCAGGGGCCTGGGCTAACCTCTGGGCTTCCAAATGTGTGAGCTAATAAATACCTCTATTATTTAAACCAACTTAAGGTTTTTATTTCTGTAACTTGCGATGTAAGACATAAGACATAGATTTTCCCTGATACTCATATACTCATTTATAAGGAAAAAAGAATATGGGGCAATATTAATAATTTCTGCTATTATTAAGAGGAAGCAGGTAAACTCCTCAATGAATTATTTCCAAAGTTAAACAAACACATGTGGCTTGCAGGTCATCTTAACAGCTCTCAATCTCTAGTATCACAAAACAAAAGAGATTAGGGCTCAATAAAGTGTTCATTGACACACATTTAAAAATCTCCTTATAGGGTAAATACCCAGTAGTGCAATTGCTGGGTCATATGGTAGCTCTATTTTCAACTTTTTGAGGAACCTCCATACTGTTTTCCAGAGTGGCTGCACCAGCTTGCATTCCCACCAACAGTGTAGGAGGGTGCCCCTTTCTCTGCATCCCCACCAACATCTGTCATTTTCTGACTTGTTAATTTAACCATTCTGACTAGTATGAGATGGTATCTCATTGAGGTTTTGATTTGGATTTCCCTGATGCCGAGCAATGTTGAGCACTTTTTCATATGTCTGTTGGCCATTTGGATGTCTTCTTTGGAAAAATGTCTGTTCATGTCTTCTGCCCATTTCTTGTTTGGATTATTTGTTCTTTGGGTGTTGAGTTTGATAAGTTCTTTATAGATTGTGGATACTATCCCTTTATCTAATATGTCATTTGCAAATATCTTCTCCCATTCTGTCAGTTGTCTTTTGGTTTTGAAACAATGAATCATGGAACACTACATCAAAAACTAATGATGTAATGTATGATGATTAACATAACATAATAAAATTAAAAAAATAAAAAAATAAAAATCTCCTTATATAATACTATGGGCTGTATTTTTGCCAAATGCTTTTTTTTTTTTTTAGAGAGAGAGAGAAAGCTCATACAAGTTGGAGGGAGGTGGGGGCTGGTGGAAGAGGAACAGGCAGAGGGAGAGAGAGAATCCTAAGTAGGCTCCACACCTAGCATGGGGCCCAATGTGCGGCTTGATCTCAAAACGCTGAGATCATGACCCCAAGATCATGACCTGTGCCAAAATCAAGAGTTGGTCGCTTAACCAACTGAGCTACCCAGGCTCACCTGTCAAATGATTTTCTTAAGTCAGCATATACCTTCTTGCCTCTTCTATTACTGATGTGAAGGAAGCCCATTTCACTTTGGATACTACATAATGAAAACTGCATGAGAGGAAGGAGAAAGGAACATGAATTTTCTATTTATTAGTGTGGATAATATAGGCCTGAATGATGACTTTAAGATTATAATTTCCCTTATGTCTCTTAGTAGGTATAGTAAGAGAGGAAAGACAGCAGGCAAAACTTTTAATTTATGGTATACATGAATTATTCATAAGAGGAATGCCTGTATTTTAGAAACAATGGTTAGACTTAGGCTATGCATTGTAATTTGAGCAACATGTTAATGAACATTATCTCACTTAATTCCTTCAAAATCCAAACTCTTTTATTATCATTATTACTTTATAGGTGAAGAAAACACCAGAATAGAACAGAGTATGGATTTTGAAGTCAGACATCCAGATTTAAATCAGACTTCTGCTGTTTATTACCTACACGGATGTGGGCACATTATTTAACGCATTGGAAGTTTGGATTCCTCACCTTTGCAATAGAAGCTATATTATTGACCCCACAGAATGTTGTGAAACTGTAACATTTGCAAAAGCGGCTCATTTTTAATTGGCATTCAGTATGCACTAGGTTCTATCACATCCTTTTATTCCTGTGAGAGGTTACAAATTTGCCCAGCATCACTGTTAGTAAGTGGTGGTACTGGCCTCTGCCTCAGATCTTAGAATAATGAGTCAGCTTTCCTCTATAATGTAATATACTTGTATAATAGAGGACAATACAGCTAGAAGTGCTAAGTTTGAATGCAGTTACAGAATAAAATTGTATAAATTAAAATATATAAAGAAATGGCAAATATACACTTGGAAAAAACTTATTTATCAGCATTTTAACTTTGCAACAATAAGATATTTTGCTCATTTGCTGATGCAAAAGATATGTACATCTTAAATGTGTTAGGCTATATTGGAGTTGTGGGATATTATAAATAAATGATTCATTTGATAATTTGTACATATTAATCTTATATTTGAAAAGCTGTTTAGAAGGTAAAAGTAAAAGTTGTTTTACCATTTTCTCAGTCACTTTTTCCTGTTGTTTTTGTCACATGTATGGTTTGGTAGATTGGTGGATAGGTATATAGGTACTGGAAGAAAAAAATGCTATTAAATGTTTTTATCAACACAGTATCAATTCTAACACATATGCATGTTCACCCTCTAACATTCTTGAAGTTGAGATTCATTTTGTAACCAGAGACCTATAGAATTGTGCCAGTGTAATTCAGAATTTTAAGATCTTAGGTTGGGTGAACTCTGTGATATCATCAAATTTCAGGAGAAATAATATACAATTCTGGATGCAAGTGGCAACTGTTTATTGGTGTTGCTGGTGAAATTGCCTTACTTTCTGTGGCAACGAGATAATGATCCCCAAAGATGTACGGGTTCCAGCCCTGGAACCTGGGAATATGCTGGGTTACATCACACAGGGAAATGAAGGTTGCAGATGGAATTAAGGCTGCTGCCCATCAACCGACCTTAAAATAGGGAGATTATCCTGGGCTCTCTTGCTATGCCCAATGGAATTGCCAGGATCCTTAAAAGCTGAAGAGGGAGGCAGAAGAGTTGAGTCAGAGGGAGATGTGATTACTGAAGAAAGGCCTAGAGAGATGTAATGTGAGAAGGTTTCAACTCATCATTACTGCCTTTGAAGGTGGAGGAAAGTGAAACATCAGCGCCTGCAGTATCTGGAAAAAGCAAGGAAATGGATTCTCCCCTAGAGCCTCCAGAAAGATGCATAGACAGCCTTGTGAGACCTTGATGTTAGCCAGTGAGAACTGGGCCAAGCTTCTAATGTAGAGAATTTAAGATAGTAAACTTGGGTGTTTTAAGCCACTAAATTTGTGGTAACATATTACAGTAGCCGTAGAAAAATAATATATTTTCCAATAACTAATTACCTCCTCCCATGACTTAGAAGGAATCCAGAAATCCAGTGCTCTCAAATCTTTATAGACTGGGGGTTCAACAATCCTCACCCTATAGTTTATTTTAAGAACTGGTAATGATTTTTGCATTAGATAAAAAATAGAAATTTGTATTATGATACATAAATATATGTAAAGAGCAACAAATGAGGATTGTGCTAAGAAACATGATTAATGACAGGTGAACACTTCTAGCTGAGAGACTAGACTAAAAAAATAGTCTCTCATCTATGAGCAGTGAAAGAAATGTAATCAATTCTTTAAAATCTTTCCAATACCAAGCACTAAGGATTTTACAGATGAGTTCTACTAAAATTACAAAGAACAGACCATTCCAATATTATACAAGCTATTTTAGAGAATAGAAAAAGGTGAATTAAAACCATATAAATTTTTACCAAATCCTGAAGAGGACAGTGTAAGAAAGAAAACAATAAGCTTTTCTCACTCAGGAAAGAAATGAAAGAATTCTAAACCAAATATTAGCAGATATCATCTCACAAGGTATTTTTAAATAACCAAGTAGGGTTATTTTATTTGAGATTTATTCCAGAAACACAGCGGTAGTTTGACATTAGAAAATCTTAAAATGTAACTATGTAATACAATTAAAGATAAAAACCATATGATCATCACAATGGATAAAGAAAATGTCCTTCATACAACTCAAAACACATTCATGGTAAAGACTCTTGGCAAAAGAGAACAAAGTAGAAATTTATTAACTTACTTAAAGATATTTACACAAAATGCATAAATATCTTTTGAAAAATAGTGAAGCATTAAAAGCATTCCTTTCAAAATCAGAAACAAAGAGAGGATTTTATCATCACTGTTTCTATTCAACAGTGCATTGGAAATTTTAGGCCTTAAAATGCAGTGGATGTTATGATTGTCTCCATTTAAGCAAAAAACAAAGAATATGCAATTAAATTATTAAAATTAACAGGAAAGTGATGTGTTGGATATCCAAGCAATATTCAGTAACCACTTGCATTTTATATACCAGCATTTTTCAGTGAGACATTTAATTCAAAAATTCTATTAAATATATGGAAAAAATAAAATTCTTTGGAATACAACTAATAATAAAATGCATAGGATATATAGGGAAAATTATTGAGCTATTTTATAATTCAATCAAGAAGGTATAACTCAATGAAGATATAAACTATACTCATGGTCTGAAAGACTAAAGATGAAACCAAATGGCCATTTCCCTCAAATTGACCTAGTGATGGAATGTATTTCCATAAAAATTCTAAAGGGAGTTTTGGAGGAAAATTGATAGGCTGATTCTAAATGTTATGGAGGAACTTAGGCCTAAGAATTGCCAAGACACTAGTGAAGAAAGAATATGGAAGGGGAATCTGTTTTATCACATATCAAGTACATTATGTGATAAATAGGACAAGGCAGCTGCATGTGTTTGGGAAATTGACAAATAAACCAGAACACTGAGAGCAGAACACATGATGTTAAGAAGTTTATTTACAAGGAGACAAGTTAAAATGAATCACATGGTTTGAATTTATAAAAAATTAGAAGAGAAAATATAGAAAATTAATTTTATATTTTTGAGGTAGAGACAAGTTTTTTTAAATAACATAAAAATGCTAATTATAAAGGAAATGCTTGATAAATTCAACTATATTCACATTTGAAATTTCTATGTATCAAAAGATATCATAATAACACCGGGGGAAAAAACAGACTTCTCTGAGGTAGAAGACAACCATATTTCATGGATTTTAAGGTGCCTTTATTGTCATTGATTTTTAAGACTTACCATTATATAATGTACCGCTGAAGAGAAAAAAAAACCAATGCGGTAAATTCTTAATTGTAAGACACTATCGACTGTAAGGCAAATCACAATGTGAAATACGTGAATCTTGGAATTAGTGATGTATTTGCAACACACGTAACCAATAATTATTAGAACCCAGAATATAAAAAACAACATCTATAAGAAACAAACAAGAAGTAGATGTACCAAATAGAACCAAAGACTCCAACAGCCGTTTTTAGAACAGAATACATCAAGGGTGAATTAAAAGAGAAAGAAAGAAAGAGAGAGAGAGAGGAGAGAGAGAGAGAAGGAGGGAAGAAGAAGGAAGAAGGGAGGGAGGGAGGAAGGAAAAGAAAGGAAAGGGATGTCAACCAAATTAGTAGTAAGAAAGACGTTCAGATTACAAGGTTTCTGCCAATGAGAATGATTTTTAAAAAAAAGTCTGATATTACCAAGTGCACTTTTTAAAATCAGAACAAAAATCTCCCATTCGTTCTAGAAATCTTAATATATTCACATTTCAGCTTCTTGTTCTGATTTCTATGTATCTCTTTGGTCTTCATATCCATCTTTGTCTTTCTGTGCTGTGTTCCAGGTAACTTTTTCATCTGTGTTTCTCAGTTTATACCAATTGACTATTTTTTTTCATACATATCTTTTTTTTTTTTAAGATTTATTTAGGGGCGCCTGGGTGGCTCAGTCGTTAAGGGTCTGCTTTCGGTTCTGGTCGTGGTCCCAGGGTCCTGGGATCGAACCCCGCATTGGGCTCCCTGCTCCACAGAGAGTCTGCTTCTCCCTCTCCCACTCCCCCTGCTTGTGTTCCCTCTCTCTGTGTCTCTCTCTGTCAAATAAATAAATAAAATCTTAAAAAAAAATAAAATAAAAGATTTATTTATTTTAGAGATAGAGTGCACAGGGGTGGGAGGGGCAAATGGAGGGGGAGAGGGAGAGAATCTCAAGCAGACTCCCCACTGAGTGTGGAATCCAGCTTGGGGCTCGACCTCAAGACCTCACGACCTTGAGATCATGACCGGAGCCAAAACCAAGAGTCGGACACTCAACTGACTAAGCCACCCAGGTGCCCCTCTTCATATATTTCTTAATAATTTCATATGTTCAGCTATCAAGGATTTTTTATTTCAATAGCTCTTTTATTTCTAAACACCCCGTTTGGCTTTTTTCTCTCTCTGCTATGGCATTTTGATAACATACTGAGCCTTCCTCATGTATTCAGTCTCTTCTTTTAGGTTGAAATCATTAAGGGTATACTTTTGAACATTCACTTAACTAATAATTCTGTTACTGACGTTCTTGTGGTTCTAGTCCTATTTACTCATTTTGTTGAATCTTGTTTTTGGTGACTAGTCACTCAGTCATATAATTTTGTATTTGAGTTCTTATTTCTTAATTTCTTTTATCTGTGGGAATCCTGTATGGCCTGGAAAAGAAGTACCTTTCTCAAGATAAAATTTTTATTCAAGGGGCACCTGTAGGGAAAAAAAATCATTTACATATACCTTAGGAGTATTAGAGTTAATTTCTTGGGTGAGTATTCCTTGGACCATTCAGGTAACGTAAATTAGATATGCCAACTATGAATGTTCTCAGGGGAGGCCTTTTTTAAAAAGAGAGTCTAGGTCAAAGTAGACAAAGTTTTATGTCATTACCTTTTGCCAGGGAGCAGTTGTTTTACTAAACTACTCTTTCATTGTGTTGAGGGAAAGGAAAATGGTATCCCCTCCTTCTCACTTTAGATAGAAATAACTTTATGTAGAAGTTTCAGTTCCAACGTCTTACCTTGAACAGTCTCTCTTTTTGTCTCACTGTCATGACTTGGCCTGAACACCTTTGATTTTGAGTTTGGCAAACACCCAGAGGAGCTAACATATTATTAGTGCCAGCTCAGAACTCCGCATTCTCCTTTCTTTTCCTTAGGCCTGCAGGAGGATTTCCCTTATTTATATACTCAGCCTTGAATTTAGGGGATTTTTGTTATTTTTCATTCAGCATTTATATGTATAGGGTTGTAAACAGAATTGTCTTGCTGCTAGAAATGGAAGTCCAGAAAAACTTTTAAAGCATTATTATATATATATACATGTATATATGTATAAAATATATTTTACACACTGTAGCTTCTCTTGGTCACACAGTTCACTTTGTCAGCATTCACATGTGCTGTGAATGTTTTCTGGAGAATTGGTGTTAATAGTTAGGACGACTCCCACAAGTTTTTAAAAAAATAGTTTTAGAAGCTTCCTTGTAGGTACTTAAATTGTGTATAGACTATAAACTTTTTGGTCTTAGCACCCTTTTATGCTGTTGAGAATTAGTGAAGATCCCAAAGGGCTTTTTTTATGTCAATACAATTTGTCAGTTGTCACCATATTAGAAGTTAAAGCTGAGAAATTCTCAAAAATATTTTAAGTCATTTAAAATGATCAGTAATAAACTCATCAGAGGTTAGCATAAAGAACATACTTTTTATAAAAATTCACTCCATTATTCAAAACAAAAAATACCGAGAAGACATGGCTTTTATATTTTTGCACACCTCTTTATATCTGGTTTGTCAAGGACAGCGCAGATCTTATACGTGCTTCGGCATATACAGTGTTGCTATTTGTTATTTTGGTTGAAGTGTTTGAGGAAAATAAGGACCTCACAAAGATAGGTAGTTTGAAAATGGATGGGTACTTGGCTTTTTAGCATCATTTGTTGGTCAGTTAGAAAATATTAGTTCACCGAGTTGGGCAGATCTTCTAAATGTTGACACATTTCATCATGCAATATATATAAAAAAAATTTACATATACCTTAAGAGTATTAGAGTTAATTTCATAATTAACATATATATGTTAATATATTAACATATATATAACATATGAAATTATATGTATTAAAAAATGAAATTATATATATTAACATATATATAACATATGAAATTATTAAGAAATATATGATATATTTGTCGATATCACCCTAAATCTCATCAGAAAAGTTTTTAAGTGTTGGAAAGCTGCCAAGCTCACATTGGCAGATGAAAATTTTCCGATATTTGGGGTGCCTGGCTGGCTGAGTCGGTAGAGCATGTGACTCTTGATCTTGGGGCTTGTGGGTTTAAGCCCCATGTTAGGCATAGAGATTATTTTTAAAAAGAATTTGGGGGGACGCCTGGGTGGCTCAGTCGGTTAAGCGTCTGCCTTTGGCTCAGGTCATGGTCCCAGGGTCCTGGGATCGAGTCCCGCATCGGGCTCCCTGCTCCACGGGGAGCCTGCTTCTCCCTCTGCCTCTGCCTGTCTCTCTCTCATGAATAAATAAAAAAATAAAAAAAATAAAAAAAAAAATAAAAAGAATTTGGGGCGCCTGGGTGGCTCAGTCAGTTAAGTGTCTGCCTTCAGCTCAGGTCATGATCCCAGGGTCCTGGGATCGAGTCCCAGGTCTAGCTCCCTGCTCAGTGGAGAGTCTGCATCTCCCTCTGCCCCTTCCCCCTGCTCATGCGCTCTCTTTCTCTCTCTCTCAAATAAATAAATAAAACTTCATAAAAATTTTTTTAAAAGTAAAAAAAGAAAGTTTTCCAGTATTCTGATTTCACTTGATAGTTTGGATTTTTGTCACTGGCCTATATATATATAAGTAGATAAATACACACACACCATCAGTTATATATATTACCTATTACATATATAACAATAGGTAACATATTCATTATGTATATCTACACATACCACCTGTTCATTACCTTAGAGGGGCAGGTTGCATTCTGTTCATTTTGGGGTGAATGTCAGCCCAATTCCCAAGTCTGAATAACCAGTTTGTCTGTTAGACATTCTTTCAGGTAAAAATGGTGTTCAGTGAAAAGCCAAGTTAGTTCAGCTCATAGCTCAAACTGCCTCACAGACCTGTTCCTAGAGATAACATCATATTTTCAGTCTGCAGCAGATATGCTTTATCTATACTTCCTTTTTGTTATGAAATATTAAGAGATGTGTATACTCAAGGGTGCAGATTTAGTAAAATTAATACCTTTACTGCTTCATCTAGGACATTTTAAAGGGAAATTGTCATTTTTCCCACTGGGAGCGAGTGTCAGTGAAAAATAAAATGACTGACAGCCAAGTTTGGTGCCCCTGCCTTTATTTGAGCTAGGCCATTTTACCTACCATGGCTTTTGTCCCATCAGTGCAAATATTGATGGTTTTGACCTTGTGGACCTCTTGAAAAGGTCTTAGAAAAGATTTTATAGAAGCCCAGGATTCTGCAGAACACTCTTAGAGAAATTCTGCTATAACTTGGGAATGATTGATAATCAATGGTGAGAAGTCAGTGATTGCTACTGTGTGTGTGTGTTTAATGAAGCCTCCTAAGGACTTTAAAGTATAGAACGTGGGTAAATATGTAGAGCTGGCAAAGGTATACATTGGTCACTATGAGATTTTAGCTGTGACTATTTTTCTAGCTCTTGTTCAGGAGAGAGGCTATGCATCCCTAACCACCAGATTTTCCATTCTGGGATGCTCTGATCCTCTCTGCATTCTGTTGCTAAGACTTGGATGCTCCTGCATTATTAATAAGCTTTCTTGTCCTATCTTTTAGCAGATTGGAATGATGGTTTATTCTTCTGCACACTTCTGAATAATTCTGATTTTATGTACTCGCGAATTGTCAAACAAGCATACAGACCACCTAGAAAGCAACTGCCAAGAAGAAACATATTCAGAGACTAAAACATACTTAAATAACCCTTTCATGTTGACACTGTACATGTGAGAATCTCCAGACACTTCCCTTTCCAAACACCAGTACATTCTCCAAACCACATTTCAGCAGAAGTAATCATTTTTATTGGGTGAGAAGAAGAGGTTAAGCCAATTTTTTTAAGTAGCTTAATTTTCATTAAAATAGCTGTTGTCCATTTTCTTTTGCGTTATGGCACCTAAAGCACAGAGAATTTTAGAGACTGGAAATAATGTAATTACTGAGATCAACTCTATTTTAATACCCTTTTGGTTAGAACTATATTTCTTCTACCAAAAAATCATGCTAGTTTCATATTCAGGATTTTGAAATTTGTATTCTTTTGGACCAGGCAAAGAATGAAGTTACCATTTTTCCTGTATAAATCTTACTTTCTAATTGAATTAGTAATGTAATTAAGTCTTCAGGGGAATTCAAATACACTGTTTGGGTGTTCAACATCTTCAAAGTCCCATTCCAAGGCCTTGAAAGATTCAACAATCACAGTGGGCCCTCTTGCTCACTCAGTCTAGTGGCATATATCTAGTTTACATAAAATTATATACGGTTAAGGCAATGCATGTGTCTAACAGGTTTCATAATCTCTTTTACTAAACTAGATCCAGGTTTGAAGTACCGAGAATTTATCATATTGGTATGAGATATGTTGTTATAAATTGCTGCTCAGTGTTTAATAATGTGGATGTGCCCAGAAATGCAAACAGAATATATTCTATGTGGTAGACAGAATTCTAAAGATGACACTCCTAACATTCCTGTTCCCTGGTTGCTCAAACACTAACTAGGTACTGTTGTGAAGGGATTTCGCAGATTTAAGTACATTCCCTCCATTCACCTTAAGATTTGGAGGTCTAATTCCATTCACCTTTTAAAGCAGAGGCAAGAGACTGAATTGTACCAACAACCTATATGAACATGGAAGCTGGTATTTCTCCAGACGTGAGCTAAGAGTCCAGCCTGGATGATACCTTGATTTTGACCCTGTGAGACGCTAAGCAGAAAACTCAGTTAAGCCATCCCAGACTTTTGACCTATTGGATTGTACAGTAATAAATGGATGTTATTTGATGCCACTGCATTCTTTAAGATTTTATTTATTTATTTGACAGAGAGAGAGAGAGAGCACCAAGCCAGGGGGAGCGGGAGAGGGAGAAGCAGGGTCCCCGCTGAGCAGGGAGCCCAACATGGGGCTCGATCCCAGGACCCCAGGATCATGACCTGAGCTGAAGGCAGACGCTGAACCACTGAGCCACCCAGGCGCCCCTAGAAGCCGCTACATTTATAGTAATTTGCTATGCAGTTAGAGAAAACTAACACTGTCAGACTAAAGGCTGCGTATGATTATACATTATATGTTGGGGGTTTATATACTGGAAGAAAATAAAGCCATCTCAGATGAAATTATAGTTCATGACCCTCTGAAACCAGAGTAAGAAAAAAGAAAATATGTGTTAAAAAATAAAAGTTAAAAGGAGACATTCAAGGAGATTTTCACTTACCATACCTGATGAGACAGTAGAACATTGAAAGGATTTTAAGAGGATTTTGCAAGAATTTGCTACAACCTACAATCTTTGCAATTTCTCCACATTGAATATTTTTTCCCATTGTTGCATCAGTGATGAACAAAAAACATACTAAATTAAAACGGGTCTGAACATTTTCCCTGTGGAGCAGCAAGGAAAAGTGTGGGGAAAACTGGGTGTCAATGGAAGTCAGTTGGGTGGCACCAAACCAGAATATAGGAAGATACACCAAAGTTTGGGCTTTTGGCAAAGAAAATAAGAAAACCCAAGGAGTCAGATTAAGCCACTCTAGCTTTGCAACAAAAAGGCCATGACATTCATATACTGATAAGGTGATCATATAACCTATAATTTACACTAAGAGACTTTGAAAAGTTAAAGGAGGTGTAATTAATAAGAACGTTTGGACAAAAGCATAAAATAAGACAATGCCCCAGGCAGATTAACTGTATGGTCACTCTATTATTAACATACTTCAGACATGATTTTAGATATTATTCAGAATTGTAAATTATACATTCAAAGTATTTAATTCAGAAATCTTAAGATATAATTATTTCTGTAATTTAGGTACTTCATTACTTAATCCCCCTATCACAACAATTAAGCTTAGTAGGAATCAACAGAAGAGCATTTGCTACATGTGTTGGAAGCTGGTTTTATACCATTTCTCTCAACCTTGCTTTCCTTCAATCCAGATTCCACAGAGCATTATGGTCTGAGTGTACCATCAGATATATCAGAAAAAGGTGATGATTTTCATCATGTTCTAAATTCTGATCTCTGAAAGTCCTCAAATCAGACTTAGAGGATAATAGGAACTGTGCTTCTTTATTTGTCCTTCCTCCTCGATTTTTCTTGGTTCTTTCATTGCAGATGATCTTCTTTTGACTTATTTTTCTCTCCTTCTCTTTTTTGTTTTTCATTTATCCATTTTTTTTCTCCAGTATTTTGTAGTACCTGCTCTGTGCCTAAAAACATATTAGGTGCTAGTTGCTAAAGACAGAGTGGTGAATAAAATGAAACTATTTATACAATCTTTTAAATCTTTTCCTTTTTGCTTTCCTTTTGTTATTCTTGCCTAGGTAACTAAAAAAGTACTTCCCATTTGTCTTCCTTTACTCTGAATCACGCTTTCTCTCCACATTTATATCATCATGGCTTCCAAGCATAAATCTATTGATACACCTCTCTTAACTATCAAAAAGCGTTAGTATTTTTTTTTTTAATTTGGGTCATCAAAATTTAATAATCTCATGATCAGAAGATTCTGTCTTGATCTCAGTTAGAATTTTTCTATATCATTTATTTTCTTCTAGTAAGAGGATTGAAGAAAATTGAATTTATAAATCATCTTTTCTCTTTGTTTAATTATAAGTATGTACTAATATCAATGTAATCTATATAATTTTAATGAAATTTTTCAGTAGGTCAGTTCTATTAGGATATATAGAATATTATCAATTATTAGATGGTAAAAAATGCAGCAACTGTGTAAGCCCATACAGAAGAAAATGCTTTTTCAGATATTACAGTGCTTTGTGTCTTTCATACCTAAATAATCTGATGATACAGCACATCTTTTCCTTTGCATGTGCAATAGTCTTTCCAATTCTGGTTCTTAAATGGTTGGACATGGTAATGACTCTAGAGAATATTGAGATACTTCCTTTGCATTGTAGAAATAATACAATTTCATAGGTAATTTTCTTTAAATTACAAAATGCTGGTTCTTACTGGTTTTTTTTTTTTTTTTTTTTTTTTTTTTTTGGTCAGAGAAGAAACATGTATTTAGTTTAAGGTAAGCTGGAGTGAACATACTCCATCCTTCTTTCAGACTGTACCTATAAAATATGGGAGAATGGAACAATGATTTGAGGATTTTAAAAGGTAAATAGTAGTGTGAGGATTGAGAATAAGGCAAAAATTTGAAGTACCACCAAACCAGCAGTAAGTTTATTTTTCTATGTCCTGGACTCAAAACAGCCCCAACTTGGAAGTGGTCATTAGGGCATGCATAGCGAGAGAGGGAGCTAGGAAATGCCTTTGGTTTGCATCAAGGACCTGGAAGGTCTCCTAATGCTCAGAGAAAGTGGGGGAAATTCCCCCCTTCAAAAAAGTTGTCTGCATTCTTTCCTGCCCCATCTACCAAGCAATCCTAGGATAGTGGTAGTGGGGACAACAACAGTATCAGTACCAGAAGTCATAAAAATCTGAGATGAACCTTCCTCTCTGGTCTATAGAGCTTTTATTTTAAGAAGGAAGGGTGAACACCATGGCTTTTTGTTTCAGCCCTTTTATTGCTCAAACCTAGACACAGTCATGAAAAGTGCACTACAGAGTGGGGTATCTAAAGCCCAGATTTCCTGGCAGCATTACTGAAATGAGAACCATAAGAACATGGAAAGTACAAAGGAGATAATGGAGAGGGAAGAGCTAGGGAAAGTAACCTCATACAGTTGCTTATCAACTGCTCTTGCTCACCTCAGCTTTGCATGTGTAAACACGACCATAAAATTTCTTTGCAAAATGAGCTACTAAGCTGCTGAGCCACTAATTTCCAGCCTGGTCACTAGATGACAACCATATAGGATAGGAGTCTAAAGTGCTTTGAAAATTGACAATGGAAATTTGACAATGAAACCAAAGCCTATAGAGCCTTGGAATTCTGGAACTTTTATCATTTTATGCTAAAAAATTTTCAAGTATCAGCATTCTTCAGTGGATTTAAGTTAGACTGAGAGTCTCAAAATATAGTATTAAAAATGTCCAAGATACAACCCCAAATTACACCATCTATAAAGAAATAGGAAAATCTCAATTTGCCTTAGAAAAGACACTCAACACATACTACTCCAAGATGCTGCAAATTTTGGAATTATATGACAAAGATTAAAATATCTATTATAAAGATATTCCAAAAAGTAAGGGTACATATTTTTGAAGTGAATGAAAGGATAGAAAGTCTCAGGAAATAAGTAGAATATATAACAACAACAACAACAACAAAACAAATGGAAATATTAGAATTTTAGAAGAATAACCAAAATAAGAATTTCCCTACGTGTACAGAGTAGTAGAATCAAGAGGACAGATAAAAGAGTTTGTGAACTTAATGATAGATCAGAAGAAATTATCTACTCTGAACACCAAAGAGAAAAGAAGATTGGGAAAAAAAATATGAAGAGAGTCTTAGGGATCTGCGGGAAGTATCACAAGTAATCATCATGGGTCCCAGAAGGAGACAGAAAGAGAAGAAATATGACTGAAGACTTTTCAAATTAGGCAAAAGATTTAAATCATCAGATTCAAGAGGCCAAGCAAATTCCAAATAAGAAATACCTGAAGAGATGCATAGCCAGAGATATCACAAACAGTGAAAACTAAGGAGAAAGACAAAATAACAAAACAAACAAACTGTAAGTTTTAGGGGAACGATGATATTCATGACAGCAGATTTATTCCAACAGACCATGAAAGCCAGTTGGGTGGCACACTGTTTTTAAAATACTGACAGAAAAGATTGTCAATATAAATAAAGATAAAATAAGAGCATTCTCAGATGAAGGAAAACTAAGAGAATTCATAACCAAAAGGAGCATCTTTAAAAGAACTGCCAAAGTAAGTAATTCTGAGGGAAGGCAAATTATCTTTAATGGAAACTGGAACATCAGTAATAAAGAAAGAGCAAAAGAAATGGAAAATTGGTATATATAATATACTTTTTCTCCTCTTGAGTATTTTAAATATGTTAGATAGTTGAAAGCAAAATTATAACATCATCTGATGGTATTTTTGATAGATTTAAATGTAATACCCAAGACAACTCCAACATACATGGAGAAGGGTAAAAGGACCTACATGAAGTTAAACTTCCCACATTTCACTTCTACTAAACAAGTATATAGAAACATGTAGTTGAGGGGTGCCTGGGTGGCTCAGTTGTTAAGCATCTGCCTTCAGCTCAGGTCATGATCCCAGGGTCCTGGGATCAAGCCCCGCATAGGGCTCCCTGCTCTGCAGGAAGCCTGCTTCTCCCTCTGCCCACTCCGCCTGCTTGTGTTCCCACTCTGGCTGTCTTTCTCTCTGTCAAATAAATAAAAATCTTTAAAAAAAAAAAAAAAACATATAGTTGAAAACACAACAAATAAATTAAAATGGTATACTAAAAAATTTGAAATCTTCCCTTTTAGCAAAGCTTTTATTTCAAAAGAACAAAAACAAGGCAGGAAAGGGAAACAGAAGAAAGGAAAGCAGAGGGCTTTCAACATCAACAATTAAACACGAATAACAAAATGGCAGACCTAAATCCCAACATACATACCAGTAATTAGAGTAAATTAAAATAGTCTAAACACACCAATTTAAAAAATTACCAGATTGTATTGAAAAAACAAAGACCTCATTCTTTGCTGTCTGTGAGAAACTCACTTCAAATGTAATAGGTAAGGTAAGAATAAAAATATGAAAAATATATACCATGAATAGAAAAACTAAAGAACAGTCCAATGGCTAAAATGTACATTTCAGAACAAAGAAAATTACTAAAAACTAAGGGGGACTTTATATAATAAAAGGGTCAATTCACCAAGAAGATATAATGATGTTAAATATTTCAGCACCTACCAATAGAGCTTTAAAATTCATGAAAGAAAAACCAACAGAACTAAAAGGAAAAATAGACAAATGCACAGTTATATTTGGAGATGTTGACATTTCTCTCTTAGTAATTGATTGTCAACAGAAAATCAGCATGTATGTAAAAGAATTGAACAACACATCAACTAACATGGACACACTGCTCTACCCAAAATAGCAAAATACATGTGCTTTTCAAGTGACATTTTCTGAGAGAACATTTTCTAGCTCATAAAACAAACTTTTAGAAATCTGAAAGAATGAGGGCTCCTGGGTGGCTCAGTTGGTTAAGCAACTGCCTTCAGCTCAGGTCGTGATCCTGGAGTCCCAGGATCGAGTCCCACATCAGGCTCCCTGCTCAGCGGGGAGTCTGCTTCTCCCTCTGACCCTCTTCCCTTTCGTGCTCTCTGTCTCTCATTCTCTCTCTCTCAAATAAATAAATAAAATCTTTAAAAAAAAAAAAAAAAAAAAAAGAAATCTGAAAGAATGAAATCATATGCATTCCGTTCTTGAATATAATGGAATTAAACTAATAATGAACTATAGAAAAATAAGAAGAAAAGGGCGCCTGGGTGGCTCAGTCGTTAAGCGTCTGCCTTCGGCTCAGGTCATGATCCCAGGGTCCTGGGATCGAGTCCCACATCGGGCTCCCTGCTCGGCGGGAGGCCTGCTTCTCCCTCTCCCACTCCCCCTGCTTGTGTTCCTGCTCTCGATACCTCTCTCTCTGTCAAATAAATAAATAAAATCTTTAAAAAAAAAAAAGAAAAATAAGAAGAAAATGTTCTCCAAATATTTAGAAAATAATATTTATAAGTAATTTATGGGTCAAAGAGGAAATTTAAAAAAAATGAGAGACTTTGAACTGAAAAAAAAAGAAATAAGCCATGAAAAGACAACATATAAATTATGGGATGCAGGTAAAACAATGTTTAGAGGGAAATTTATATGATCAAATGTTTTTATTAAAAAGAGGAAGGGTCTCATCAATAATCTAAGTTTCTACCTAAATAAATGGAAAAAGAGGAACAAACGAAACAAAAACACATTCGTATCAAACAAATGGTAGGAAATACTGGGGCACTTGGGTGGATCAGTTGGTTAAGCGTCTGACTTGATTTCGGCTCAAGTCATGATTTCAGGGTAATAAGATCAAGCCCCGAGTTGGGCTCCATGCTGGGCATGGAGCCTGCTTAAGATTCTCTTTCTCCTTCTCCTTCTGACCCTCCCCCTCAAGCCCCTCCTTCCCACATGCTCTCTTGCTCTCTCTGTCTCTCTCTCAAAAAAAAGGGGGGAAGGAAATACTAAAGAGTATATATCAATCAAATGAAAACAGAAAAACAATAGTGATAATTAATGAAAGAAAACCTGGTTTTTTGAAAATGTCAATACATTCTAAACCTCTAGTAAGTTTGACAAAGAAAAATAGAAAATAGGAAAAATAATATCAGCAACAAAAGGGCATATCTTACTACCTCAAACTTTAAAAAAATCATTAGGGAATAATACAAAGAGATCTATGCATATGAATTTGACAACTTAGATGAAATAGACCAATTTATTGGGAATCACAAACTAACAAAACTTACCCCGATCTGAAATAGCCTGAATAATCTTATACATATTAAAGAAATTTAATTTGTAGTTTAAAACCATCCAAGAATGAAATCTTCAGGCCCAGAAAGTTTCATTGGTGAACTCTTTCAAAGAAAAGATAATACCAAGTCTATATTATCTCTTTAAGGAAACAGACAGATGAGGACACTTCCCAACTCATTTTATGAAGTCAGCATTACCCTGATATAAAAACCAAATCACAAAGTGCAAGGAGAAAAGTACCCATGAAACTACAGACCAATATTCTTCATGACCATACATAAAAAATAGCAATTTAACTCAGTAATATATAAGAGTAACAGAAAAGAACCAAATAGAGCTTATATCAGAAAAGGAAAACTGATAAAATATTTGAAAATCAATTCATGTAATTAAACTTATTTAAAGTCCAAAGAAGAGACATGATCATATCAACTGATACAGAAAAAGCATGTGACAAATTTCATCATCTATTCACAATAAAAACTCTCAGAAATTTAGGAATAGAAGGGAACAGGCTTAATAAAGAATATCTACTATCTATCTATCTGACACTTAACATCACATTTAATGGTGAAAGAAGGAATACTTTTGCATTTAGTCTGGAACAAGGCAGGTTTGTCCACTGCATCCTTCCTAGGGATGTCCAGAAGTGGAACATGATAATACATGAAAAACATAAATAATTTGAGGTAAGAAATAAAACTGTCCCTTTTTGCAAGAAACATGATTCTTTACATATTAGAAAATGACGAAGTATATATGAAAAAAAAACTAAAGCTAATATTTGAGCTTAATGGGATCACAGAATACAAAGTCAACAAGGTCAGTGTGGTTTACTGTACTAGAATTGAACATTCCAAAACTGAAATTTTAAATATATGTGTGTATACATACAAATATATATACAATATACATATAAATACATATGTAATATAAATATATCTATAATTTGTCATAGTTCCATAATGAAGTATCTGCATATAAAGTTAGCAAAACGTGTGGAATCTGGGTGATAAGAACTGTAAAATGCTGATGAGAATAATAAAGGAAAATCTAAATAAATGGAGAGACATACAATGTTCATGGATTGGAAGATTCAGCATAGCACAGATGCAACTCTTCTCAAATTGATCTATAGATTTAACGCAAAATGAAAGTTTGAGCTCTTTTTTGTAGATATAAATAGGATGATTCTAAAATTTATATGAAAAGGCAAATAAATGAATAGCCAAAGCAATTTTGAAAAGAAAAATAGTTTTGAAGGAATCATACTACTTGTTTTTAAAACTTACTACAAAACTTCAGTAATCAAGACAGTGTGGTATTAAGAAATAGATACATAGATACATTCCAGAAGTAGATCCACACAAATATGGCCAGTTGATTTTCTATAAGGTACAAATTCTATTTAATAAAGAAAGAGGGGCACCAGATGGCTCAGTCGGTTAAGTGTCTGACTCTTGATTTCGCCTCAGGTCATGATCTCAGGGTCCTGGGATTTAACCCCATGTTGGGCTCCGCGCTCAGCGTGAAGTCAGCTTGGATTCTCTCTCTCCCTCCCCCTTTGCCCTTCGCCCTGCTCACACTCTCTATCTCTCTCTAAGATAAATAAAATCTTTAAAAAAATGATCTTTCAAGAAATGGTCTTGAAAACACTGGACATCATTATGCATAATGAAGAATAATAAAGTTCTTTCACTTTTTTAAATAAAATTTTATAAATGTTTATACAAAATGGATTATTAATCTAAATGTAAATGTTAAACTATAAAAGCCCGGAAGGAAACATAAGAGAAAATCTTTGTGACCTTGAATTAGGTAAAGAGTTTTTAGATATAAAAACACAAGCATGATCCATTAAAGGAAAAATTGGTGAACTGGATTTCATCGATATTAAACAACAAAACCAAAAGCACGTTTGTTCTGTTAAGAGATTAAAATACAAGTTATGGACCAGGAGAAAATATAATTGACCCTTGAACAACATGGGTTTGAACTGCATGGGTCCATTTATGTGTGGATATTTTTTGATAAATACAGTACAGTACAGTACTGTAAGTGTACTTTACCTTTCTTGTGATTTTCTTAATAACCTGTTCTTTTCTCTAGCTTGTTTTATTGTAAGTATACAGTACATAATATATATAACATACAAAATAGGTGTCAGTTAATCAGTAAGCCTCCTCCTGATTAACAGTAAGTAGGCTTTTAGTAGTAGTTAGGTTCTGGGGGAGTCAAAGGTTATATGTGGATTTTTTTTTTTAATGATTTTATTTGTTTATTTGAGAGAGAGAGAGAGCACTCATGAGCCAGGGGAGGGGCACAGGAAGAGAATCTTCAAGCAGACTCCCTGCTGAATGCAGAGCCCAACATGGGCCTTAATCCCAGGACCCACGAGATCACAACCTGAGAAGAAACCAAGAGTCAGACGCTTAACCTACTGATCCCCTAAAACTTATTTGTGGATTTTTGACTGTGTGTGTGTTGGGGGGCTCAGCACCTCTACCCGTTGCATTCTCAAGGGGCAACCATTGTCATAAATCACATATCCAGACACAAGGATTTATATACAGAATATATAAAGAACTCTCAAAGCTCAACACTAAGAAAACAAACAATTTAAAAATGTGCAAGACTTGATGTGATATTTCACAAGAAGAATATATAGATGGCAAATAAACACTGCACAGATGTCATCGTCACTTGTCATTACGGATATGCAAATTAAATCCACAAGGAGATATCACTATACCTATTTGATGACTAAAATTTAAAATACTGACACTATCAAGTGCTGTGGATAATGTGGATCAAATTTAATCCTCAAACATTGCTGCTGGCAGTGCAAAATTTCATAACCCCTTGGGAAAACAATCTGGCGATTTCTTATAAAGATATACATATACTTACCATATGGCCCAGCAATCCAATTTCTGGGTTTTTACTTCAGAAAAACAAAAACTTATCTTCATACAAAACCTATTCATGGATGTTGATACTTACTTTGTTCACAATTGGGAAAAACTGGAAGCAATTCAATGGCCTTCAAGAGGCGAATGGTTTAAACAATCTGTAGTAATTCGAGGACTGTCAGAGCATTATGCTCAGTGAAAGAAGCTGGTCTCGTAAGGTCACCTGCCTTATGAATCCATTTACATGACATTGTCTAAAAGACAACCCTGTAATGATGATCAGATCAGTGATTCAGTGGTCACTCCTGTTTTAAAAATGGGCAAGTTTTTTTAAAAAACTATAAAGGGAAGTCACAAAACAGTTTTGGGGAGTGATGGACCTTTTCTGGCTCCTGATGGTGATGGTGGTTAAATGAATCAGTGTGAGTGTTAAAATTCGTAGAACTGTTAAATAAAAAGTACATGTTACTGTAAATGAATTTAAAAATTAAAACAAAAAGAGAAGGAAATTGGGTGCCTGGGTGGCTCAGATGGTTAAGCGTCTGCCTTCGGCTCGGGTCATGATCCCGGGGTCCTGGGATCGAGTCCCGCATCGGGCTCCCTGCTAGGCGGGGAGCCTGCTTCTCCCTCTGCCTCTGCCTCTCTCTCTCTCTCTCTCTCTGACTCTCATGAATAAATAAATAAATAAATAAATAAACATTTAAAAAAAAAAAAAAAAGAGAGAAAGAAATTATGTGATCATTAGATTTGCTTTTCGCATTCCAGCCAGGGATTTCCCAAAGGTTTCAGCAGGTTGTATCTTGCACAGATTACCTATCTATAGGGCCTAAGGAACAAAAGAGACTGAAATCCCACCCAGACTTCACCTACCAAACACCTTTGCTCATTCACTGGGAAGCCTTTTTAAAACCTCATCTCCCCACTGTGCCCCTTTTAAATTCACACTAATGCACTCTTCTAACTGAGGCCCTGCTGAAGAGCTGATAATTTTTGCAGACTTTAGTGAGTGTGTTCAAATGTATTGTTTTAGAATTTCCAAATGGAAGTCTGTTTCTTTGTTTTCCTTTCTTTCCTTTATCCCTGTTCAAATTCTACCCATTTTTCAGAACCCTGATTAATTTCCACTTTTGGACTTGTTAGACTCTCTGACTCTACCAGGCATGCTTTTGGAGGAATTCAATATACCTTGCATTCTGTTCATTTCCTCTCCTTCTGATCTCTTTGTGATCAAGGATCTTGCTCCCTGCTTGTCTGTGTCCTCAGCACATAGCACAGTAATGAGCGTCCCAGGTACTCCATCTTGGTATTTCTGAATAGAAACGAATTCCTGATAGGAAAATGACATTTTTTCCTGTGGTTTACAATAAAAGCAAAGCTGAACTTATCTCGTTTAACTCTTGGCTGCTGGTGTATTTCTTATTAGGCTCTGGCCAGGACATAAATCAGACACTTTATATTTCTATTTTGGCACGACACGTTACAGGGATAAGTCTTGGATACATAATTCTTAAGGAATTATTATGGAAAGTGATTGTTCATAAGATACTTTCCTTCTCAAGATCCTTTACTGTTAAAGCTTCATTTAGTTATAGGATTTTGTTTATATTAGAAAATATTTTAATGGTACTGTTAAACACTATATAAATATTAAAATATGCTGAATATATCCTTGGGAAACAAAACACATCTTAATTTAGAAAATACTCTGAGGTCTTCCTTATAGTTTTTAAGAGTTGTTCTTATTATAAGGTCTACAAGTGCAACTTTGTATTCACCACACACTTACACAGTGTTGTCAGTGTAGGAGAACACTTATTAAAAATCTACCACATGCCATGGGTTTTTAAATATATCACCTCCTTTAACCCTTCAGAACCTCTGTGTCATAAGGGATTGTTAAGCTCATTTGACAGGTAAGAAAGTTTAATATTTAATGGTTACCATGTTTCACATAAGCCAACATAGGCTTGAAATATTTTATCTACATTAGTTAGCATTCCTAAGCCAAATGGTTAATTTTCCAGTTTTACTCTTAGGAAAACTGAGGCTCAGAAAAAAGAAGTAACTTTCCTATGGTCACACAGCTAAAAATCAAGCCTGGGACTCAAGCCCTAGAATCTTTGACACAAGAGCATAGATTCTTTTTTTTTTTTTTTTAAAGATTTTATTTATTTATTTGACAGAGACACAGCGAGAGAGGGAACACAAGCAGGGGGAGTGGGAGAGGGAGAAGCAGGCTTCCCGCCAAGCAGGGAGCCCGACGCGGGGCTCCATCCCAGGACCCTGGGATCATGACCTGAGCCGAAGGCAGACACTTAACGACTGAGCCACCCAGGCTCCCCAAGAGCATAGATTCTTAAAGCTTTATTCTCTGCATTTTGCCTTCACTATACTTCATGCAGAAAACAGGTCATGAAAAATTTTTTGTTGAATTCCAATCGGGATTTTAGAAAACATCAAATCATTTTTGAGAAGGTTTTTAACCAGTTTACTCTTAACTCCCTTGGTGTATAGACCTTTAAAAAGCTGAGATCTTTTTTTTTTTATTATTTTATTTATTTATTTTTAAAGATTTTATGTATTTATTCGACAGAGAGAGAGAGACACAGCGAGAGAGGGAACAAAGCAGGGGGAGTGGGAGAGGGAGAAGCAGGCTTCCCACAGAGCAGGGAGCTGGATGCGGGGCTGGATCCCAGGACCCTGGGATCATGACCTGAGCCGAAGGCAGACGCTTAACGACTAAGCCACCCAGGCGCCCTAAAAATGCTGAGATCTTAAAAACGCATCTAAAGTTGGAATACTTGTCCTTAATTAAATGTGTTTTATTTAACAAATTATGTCAAATCTCTGTATTAAACTTAATATTTTAAATTTTAGTAGTTGAGATTTAAGAATATTAGATACTTGTAATTGTAATATATTGTAATTATATTCTTCAGATTTTTCCAGTTTATAGAATTATTTCTTTTCTTTACTTGAATAAAAGCCACTGATCATACTGAGTAGAAAGCAAGTTATAAAAAGCAGCAAAATGATTAAAAATTGGCATGATGAAAAAAGAATGTTGTATCACACTGTTTTGAAGTTTGAGTTGGTTTATAGTTATAAATGCATGCTGTCAGTGTTTTTACTAGTATTCTAAAAAAACAATTTATAGAGCTTTTTAGTAGCATGATATTTTTAGTTTTAATTGTCCCTGTTTAATGCCTTCAGGATATGATTACGTTATAACATTATAAAAATGCGTTAGCCAAAATTCCTGATTTATATGCAATCAGAACACTTTTAAATTTTTCCATCTGTATCCTTCAACTTACTTCACAAAAATCTTTAACTGTGATTCATCTTACCTATTTTTTAAAGTCATGACAGTTTTTTAATCTCCAAGGCAGATGAAATCATTAAGCCTAGTTTGTTTTTGTTTTTGTTTTTGTTTTGCTTCTGTGGCCAAAGTCCTACAGAAAGCCTAAGAACTCTGATTTATCATTTTTAAATTAACTTAGCAATGCGAATACCAATTTTAATCCATGTTTGTGGTAGACTGCACAGTAAATTTCCCATTTCTGATTTATAAGCGTTAGATGTATAATCTACCACATATGGCTTTATCAATGTGCCACAAACATTATATTTTCAGAGTTGCACTGAAATCTAAATTAAGAATTTTAGATGGTATATGTTATTAATGATGTATTAAAGATATACCCAAACTACAGTAAGGTACAGTGGAGTCTGGCTTAATTTAAAGTCCCTAAGGATTTGAGAGTTTAACTTCTGAAACCATCCAATAACTTGCCCTTAAATTTTCTGAAAGAGAAAAGTGAATGTGAAGTAGAATAAATCTATAATACAATAGCGGGAGCACAAAACCAGCCTGCAGACATAAATTTTCCTAGTTGTTCTTCCTTTCATACAAAAGCAGTCCTTTTCATTATCTTAATGTCGGGAGGAGGTGGGTCTGCTTGGTGGGAAAGTTTATTATAAAGATTAAGGACATGTGAAAACAAGAAAAGCAACGAGTAAACCTCTTTTGGAACTTGTCCATGACCATGACATTCTCCCCAGCTCTCAAAAGAGCAGAATTTAGGAATTGGCCACCTCTGCCTACCCTGCATGCCGCTCCCCCCACGCCCCGGACTCTCTTTCACTATTTATGATGAACATTTACTTGAACCATCTTTCACCTTCTTTTTCCTATATCGTATTAATATTTCATATAAAGCTTGCCAGAGAATTAGACATGCTATCCATATGCTGTCTAGTCCAGTACTTCACTGACTTTAGATACCTCCAATCACACCTTAGGATAATAAAATAAAAGGAGTGATTATTGACTGTTTAATTTACCTTTAGCAACCAATTAAAAACACATACACACTTTTTTTAACATGTACATTCTCATCTCTAGTTAATTTTGCCGCAATACACATTATAAGTTCAAAGATAATACTAAATTAGGAAAAGAAAATGTTGCATCTAGCTTCCTACAGAGCTCTCTGAGATGTTGGGTATCTACATCTTTGCAGTGAATTCCTTTGTCTACATGCTGGACTTGGCCTTCAAATGCATTTGGTGCGTTCAACTCAAGAATAATGGTTTGATTAGGGCACTGTAACTCCTGTTCAACTCTTTCCACCACTCTCTTTATCTTCCCACCCTCCCCAGTCCCTACCTGTCCAGGTCTTAGTGCTGCTGAAGATGCTGCCAGATCTCAGTCATGTCATTCATGGGTCCCCCAAGGTTAACTGCCCACCTTTCCTGCCTTCTTGGAAAGAGAGTCAAAGTAGTCTCAGACATGACAGCCCAGCCCTTCTTTTCACGTACTCACCCAGTGTTTTCATTAATTCCCTACTTGAGTCATCCTGTATCAGCCTGGAGTTCCCCAATGTGCTATCCTCCAGAGTTCCAAAGGTTACCTACCACTAGTCCTACCCTTCGCACCTGCCCTCAGAGCAAAGCCTGTAGATGACTAAGAAGACATGACCTGGGTGGAAATACAATACTTGATCTTAGCCAAAAGGCCAAGAAGCGATTGACCTGTGTGGAAAAAGAGAAATGTATATTAATACACCTCAAAATGTATTATCATGGCACTATACAATGTGTAGTGTACATAGTACTATACAGTTCTACACATTGGGGATGAACAAATTGACTTCTCAGTACTTTCCTGCCCTTGTGGTGCTTACGTTCTAATGAAGAGAATGGCCAATATCTAATGGCCAATATCCAAATAATTAAATTAATTGGTACATTAAAAGATAAACCCCCTCAGGAAAAAAAGTAGTAGATGTAAGTAAGAGATAATCTGGGAGTTCCAGGGTGGGGGAAAAGGGTATTTGTAATTTAAATTTGGTGATCAAGAAGATCTGGAGAGAGGAACTAATGAGGGAATGTTCCAGAGGGAAAAGCCAGTGAAGAGGTCTTGAGATGGAAATGACAAGAAAAGAGAAAAGAAAAGGGAAGAAAAAAAAAAAAAGCCAATGTAGCTGGAGTAGAATGAATACATGGGATTATAATAGAAAATTCTAGATTTTGTATTTCTTTTGACAGCTTTGGCAAATTGTAAGGTTTATTGGCATACATTTATATATATTACCTTGATGTCTTTAGGATTATAGAGACATTTCCTTATTCTTTGTTGATGTTGGTAATTTGTATTTGTCTCTCTTTTTTTCTAATTCTTGATTGGTTTACTAGGGAATTACCAGTTTTGCCAATTTTCTTTTACATTTGTTTTATAGTTCATTGGTTTTACTCTTTATTATTTCTTTCCTTCTCTTTTCGTAAGCTTTGATGCTCTCTTCTCTTCCAGCTCCTGTAAGGAATTTTAATCATTGATTTTCAGTCTCATATTTTTTATAAAATATACTATGAATTTCCCTGAGCACTGTCATTTCAGGCCACACATTTTTAATGTGTTCTATTTTTACTGCAACTATGTTTAACATATTTTCTAATTTTCATTATAATTGCTTTCACTTGTGGACTATTTAGAAGTGTATCATCTCATGTCTAGGCAGTTTGGGTTTTTCTAGTTACCTTTTTCATTCTTGATTTCCAAATTATTTTCATTGTGCCCAATGAACATACTTTGGATTATTTCCACTTTTGAAATTTGTGGAGATTTTTTTTGCTACTCAGTATATGGTCAAGTTTTATAAATGTACCATAACCACTTAAAAAGAATGAATTTTGTTGTTGGATGCGATGTTCTATTACATCAATTAAGACAGATTTGCTGATATTTTGTTCAGAACTCATGTCTTGAGTGAAGTTTTTAATAGTTGTTTTATCAGCTATTAAGAGACTTAGTAAGTCTCCCAGTTTCACTGTGGATTTTTCTCTCTTAATTTGGTTCATTTTTACTATTTATATTTTGAGGCTTAGTTATTGAGTAAATACAGATATAGAATTGTATGTCTTCTTGTTGGAGTGACCCTTTTATCATAAAAAAAATCCTTCTTTATCTCTCTAGGTGCTTGTCACTTAAATTCAATTTGTCTAATTTTGTATATTTGTAATATTTATATTGCCACCCTTTCTCTATTTTGGTTGATGTTTGCATATTGTTTTCTATTCTTTTACTTCTAACTTATTTATGTTCTTATACTTAAGCTGTATCTCCTATAAGCACAATGCAGTTAGGGTTTATTTTTTTAATTCAGTCTTAAAAATCTTAGTTTGGACTTAATATAGTCTTTATTTTTCATTCATTCGTTCCAACTCTATCAAGATAAAGTTGACAGTTAAAAGTTGTATAAGTGTAAGGTAGACAATGATGTTTTAATATACCTATGCATGGTATAATGATTATTACAATCAAGTTAATTCACACAACTCTCACCTTAGAGAATTTAAATATCCATTCAATTTGGCAGTCACAGTTCTCATGGCATAGTCTTTTTTATTTAATGAAATTCCTGGTATGAAATGCTATCTTTCTATATTTGTTTTATATTTGCCTTTAGGTCATGTTTCTCTTATTTTCTTCCTTCCCTGCCTTTAAAAATAGGTAAATCCAATATTTGTATATCATTTTCAATCTATGTAATTATAATTTTTAGTTATATATTATTTTACTGTTTTGCAATTACTTTGTATATTCTGACATGTATCATTCTATCACTGATTATTGCTAGAACTCTTGAGCACTTGAACTATGTGTTGTTGCTTTTACTTCAGTTCTCACTATTTTAAAGTTTGGAAGACATTAAAATTGGTGTTTTGTGTATTCAATAATAATTTATGGTTACTCATACATTTAATCTTTCTGGTGTCCTTTATTTCCTCCTCTTTATTTTCATGTTTTAGTCTGGAATTTTTCCTTCTGTTTGAAGAAATTTAACATTTCTTTACACCAGTACTTTGATTTAAAGTGTCATGGAGAAATGGTTTCTTTCTCTGATTTACAAAAAGATTCATTTGGGTTGCCGTGGCCCAGTGAATGTGGATCTCAAGCTCCCCACCTTTATGTTGAAAATGTCTTTATTTCATCATCATTTTCTCTCTAGTTTTTGTATCAGTGGCCACCTTCTCACAGTGAGCCATTTCTTTACTTGGTTTGTCATTTTTATTTGTGAGCTTATCTTCAGTAGAACTTTTTTTCCTGTGGGAACACTATGCTTGCTGAGATGATAAAGTGTCTCGTTATAGTGATCCTTCATTTGTTTTTACTGAACTGACAAGGATTTTCCCAATCCTTGTATGATCCCCAAATTGTATGATCAATTTGTGCATTGTATTTACGGCTTCATATTCCTGTGGCTTCATACCTGTGCATGCTGGTGGTTTGGGTTTCAGTTTGTTAGTGGAGCCTTTTCTAGCATACCCTGAATTTATTTTGAGCCAGGGTTCCTTGTTGCTCTCTTGCATATGGATTTTTGAGGTTACTTTCACACATTAATAGCAATTTCAGGCTTTATGATTTGATGATGGATCTCAGTTCCTTACTCCTTAATTCCTGTCCCTGCAGACATTTTGAAACCATACCCATTATTTAATAAGACTTGTGTCTTTTCTGATACGCAGACTCTAACAACATTAACTCATGATATTATCATTCCAAATTTGAAAAAAAATTTTTTAAAGATTTTATTTATTTGACAGAGAGATCGAGAGAGAGCACAAGTAGGCTGAGAGGCAGGCAGAGGGAGAGGGAGAAGTAGGCTCTCCACTGAGCTGGGAGCCCAATGTGGGGCTTGATCCCAGCACCCTGGGATCATGACCTGAGCTGAAGGCAGACACTTAACCGACTGAGCCACCCAGGCGCCCCCAAATTTGAAAAATTTTAAGCTTTATTCTTGCACTTGGGAATCTTTTTTCTCGAAACTAACTATACATTAAAAACTTTGTATATTAGATTTTATTTGGCCCACCTCTATGTGTTTTTCTCAAAAGGACTCTGTCTGCTATGTTGCAGGAACACATAAACAATGTTTTTACTGTCTATAAAATATTCTGCCTTTTTGACCACAGAGATTTACTGTAGTTTTTATTAAACTGGTATTCTATTTATTGTTGTTAGAAGTCATTTTTTTCTTAGTATTCTTAGAAACTGTTAGGAAGAATGTTATGGATTAAACATTTAAGAGAATCTGGAAGGCTGTTTTTTAAAATACATTTATAACTCTACTGATATTAAACTCATAACTTACATAATTGTACTTTTATATTCCTAGATCATCATCTTGTCTTTTAATGGAACAGAGGCAGATAATTAGCGAGCTAGTAAGGCAAGTTATTTTAAAATATGTTCAAAGCCCAATTTGAATGTAATCATGTAAATGGGTTTCATATTATGTGGGCACCATCATTAAGTAATTCTAAAAATTTTTTTCTAATTCATGGGCGAAATACATTTTGATTCTTCAAAATTACATTTTAGTTAAGGCCCCACATTAAGTTACACTTTATATTGGTCTTTGTTTCAAGGAATTTCATCTCTGCCATTCATTTCATATACCCTTGATTGAGGATATGCTAAATACATATTGCTGCAGAGATGTACTACATGGCGTGCACATTTAAAGAACTTAAGCTACCCTTCTGTGAACAATAGCAACTCTCATCACTATCTGCTTAGGCTTTTCCCTGCTCAGTCCTTTGTTCAGACAGCCCCCCACCCCAAACTTCCTCTGCTTTTCCCCTCATTAACCTCTCTCCACTCAGTGATACCACCAAGCTATTTCTTTCCCTAAAAGCCTCTTCTGCTTTGGTGTTTCTTTTTATTCTCCCATAATATCTTATGTACATCTCTAGGTTTTAATGATCACATTTTCAAATGAGTATTTGTGTGGCTCATGCCCCTGAAGGTATGCTCAGCATGTATTCATCTTTGTACCTTTGGTACTTGTCACCTCTTACGTTACTTGTTCCATTAGGGCCTCAAGCAATAGTAGGACTTAGAGGTAAAATACTTTCCTCCTAGGATACAATCCTAGGACAAATATCTTACCTAGAACTATGCAGGATTTTGTGCCAGGAGAGACAAGATATTGAACTTAGGTAGTCTAGCTAGTGCTTAAAGACAGCAGGGCTGGAGCTAGACAATTTAATTTTGTTAGGATACGTGCATCTGATCACATAAAACTGATTTCCTGAGTAGTCCATTATTATAACATGCTTCCTGTGGGGTTTTGGGGGTCCATGATTATCTTGAAGAGGTATCAAATTACATCCTAGGATAGTATGTTTTTGTTTTCAGATGAGAGATTCTGTTGACACCTCATACATGACTTGATTCATTTTTAGGTGGGAAATTAGAGGGTTTTTTGGTGTCCTTGGTGTTTGTAGAATTTTGTATATTCAAAGAGTGTTTTAAAAAGAGTCTGTATTATATGTATCTTTAAATAACAGCTGTGTTAAATCCTTTCCCCTTTAAACTCTACCCCTTATTATAATAAGAAACGTGAGTTTTTGAAAGGAACTGAAAAGCATAGGCTTTTAAACAGAATAATGCAAGTCATTTAAATTAGTCATGGTTACAATTATTCTCCATAACTTTCAAGTTAAAGAAAATCTTCCTGGTGTGCCAAATGTAAGACAATGAAATTCGAATTTATCAGAGTCTTAGTTGAAGACTCTGACTTTACACATAAGTAAAAAAAAGAATAGGAGGAGAGAATCATTTTGTTTGTTAAACTACTTCCTGGTCTATAAGAAATTCTGTTAATTACTATTTAAATTTCATAGACATGATTATCATATTTATGTCTTTAATCTTCTCATTATAAAAGTATTGTAAACACTAAAATGAATTTGGAATATTGGAAAAGAGGAAGAAAAATTACTTATTATCTCTCTACATGATACAATTGCTATTAAAAAATTATTGTAATTATATAGTTTTTTGTTTTAAGTAAACTCTATGTCCAGTGTGGGGCTTGCACTCACAACCCTGAGGTGCAGTCACATTCTCTACCGACTGAGCCAGCCAGGTGCCCCCATTTTTATGTAGTCTTTTTGTTCTCCTGTGAAAATGTGATGGTATGGATTTTTTTAATACTTAGGTGTAATCATACCTCTATGCCAATATGTACTCATTTTTAAATTACATTTTATTGTATATAAATTTATATTTTATGGTATAAAATATGTCTTTTACATTACAAATTATAATTTTTATCAGCAAATTTCTTTCATGACTACACAGTAGTCATTGATTTCCCATAGCTTGGTGAGGAATCTAGGGCCCCCAGAGAGATTACTGTTCATTCTTTCTCTTCCCCTATCCCACAGGGTTGGTGCCAGGAAAATGTCAAAGTTCTATACCTCTTGCATTCCTCTTGCTTCCCGCTATTGCTTCTAAGTCAAAATCTCTCGTCCTCATATAAAAACTCTTCATTTGGAGCTAAAGCTCTTCAACTTTACCATCTTAACTGTCTCTGTCACCATGATCGGTTGTTCTCCTTGATCCTCACCCACGTTTCACATGGATGTTGGCCACCTCCCCCCCTTCCTGAGTTCATTGTCATCATGTGCAATTTCAAGTTCATATAGTCAGTCCAACCAATACTACTTAATAATCCTTTGACCTCGATCTGGATGACGTCTAACTTTCTCTGCTATCCTGGCAATACCTAATCATGAACGTTAACTATTCCCCTAGTACTTAATCAGCTCTCTTTCCCATTTCTCTCACTATTCCAGTTTGTTTCTTTTTCAAAAAATACTAACTCCCATCTACATTTGACCCACACCTCACCTAACATTGTATCCTCTTTCACTTGACATACAAGAATATCAGAAAGTAATTTCTTTAACTTAACAAATGGTATCCGTGAAAGCCTTCCAGTGGGGTGCCTGCGTGGCTAAGTTGGTTAAGCAAGACTGACTCTGGGTTTCAGCTCAGGTCATGATCTTAGGGTTTTGAGATCAAGCTGTGCATCAGGCTCTGCGCTCAGCAGGGAGTCTTCTTGAGATTCTCTCTCTCTCTCCGCCTCTTCCTCCGCCCCTCCATTCTCTCTCTCTCTCAAATAAATAAATAAATCTTTTTAAAAAAGGTATCCTAGCCAATGTAGTAAGGTACAGAACAGTATGGAAAAAATATACCAATATAGAATGGAAAGAATAATATAGAAGAGGTAAGAATTAGAAACAGATGATAATACTGTTTTTGGTGGGAACAATATATTTGAAGGGGTACAGGAGAAGAAATGTAAAACTTATTAAAGTGACTAAATTTAGTATGTACTGGTCCATACAGCAAAGAGATATAACGTGATGACAACCGCATTGGCTGACTTTTAATCTGCATATGGTGATAAGATTATTGTAGTTGTGAAATATAGGTGCATCCTAAGGGAAATTTGTACCAAACAATGATCTTTGACATGGTAATTATAGTTGAACTTAATTTAGTATTTTTGTATTTATTCTCATTATATACATTTAAAATTTTTCAAATGTGCAAGAGAATTATTAAGAGAAGATACTTTTGGTTCTCTCCTTCACTCCTTCCTTCCATCTTTCTTACCTTCCTTCTTCCTTTCAACCATAACACAAGTTCAGTCACTCTCATATCTTTGTTTTCCATATTTTGTTGCATTAATAAATGCATGACTTAGCTCTCTTAAAATTCACATTATGGTAAGAATCTCTTGAAGTTTTTATTTGATTTGTTATTTAATGGAACTAGATAACAAATACATTTTCCTCCTCCTCTTTTTCTCCCTTTCCTAACCACTCTGTGTTTACCCCTACCTTCATCTTTCCTTCCCACCATATCTTGATTTAATCCGGGAGTAATTCCATTTGTGTTAATCAGCCAAATGAAGTAGTAGGGCTTATCACCTGTCTATTCATCTGTCCATCCATTCATAAGGAAGTAATTTTGTTTACTTGTTGATTTTATATTTTAATAAAATATTTCTACGTATATAGATAAAATAACATCTTTGCATATTTCATCTCTTGGCCGTTTCTTCCTATAGTTATGTTTTTAAAATAGTATGTTTACACTATATTTTGCTTAGAGAATGTATCTTCATTTTTCTGGTAGGCCAATGGATACCAGGCCTTGAGAGTAGTAGTTGAGGATTTCAGATGTTCCATTTTCAATCCTCGAACAATGCCTCTGTTCAAACCTGTGTGCTTCAGTCTTGAGTCTCTATGGGGTTCTACCATAGTAATAAAATCCTTCTCCCCTGTCATTTGGGCTGTGGCTCCCCTAAATCATTTCATATTCTTCCGTGAATCTTCTATATTTCCAAAACAAGGGCAAGGTGATTTATTTACATCTTTAAATAAATGTAATCATTAATCATTTCATAACACTATTTTTTATGTTTCTGAAGAGAGAAGAAAAGTCACAAGCAGTCAGCTAACCATCTTTAACTAGGGATCACTCTGCACTAAATTGTAACTAGCAGGAAAATAAGCGTCAGTTGGTAGATGGAGTCAAAGTTCATTTCAAATCCTCATTCCATAATATTTAGTAGTCATGTGATCTTTGGCAAATCATTTCACCTTTACAGGCCTTAATTTCTTCATATAATGAGTTTAAATGTATTTTATAAGGATATGAGGATTATGGAACATACATATAATTCAATAAACACTAGATATTACTTTAATAACCTTTGTTTTTTGAAAATGCGTTAAAACTTATATTTGGAAGGTTACATTTCTTTGTGTTAAATGATATTTATTCAGGGATGTATCTTAATTAGTAATATAGTACATAAATCTTTGACTAAGGAATATCAGTGATTTTACATATTATCTTACCATTGATTTAAACCAAAAGATCAAATATCTTACTGCAATTGTTGTCTTAGATAATATTTCATTATCATATACTCTGCAGTTGGACCATCTTGTGAGCAAAAAATGTTCAAAGGAAATACTTTTCAATATTCCCAATATCACAGGTCGTTCTTATTCATATTAGTTAAAATGGTATTTTACAAAATAAAATTTCAAAATTTTATTAACTCACAATATCAGTGTAAGTTCAAGAATGCCATACATATGTAGTTTATTTTATTTTAGGATATTTCTCTGAAACTAGGTTCTTTAGAAGAATTGAAAAATATTTAACTTAATCATTGCTTTTTGATTTACATTTTCAAAGTTGTGTCCATTCATTTATCTTACATGACAATGACAAGTGGTATTTGTAAAATATATTCTTAGAGCATGCGTTTTGAGAATTGGATAATTGATCAAATAATTTAATCTGAAATATGAAATTGAAAAGAATATTAAGTTTATTGAGTGACTTATACATACACAATTTCCCTTAAAATTCCATTTATAAGGGCTAGATATCATAGTTTAATATTGACATTATTTGAATGGAAATACCATCATTTTTCATTTCTTCTACTGATGCCTAGCATAAATATTTACATTTGAATCTGACATATGATAATTCATGTGTATGTTTTCTAGGTATAGCTTATTTGAGTGGAATGTGTAGTGAAAAGAGAAAATGTATTATTGCTGAAGACAATGGCCTGAATCTTGCATTTACAATTGCTCATGAAATGGGTCACAAGTAAGTAAAAATTCTGGCTATGCCACATATTAGCATATAACTTTGTAATTTGAGTTATTGAATTACATTCATATATTTTGTATTTGGGGGGTTAGGTTTTTTTAAAATTTAGGGAAACAGATGGCGAATATCATCTAATTTAAGGTGTCTTCAAAAACTAATGATGTGTACTGTATGGTGACTAACATAACATAATAAAATAAAAAATAAAAAATAAATAGAAAAAAACAAACTTCACAGCAGGAACTATAAATAAAAAAATAAAATAAAGTGTCTTCTGAATACTGTAGCCATTCCTTATACTTTGAATAAAATCTTACTACATTATTAACATTCACATTAGGATATTCATTACATGGCACATGATTCATTTCACTACACATTTCCAAATGGTATAAACATGGCGATAAATCATGACACTACAGAGTTATTTATTATTCAAATGTTCAAAGAAAACATTTAGTACAAATAAAAATCCTTCCAACCTATAATAGCATGTTTATTATTACCTGATACAGAGTAAAGAAATTAATCTGCATGGCTTGGAGTAAGGTATTTGAAAGAAACTTCATCTGGTCACACAGTTACTATGTGATGAACAGTAGGTCTCAGGAACAATTCTAAGTATTTAACATAGTTTGGTTCATTTAAAATTCAAAAAGCAAGGATCTCATTTTACAGATAATGTTAATAGCAATCATAATTAGTAATAGCAACATTTATATAGTACTTACCATGTGCCAAGACATTTCTAAGTGCTTTATATATCCTCATAACATTTTGGGGAGGTATGGCTATTAGAGTACCCATCTTACAAGGGGAGAAAACTGAAGTATGGAGAAGTTACTTTGTTCTCCCAAAGTTATGAAAATAGTAAGTGTTGGAGGAAGGATGTGAACTCAGTCCATTTAAATGAAGTCATACTGTTCTGTGTTTTTATCTGCTATCTCTGGGCCTTTGATCCCTCAGTAGTAAAATGAGGATAATACCTGTGTTATGAGTTTGGTCTGGGATTCAGATTATGTAAGAACAAGGACATATTTACAGGCAGTATATTATAGTAGAAATGGTGTGGAGTCAGACAGAATTTTGACTGTGGCCTTCCCTGCATGCTAGCAGGATCAGCAGTACATATGAAAAGTATTTTAATTGGACTCAGATTTAGTGGTCCTACTCAGGGAGGTGATCTTTATGGAGGCCTCTTTGGTCAAAGACATATTTAGTTTGGCTGGTAGTGTTTAAAAATTTGAATCAGTTGCCAACATTAAAAAGTATAAATTTGACATAAAAATGCAAATTTCCAGACCTGGCAACATTAGACCTACAGTCCCATATGGCAGCCATTCCTTGGAGCTGAGTAGCGTCTGTACCCTTTAGACTGGGCCCATCTTTCCCAGCTCATCACAGGCTGCAGCTCCGTAGTACTGTAGTGTACCGTAGACCCAGCTCCCTCTATTTTCATTATATGCCTGGACTCGGTAGACAACTGAGTAAATTGAGCCATGGACTTCGATTGGTATGAGAAAGCTCACAAGAAGAATTATATAGGACATAACGGTGTTTGATTAAAATAACTTTTTATTCAAATAAACTGAAGTATAGAAAAATGATCAAGTTATAATTACATAGCTCAATGAGTTCTCAGAAATTGAGTATGACCTTGTGCCCATAACCTATTCTAAGAAATAAGACATTATCAACAGTGGTTGGTTTTTGATGTCACTGTTTTTAAACGTGTAAATACACTTTCATTTTCTCCCATGCAGGCTTTCAGTAGTCAGTTTGGAGTGTTCTAGAATACAAAGTGTTTATTTGTTAGTCAAAAAAGAAACAAAAAAAAAGATAAATAACACTTTAAGATCATCATCCTTTAGGGAAAGTATGCCCTGCAATAACCTAATTCAGTGTTCCACTCCAGGAATGATAGGATTTAGAATCTTAATTCCAATATAATTTTCATAATTTAAAGATATTCCAGTTTAATCATATTAAGGAAAACCGTGTACCTTATTTGAACAAAACATACTGAAAATAATGTTTAGAGGCAAGAAAAAGTTGGTATTAAAAAATTTTAAGACCACAAGGGCAAATTCAATCACAAGTACAGTTTTTATAAGTTAAATGCTAGTTTCCTAATAATACAACTTTCACTCTAGCTATGCATTAACAGCATGGTATACAAGCAATTTCAGTATATTTTTATGAAACAGACAAGTAACCTCAATAGTAGAAGGTTCACTTTATGAAGCAATCTTTACTTTAGTATATGTAAAATAAATTTCTTTAATCTCTGATGAATTCTAAAATGTAGGAAAAACACAAATTAAAGGAACCTGCCACAATGCAAGTTACTTTATTAACATGCAAAGGCTTGGTCAAGAACTTCCAACTACTTAAAAAACTAAATGATATTGTTTAAGGAAAGGCCACTTGAGCTTTATGTAGTAGAAACATTGGTTTATGACCGGGAACTCAGGTTGGAATGGCTAAAATGGCAGTAAAATATTATTTTATTTGACTTTTATAGAGCTGTACCCAAAATCAATAGAAATGTGCCAAAGGTAGGGTAATGCTTGATGGATTAAGACCAGGACATATGATATATATTGAACTACTTAGTTACTAAAAAATCCTCCTTACTTGTAAGCAATATTTGTCTCAAAAGTAGAGGCTACTGTTCTTCTTAATGCTAGAAAGTGGGATACACTAACAGAATAATTGTGTCTTTAACAAAGAACATACAGACAGGAGAGAGGTCATCTGTATAAATTATATCATCATCATCCAGCGTAAGATATAAAGCACAATGAAAGAAAACGTAGGAAAAAGAAATAAAAAACAATGTTCATACACACATAGCCTCTCAAATAGGCAGTTTTCACAAACGTTAGATAATTATATCTAGGGATCCTATGTGTGCACGCACAGAAATCAATAGAGCTCTTTTACTTAGGGATATAATTAAGTCAACTACTTAAGTGAATCGGTTAAATTCTTATTTTTTGTCTTTTCTAATTTCTTTCTTTTGTTTTTTTTTTTTTTGTGGGGGAGAGGTTATAACTTTTTCCAATTTATTTCCTTAGGCAGAGAATGGATCATATAATTCTGCAAACCACAATTTTAGAATGGCAGAATGATTCTATTTAAACTTGCCAATTAAAGAATGCCTTTGTAATCACACATGAAATGTTTCTACATTGATTTGGGATGAGTGTGTTTATGTTTGTTACCTTGAATTTGGTTTCTAGAATTTCCCGGAGAAACTCCACATATGGCTGGAAAAGTCAGTAAGGGCCACCAAGTAATAAAAACCGAGGCTTAAGGGTGACAATTTGAGTAATTGAAGAGAACAAAAAAATACTTTTTTTACTATTTCAAAGGAATCTTAAATGTAAAAATGTATCAAATTTTCCTTTGGGAAATTGCCTAATAAAAAAATCTTCTGTCTAGGGGCGCCTGGGTGGCTCAGTTGGTTAAGCTACTGCCTTCGGCTCAGGTCATGATCCTGGAGTCCCGGGATCGAGTCCCGTATCGGGCTCCCTGCTCAGCGGGGAGTCTGCTTCTCCCTCTGACCCTCCCTGATCTCATGCTCTCTCTCTCTCTCTCTCTCATTTGCTCTCTCAAATAAATAAATAAATAAAATCTTTAAAAAAAAAAAATCTTCTGTCTAATTATATACAAAAGTATAGATTAGTATCCATAGCAAGAAAGAGGAAATAAATGATTTATACCAATGTTTATGATTCTTTTTCAAAATTATTTTCCTTTCTAAACAGTAGGTCAAGGGGGTGTGGTTTTTTTTCTTATAACCAAAATTTTCAACAATAGAACGTTTTTATTGGTATTAAAGGTATTTATATCCATGAAATACAAATGGGATCTTCATTATTTTACTGTGATAGAGGTTAAAACTTTATTTTTAAAACTTTATTTTTATAAATAATACCTTAGGAAATTATTCATGAATTTGATGGAGTTTGTTGAGTGCACATGTATATACATATGCACTATGTTTTATGTATTTTATATGACCTTTATAAACAATAATTTGTTAAAGTAAGAAATTTTACTTTGATTTCAAGCCATTCTTTATTATCGATATATAGATTGTGGTTAGATTACTGTGTTTGGGGAGTGTTCCCAAGACCACCCTCAGGTTCACTGATTCGTTAGCAGAACTCACAAAACTCAAAAAAGCCATGTTATTCAAATGATAGTTTATTACAGTAAAAGGGTATAGATTAAAATCAGCAAAGGAACAGGCATATGGGGCAGGATCCAGGGAACATATGGCACAAACTTAAAGTTGTCTTCTCCCAGTGGAGTTGTGCAGAATGAACTGTGTATTAGTTCTCTAAACAATGATGCGTGAAAACACACACACAAAGTATTGCCAACCAGGAAACTAACCTGAGCTTTGGTATCCAGGGTTTTTAATAGATGGTAATGTTGGTCGTGGAGGCATGACTGACCACCCACAAGGCAGACCTTCATTCTCCATCCCCTCCAGAGGTCAAGCTGGCCAAGCCCTACCCCAAGATCATATCATTAGTATAAGCTATCCGGCTTGCCCTAGGGCCCCCAGGTAAACAAAGATATTCTTATCACAAAAGATATTCCAAAGGCTTACAGGTTACCTCCCAGGAGCTGGGCAAGGGCTAGACCTATATGTAGGTTTTGGACCACCCAAACTTGCAGAGTTAACTTTTTACTGCATAATTGTATAATATTTTTTAAGTTTTAAGGTATCATATTTATATTAGATTGCTAAAACCTTTCTAATAAAAATAATAATGTCTTCTTTTATTAAAAGATATTGCACTAAATACTGTATATTCCTCTATAGTACAATTTCATAAAAATCTGGAGCTATCCTTTGTGATTACTGTCTTTTTATAGATGAGGAAACTGAAGCTAATAGAGACTAATTTTTCAGGAGTTCTTTTGATACTAAGAGCCTTCTTTTTTTTTTAAATTTTTTATTGTTATGTTAATCACCATACATTACATCATTAGTTTTTGATGTAGTGTTCCATGATTCATTGTTTGTGTATAACACTCCATGCAGAACGTGCCCTCTTTAATACCCATCACCAGGCTAACCCATCCTCCCACCCCCATCCCCTCTAGAACCCTCAGTTTGTTTTTCAGAGTCCATCGTCTCTCATGGTTCCTCTCCCCCTCCGATTTCCCCCCTTCATTCTTCCCCTCCTGCTATATTCTTCTTCTTTTTTTTTTTTCTTAACATGTATTGCATTATTTGTTTCAGAGGTACAGATCTGTGATTCAACAGTCTTGCACAATTCACAGCACTCACCATAGCACATACCCTCCCCAGTGTCTGTCACCCAGCCACCCCATCCCTCCCACCCCACCCCCCACTCCAGCAACCCTCAGTTTGTTTCCTGAGGTTAAGAATTCCTCATATCAGTGAGGTCATATGATACATGTCTTTCTCTGATTGACTTATTTCGCTCAGCATAACACCCTCCAGTTCTATCCACGTCGTTGCAAATGGCAAGATCTCATTCCTTTTGATGGCTGCATAATATTCCATTGTATATATATACCACATCTTCTTTATCCATTCATCTGTCGATGGACATCTTGGCTCTTTCCACAGTTTGGCTATTGTGGACATTGCTGCTATAAACATCGGGGTGCATGTACCCCTTCGGATCCCTATATTTGTATCTTTGCGGTAAATACCCAGTAGTGCAATTGCTGGATCATATGGTAGCTAAGAGCATTCTTTTTTAATCAAATACATTGTTAAGATTTCTCTAGTTCTTTTAGTTAATGTAATCCTGTTTTTTCATGTTTTTGAACTGCAAATTTTTTTAGTAGTCAAATGTCATTTTTTTATTATTTCTTCTGTAACTTTTTACAGTTAGAAGGGCCTCCTCATTCTAAAATTTAAAAAACACATTTTTGTCTACTTGTTTTATATTTTCTTCTCTCTCTCCTCTCTCATTCTTCTCTCTCTCTCCCTTTTTCACCATTGAGCACTAGAAGACCACCTAGAACCTATTTTAGTGTATGTAGTAAAGTTCTCTCCATTAAATTTGATTGTTCATTAACTGCTCAATAAATTATCTTACTGTTCAAAATGTGGTCTCTGATGATGTAAGGGCTATGCCAGAATACAGCATATTGCTTGCTTCATTGAAAAAGTCTTGAAATGAAGAAAGAAAGGGAAAAAAAAAGAAAATACAGTCAGCTGAATTCAACTGTGTGCTTAGTGATATAGCTGATTTATATTGTAATGCCAGCTATGTTAGAGTTTTTTTGTAAATTTTTACAAATTTACATCTCACTTAGGTTTCAAATTCTTTACCATAGGCCAATTTGCTTTCATCATCTGGAATTCTATAGCAGATAGTGGTGACCTAAGCCAAGTTGCATTCAACATACTCAATGTCAAGCTAATGGGGTTCTGTTATAGTTGGGGGGTTTGTTTGTTTGTTTGTTTGTTTTTCCATTAACCTGAAGGAAAACCTGTTTGGGCTTCTAAACACTAAAGAGAAAATTTTGGCTTAGACTAGTATTCAGTCTGGTGCCAAACTGCCAATGGAATTCAAATCCATACAATAGGAGTTTTATCCATGGGGGCTATCCTAATAAATTAATCCTTCACTTTGATCTATTCAGTGGTCTTAAAATTTCTAGATACAAATCTGTAAAAAAAGAGTTCATCTAATGGCAGCCAGGGAGGGCACAGACCACACTCTGAGTAGCCCTGCCACATAATACTTATTCTAGGTTAGTGCTACATTGCAGGTCATGTTTGAGTTGGTAGAGAGCCCAGTATTTTTATTTTTAGCCTAAAAGGTGGTCTGTAATTGAATTGTATACGTCTGTTCTCATATATTTGTGAAGTACTTTTAGCTGTCAATTCTGCGACACAATCCTTTGCCAATAATACAAGTTGTTTTTTTGTACAAGTAGTTAGTGGTGTTTTAGATTGTTTTGTTTTATATATATATATATATATATATATACACACACATATATATATTTTACATATATATGTTATAACAAAAATGTCAATATATTATATGTATCATATATACATAATACATATATGCATATGTAATTTATATAACAAAAATATAAATACATACCATATATACATATCACATCCTTTTTCTTTATGGTCATAAATAATTCAATCCTCTCTGTGAATTCCAACCAAAAGTAAAATAACCTCTCATATTGGATAAGCTCTTACTAAAATTTATCCCCAGGTCTTAGATATTGTAAATATATAAATTATCAGGGAAATAATAGTTTTAAAGATAATTGTTAGTAACATAACCATATGAGTATTTTTCTGACCTTGCTAAATCTGGAGAGTTATTGAACAGCAAAACTACACTGACTTAGCACATCGAGACCAAAGACTCTTGCTCCCACCTGCAGAAGGTAGTAATATTAGCTTTATCTTAGAGAAGTTGATTGCCAAATCTCACACAGCTAATTAAGTGCCCGCATGGATGCTCAGAGTCAAGCTGTCCAAACCAGAGTTCATGTTGTTAGTCTGTACTATGTCACAAATCCTGAAAGATACTTTTTTTAAGGAGACGGAGAGTGTGTGTGCTAGTGGGGAGGGGGAGGGACAGAGGGAGAGGGACAGAGAGAATTTCAAGCAAACTCTACATCCAGTGCGAGCCTGTTGTCGGGCTCAATCTCACAACCCTGAGATCATGACCTGAGCCAAAATCATGTCAGTCTCTTAACCAACTGAGCCACCCAGTGGCCCCTGAAAGATACTTCTGAGTACCTTAACTTTACTCAGCTTACTTGTGGGCTAGCTCTGTGTTATCTGTCCCTACCTTATCTCTTCAGCCATACCTCACACTACGCTCCCTCTTATTGTCAGCACTGCAGCCGCATTATTATCTCTTACTGATCATAATTCATATACCATATCAATAATCATTTCCTAAAGGGTGTGTTCTGTGTAGGTTAGTCTCTCTATTAAACACTTAATGGCACTATCTCTCTATAAATGTACATTCATTCATCATTCAAAGGCTGTAAGCTCCAAGAGGTAATGAACCATGCCCGTTTTTTATTATCGTGGGATTCCTAATGCATTTGCTAGTGCTTGGGACATATTAAGCATTCAGTAAATATGTATAAAATAAGTGAATGCTTTAATATAGTAATTTTCTTAGTAAAATATTCTTATGCATAGAATGTCAATGAAAATTTGTTAGAGAAAAGATGCTATATGCACAGAGTGTTTAGACTGTTTTTAAATATTGTATGAAACTTTTAAGAAGTTATCAGGTAAAGTTTTTTAAAAATAATGTTGTGTATTTGTAAATATACCCAAGACCACATGGAGTGAGCCTTTATCCCATTATGCAGATACAGAAATGACTCCCCACAACCTAGAAGTGCTTCCCCCCACATCTTCCTATCACAGTAATTGGAAGCTCCATCGTTCTAGTTGCTCAGTCAAACACAGTGAAATTATCCTTAAGCCCTCTGTTTCTCAGTCTCCACATTCAATCCACCAGTGTTGAAGCTGCCTTCATAATATGTCCATATTCTGTTTATATCTCACTAATTCTACTGTTGCCATTCCAGACCAAACCACCATCGTCTCTCAGGTGGATTATTACTAACAGGGTTCCAGATGCACCAGCTTCTTTTCTGTAACTCAAAACACCCACTTCAAAGCCTTTGCCTTTCTTCTTTAGGTATCTGCTCAACTATCACCTTCTCAGTGAGACCTTTTTGTTAACATTTCTTAAAAATGTAGACATACCCACAGCCTCAGCTTATGACCCTCTGTCTTCTTTTATTTTTTTCATAAAACTTTTCCAATTCCAACTATATATTTGTCTATCTATTGATCTATCTGTATGTGTATAGTGAATTCTTAACTCCTTAGTTCACTATAATATTCCCAGCATCCTAGAACAATAGTACTTGCATACTTGGCACAGTATATACTCAAAAATGTATTTATTAAGTGAAGAGAAATTTGTTATTTCTAAAAGTGTGGTTTGTATAACCTCCTGTGCTCTATTGAAGAGCTGAATATACAAATGTACTAATTGTCTGGCAGAAATGAAAAAGAATATTCTTTTTAAGGAACTTCATTTTTATATCTAAGTAATATGTTGGCATTTCCTTTCACATTAAAAATTCACATGAGGATTCACATTAAGATTTGGATTGAGTGGAAGTTGAAAAGACATTAAAGTCTCCCATTCCCATTACAAATGCTCAAAAATCCCAAAAGGAGAATTTTTTATATAAATAGCCAGGATAAAGAGCCAGAAGGAGAAACTTACACATGCTAGAGAGGTAGGAATCTTTCCATATGAAAAAGCTGGAATTTCTCATTCACCGGGGGCTAAATCTTGGTCCCGGATGGAGGAGCTGAGGGTTGAATGCACTCTGGTAAATGGGAGCCGAAGTTTCATAGCCCCTTACATGGCAATGTGTATTTCCAGCCTGCTAGAAGCAAGTAGCTTGCTTCAGGACATGGAATGGAAAAAAAAAAAAAAATCCATCGAGATCAAACAGATTGTAATTACAGAGCTTCAGAGCATAAATGGACACATTAACAAAACAGTTAAATAACCGCAGTCATAGTAGGAGATTTTTGTTGTTGTTGTTTTGTTTTTTGTTTGTTTTTGTTTTTTAAGTAGGTTCCATGCACAGGTGGAACCAAACATGGAGCCCAATATGGGGCTCGAATTTACAACCACAAGATCAAGAGTCAGTTACTTACCCAACTGAGCCACCCAGGGGCCCCAATAGTAGGAGGTTTTAACACAGCTCTCTTGAACTGTTAGATCAACTGAACAGAAAGATCTCTGTGGAAGAGAAAAGATTTGAACAACTAGAAAGATTGATATACTGGGCAGATATAAAACTTGCAGCCAATTAATAAAGAAAACCTGCTCTTTCAAAACACCAGATATTTATGAAGAATAAGGTATATTGTTATATTCTTTAATTCTAAACAAGTTTCCTAAAATTAATATACAGATGAACTTTTCTTATCACAACACAATTAAGTTAAACAAACGATAACAAAAGGAAAACTTAAGAAATACATACATTAAGAAATTTATAAGCATACTTTTGAAAAACCCATAGATCAAAGAAGAAAGCATTCGGGAAACCAGAAAACATTCAGTTTTAAACAATAACAAATATACCACTTTGCATGTTTGTAGCATTGAAGATAAAGCAGCACATAGAGGAAAATTAGTAACTTTAAACACATATATAAAGATTAAATTATGAAATTAATGATCTTAAGTTTTCATATTAAGAGGTTAGAAAAATAACAACAAATTAAAAGATATTAGAAGAAAGAAACTGCAAAGAGTAGGAACTAATAAAATAGAAAAATGTGATGAAAATGAAAAATAAAGTCAAAATTAGATCTATGAAAATGCAAATAATATTAACAAATATAAAATTAATTAAGGAAAAAATGCACAATTCATCAGTATTAGAAATGAGAAAAGGTGGTATAACAGATACCAAAGGTATTAAAAAGATACTATGAAAATACACTGAATACTGTCATGACAAAAATTAAAAGCAGATGAAATGGGAAAAATCTAAGAAAACATAATAGAAGGACATAAAGCCTTATAACCGTCTAAAGAAATTGTGTCAGCACATTAGAATCTTCACAAAGAAAACACCAGTTCAGACATAGGAATAGGTTCGATGAATAAATAATGCTAATATTAATCTAATTTTTCTAGTAAATAAAGGAACCCCCTACAACTCCTTATTTGAGGCTAGTATTAATGTAATATAAAAATCAATAAGGGGGGTGCCTGGGTGGGCCCGTCAGTTAAGCGTCTGCCTTTGGCTCAGGTCATGATCCCAGGGTCCTGGGATGGAGACCTGCATCGCATCAGGCTCCCCGCTCTGTGGGGAGTCTGCTTCTCCCTCCCTCCCTCCCTCCCTCTCTCTCTCTCATGAATAAATAAATAAAATCTTAAAAAATTAAATCTTAAAAAATATAAAAAATAAAAATAAAAATCAATAAGTACAATTATAAGGAAGGAAAGCTACAGTCCTTTCTTATCTGAGAACGATGAAAAACACATTTTCAAAATAAAGCAACACTGTAAACAAAGTAATACAAGGGAATAAAGTTGGCTTTGTGTCAGGATAGCCAAGGTCATTTGTCATTTAAAAATCTTATTCCCCACGTTAATAGATTACAGGTAGAAACTATAGTATCTCAGTAGATGCCTAATAAAAAACCAACAAGATAAAATTTAATGATGTATATTTACCAAAATTGATGGGAAGCATTTTTTTTTTTAAGTAGGCAGCCGGCTCAGCATGGAGCCAACACGGCTTGAATTCGCAACCCTGAGATAAACACCTGAGCTGAAATCAAGAGTCGGACACTTAACCAACTGAGCACCCAGGCACCCCTGGGAAACATCATTCTTAATGGTGAAATATTAGAAACACTTCTACAAAATTGAGAAAATCACAAGGATCTTACTACATCCGAATATGTACTGGAGACACAAAACAAAGCATAGCAGAAAAATAAATAAGAGCTGTAGAGATGAAAATGGGAGAAACATACCTACTTTAATTTGCAAATGGCGTGACTCCCTATAAAAACATGATGTAATGTAGAAGTAAAGTATGGAATTAATTTACGAATTTAGTAAGATTATTAAATATAAGATAAATACACAAAAATCAGTGGTCAGCGCAAAAATACAAAATGCCATTAACAAAGAGAATACTATTTACTGTAGCAATAGAAAACACCAAGTACATAGGAATGAATCCAACAAAAAGTATTATTAAATTTTTTTGAATGTGTCAATGAAAATATACCATGTTTGTGGATAAATTTATTCTCTTCAGGTGTCAATTCTGCTGTAAATGATTTAGAGATTCATGGAAATTCCAATAAATAGACCACCATAGCTTCTTATACTGTGGTTGGCAAATGTTTTCAAAATTTGTATTTAAGTACAAATAGATAAAATAACCAAAACTTAATTGGAGAAGGAAGAGATGGCAATAGAGGCACAGATAGAGAAAGATGAGGAGAATAATGTGGGAATCTTTCCCTAACAGAAATCAAGACCAATTTCAAAAGTACAGTACCTAAGACATTTTGACATTTATGCAAATATGGACAGATATGGACCAATAGAACAAAATACATAAACAGGTTTATGGCTACATGAAAACCTGATATCTGAGCAAGGTTTGGCAGATCAGTAGAGAAAGTTGACTTTTCAGAAAAATGTGATGATGCAGTTGGTTTACTACATATATAAAAATGAAATTGGATACCATCAGATTACTCATAAAAGTCAATTCTGGATAAAATAAAGACTGATACATAACAGACAAGACTTTTAAGAGAAAATATATGACACTATCTTTAGGACTTCAGGATTGAAATGATTTCTAAAACAGTACATACTTTGTGTCTTCTTTTGAAGGCAGAAACATGATACCTGATAGAAAGATTTGACATGGATCTTAGAATTGATCAGATTGTTAAGATTTTTTATTTGTGTGATGGTTTCCCTTAATGCTTAAGTTGTATTAGACTACATAACACATATAGACACACACAAATATATATAATATGTGTAAATGTATATATTACACATATTTGTTTTCATGAAAATGTTTCATAATTTTAAAAGAAAATTAAAACTAGAAAGGAATGGCAAAATGAGCATTATTTGTATAACTGGAAAACTCAAGACAACCTGCTAAAAAAAAAGCTCTATTAGAACAAGAGAATTTTTTTGGCCTGTTACAAAAGTATATGAAAATTTTTGCTTTTCAGTACATAAGCAGGAGCCACTTGGACACTATAAAGAAAGAAAAAAAATCCAATTATATTGAAGATAGCAAAAGATAAAATAACACAAAACTAAAAAAAGATAAAATACCTAGGAAAATACTTACAAAGGAATGTACAAGACATAAAAAAAGAAGAATTTTTATCCATGCAGAGAGTCATAAAAGTGGTTTAAATAAATGGAAAGACATTTTCGGGTTTGGGATAGGAAGAGTCAATATTATAAAATGACAATTATCTATATATAAATTTATTATGACCTGCCAAAAAATGCCAATATAATTTTCTTTCCTTTTTTTTTAATTAGACATATCAGTTTTATATCCCATGTGGAAAAATCAAGATAAGAAATTTGTTGTTAAAAAAGAAAAAACAATGGGGAGGGGAAGGGTGAACTCTATCAGATACTAATACATTTCATAATAGATAAAGCAGTTTGTGTTGGTGCTTGAATAAAGAAATAAGTCAATGGAAGAGAGAGTAAAAAAAGTAAACTTATAAGTAGGAAAAGATGTAGAAATGTAGCATATAATAAAAGCTGCACTTATAATCAGTAGAAAGAAATGAATCATTCAGTCAAAAAAATAACAGGAATCTGGGGCGCCTGGGTGGCTCAATTGGTGAAGTGTCCAGCTCTTGATTTCGGCTCAGGTCATGATCTCAGGTCATGAAATTGAGCCCCCCATTGGGTTCCACGCTGGGCATGGAGCCTGCTTAAGATGATCTCTCTCCCTCTCCCTCTCTGCCTCTCCCACCTCCCCACAAACACTTGCACTCTCTCTCTCAAAAAAAAAAAAAGTATACAAATACAACAGGAATCTGATTCTATAACATATATTACATCAGAACACACCAAAATGATTGTGTACATTGACATTTTTTGTTTTGTTAGCTTTTTTTCTTTTTCTGTCTTTAACTAGGGAATGTCTGTCATTCTAGATACAAAATCTAGAAATATTTAAGGAAAAGTCACATATAATTAACAACTCAAATATCATTGCAAGGGAAGAAATACAATGGTCAGAAGATAAATCACAATCAGTGAGAGTATTTGCAAGATACATGACAAAGTAATATTTTCCTTAGTATAAATAGAGCTCATACATATCAATATAAAAAATGACAAAAGCCCCGTTAGAAAAAATGGCATCACACAGCTCATGGAGGTCTATCCATGTCTTTTATTTAAAACAAAACAAAACAAATGCAAGCTGGTGCAGCCACTCTGGAAAACAGTATGGAGGTTCCTCAAAAAGTTGAAAATAGAGCTACCATATGATCCAGCAATTGCACTACTGGGTATTTACCCCAAAGATACAAAAGTAGGGACCCGAAAGGGTACGTGCACCCCGATGTTTATAGCAGCAATGTCCACAATAGCCAAACTGTGGAAAGAGCCAAGATGTCCATCGACAGATGAATGGATAAAGAAGATGTGGTACATATATACAATGGAATATTATGCAGCCATCAAAAGGAATGAGATCTTGCCATTTGCAACGACGTGGATGGAACTGGAGGGTATTATGCTGAGCGAAATAAGTCAAACAGAGAAAGACATGTATCATATGACCTCACTGATATGAGGAATTCTTAATCTCAGGAAACAAATTGAGGGTTGCTGGAGTGGGGGGTGGGGTGGGAGGGATGGGGTGACTTGGTGATGGACATTGGGGAGGGTATGTGCTCTGATAAGCGCTGTGAATTGTGCAAGACTGTTGAATCTCAGATCTGTACCTCTGAAACAAATAATGCAATATATGTTAAGAAAGAAAAAAAGAAGAAGAAGAATGTAGCAGGAGGGGAAGAATGAAGGGGGGAAAATCGGAGGGGGAGAAGAACCATGAGAGACGATGGACTCTGAAAAACAAACTGAGGGTTCTAGAGGGGAGGGGGGTGGGAGGATGGGTTAGCCTGGTGATGGGTATTGAGGAGGGCACGTTCTGCATGGAGCACTGGGTGTTATGCACAAACAATGAATCATGGAACACTATATCTAAAACTAATGATGTAATGTATGGGGATTAACATAACAATAAAAAAAATTAAAAAAAAAAAGAAGGATTGGGTTCAGAAACCAAAAAAAATAAATAAATAAATAAAAACAAAACAAAACAAAACAAAACAAACACAAAACTTAGCATCATTCATAGAATGCCAGTTCAGACCACAGCAATTCTCCTTTCACCTATCAGATTACATAAATCTTATCCATATTTACTTCCACTGTAAGGACCATTTCCTTCCCTTGGCAAGAAAACTCCTGCCTTCCTCCCCATTTTCTCTTACTTTATTTCAGATCGTTTTGTCACAAAAGTGCTCTATGGATAGTTAAATCTCTTAACATATGTTCTCATAGGCTCTCTGTAGTTTTCATTCCCAATTTTTTCACTGTTGTAGGTTTACATTATTTGTATCATTATTTGATCTCTCAGTGTCTAATTAGATTGTGGTTCCTGAGGACAGGGGCTGTGTCTTGTTTTGTTTTGGTTTTTTGTTTCTGTTCTTTTATGTGGCTATTGTTGTTTAACATTGTCTAACACCCTTCGTATGTGCTCAATAAAGAGCTATTAAATGATATTTTGTTAAACAGTGTGAGTATAAAGCGTTGGAATGTGTGGGGAAACATATTCTTATACATTTTTGAGAGGAGTATAAAGTGCCGCACTATTTTTGGAGGCCATGTGGGCAATAGTTTTCCAAATTTAGAGGACTGCTTGTGCCTACATTTTCAGCTCCTTTTGCCAGCTTTGAGTATAACACGTTTTAAATTCTAATTTAATTTGTATTTGTGTTTCTCTGCTTACTAGAATAGTTGAACATCTCACGTTTTTCTGAGTAGCTAAAGTTGGTTCCATTACTTAAAAAACACACAGCCAATAAAAATGATCCTAAAGACTTGAGAATGGTCATTGTTTTACATTAATAAAACAATACTTATTTTTTGGCGATTAGCATCTGGTGGCTCAGTACTTTCTTTTCCTATACATAAAAAGTGCCCTTTTAAGGTATGTTATATTTTGAAATAGTCCAAGGGTCCTAAAGTTGTGGACAAAACTGTTTGTCTTGAGATTGGTATATGACACAGTTTTGTAATTTGATTTTAGCACATTTATGAGGACTTATACTTGTAACAATGTCAAGAAAATAAAAAAACTCTAGCAGAGTTCTGTATTTTGATAAGTTAAAAGAAAGTGCATTAAGCATATATAATTTATTTACTGATGAAGACTTTCATATGGTAATTAGATTGCTCACTTTGCAATCTAATACATAAGTGGATAAAATTACATAAGTGAGGGGAAATTATAAATCACGTCATTATAAAAACACAGAACATTTTTTGATATGGCCAAAAAAATGCTTATGTGTTTTTGGATTTTGTTTTACTTGTTGAACCAGGGGAAAAGACTGGTCTATATTAACTGAACTTTGGCGTGGCGCCCTGGCTTTTCCACAAAATTGGCAATTCAGGAGTTTGTTCAGAACTGGGAGGATAATGAGGCAATAAATATGCAAAGTTAGCTCCTTGAAGGCAATAAATATTTGGGGCACCTGCTAAAGTTTTAAGTATTGCTAGCATACCAAGAATGCAGATGTCTTGTGAACTAACAAGCCTTTGAAATCAATGACATTTGCTTACATAATCTGCTGGAAATTTTGCCTGGAATAGAACCAAGGGTAGGACCAGACCTGCTTCTTCAGATATCTGCATTTCTGTTACTGGCATCAGCTGTCAGTTCTTCAGTTGAGACATCTGAAACATCTTTAACTCTTTCTCCCCTTAATTCCTCTCATAATCAGTTGCCAAATTTTACTCATTTTTCTTTTTTTCATTTTAATTTTTTTTAAATTTTTTTAAATTTTTATTTATTTTTTTATTATGTTATGTTAATCACCATACATTACATCATTAGTTTTTGATGTAGTGTTCCATGATTCATTGTTTGCATATAACACCCAGTGCTCCATGCAGCATGTGTCCTCCTTAATACCCATCACCAGGCTAACCCATCCCCCCATCCCATCTGTCTGTTACTTCTGTCATTCTTCCAGGCTTGGGCTATTGCAATACCTGCTTCTTTGGTCTTTACACTGTAACACTTTATCTTTCGGATCTGTCTCACCCATTAGTTCAGAAATCTTTATTGCCCTTTTCCTCCTAATAAGTGAACTCCAAATTTTTTTTTAAAGATTTTATTTATTTTTGACAGAGAGAGAGAGAGTGTGTACAAGCAGGGGAAGCAGCAGGCAGAGGGAGAGGGAGAAGCAGGCTCCCCGCTCAGCAGGGAGCCCAATGCGGGGCTCAGTCCCAGGACCCTGGGATCATGACCTGAGCCGAAGGCAGACTTTTAATGACTGAGCCACCCAGGCGCCCCAAGTGAACTCCAAATTACTTAGCCTTAGATTCATGAGTTTTATAGTGGTCCCTGTCTACCTTTCTCACTGTATAATCCACTTCTCTATTTCATGAATGCAAACAATCCATAATTTTCAAACTTTGTCTTTCTTAATGCTTTTTTCTTATTTCAACTCCCAGTCCCACTGATTTATATCTCTTGCAATTTTACTTATCTGTTAATGGCCAAGGCAAAAGCTATCACTTTTCTGAAATTAGACCTAAAAGTCTGGCTGGAAAAATATTTCCTTTTTTAGCTCCTTTGTACTGTTTATTGTAAATACCACTTAATTTCTAATATATACTGATTTGTACTGATATTTACAAACTGCTACACACATATCTTACTGAACAGCAGTCTCTTTGAAAACAGACTTACTGTCTGATACATTTTTTTCTCCCACACCACAATGTTGAATGCATTGTACGTTAAATGTGTTTGAATGAGTAAGCATTTGTTGTACAAATGCTCATCTCTTGGGCAGTCCTCTTGAAATTCAAAGTAGAGGATAGCTGAGTTCCAGAAGTAGAAATGAGGAATTAGTTTGGGTCAAGGAATGCAGTTGCCTTAACTGAGAGAAGAAAAAAATGTGTAGTTTTATAACTATATAAATATAAATATGGCAAGATATTTTTGGTACCTGATGATATTTTGTATTCTTATATAAAATTAACTATTAGGAAATGCAATACTTACATTACGTATCAGTTATGATGAATCTACCTTGAAATCTGGGTACAGGCTTATCCAACATTTCATGTGAGTTCTGAAGTCAGGGACTTGGAAGGGTCAAATCCAGCACTTCAGCTAGTTAAGATTATTTAATCTAAAATTCTGCTAATTCAGTAAGAAGCTAGCATATGCCCCAGGAGACATGCTGTCAAACCTAAATTTGCCTAATCTCTCTCAGCTTGCCAGAAGAGTACTTTTCAGAAGGGAGTAAAAATTTTGCTTTTCATTCTACATTGATTTGCATCTACGATAAGAAAGAAGATATATTCTAAAGGTCAGTAGACAAACAGGAAAAAGTAAATGAGAAATGAAGATAAAGGCATTACATCATAATCTAGGACTATTAGGATGGGAATACAGTAGCTAATAACAAATTGCTGTAATAGTAAAAAATAAATAAATAAATATACCCTTACTCACCCCTAGAAATCCATTGCTCCTTAAAATGTTCAAATTTAATTATTCTTTAATTAATGTTCCTTGACCCACTAAAATTGTTAATGGCCACATGTAACTACATTGTGCTCTTTTACCACACTGTACTCTTTAGGATTCCCTGTAGCCGAAGTCACAAGTATCTTCCTGAGGTATACATGCCTTGGTTAAGGTTAGAAACTACTCAGTGGGCAGGTGCTAGGGAAAACATATTAGAGCAATAGACTTGGGCTTGAATTCTTGTCATGCCAGCTACTCAGTGAATAAACTTGAGGCAAGTCAATGTGTCTGTACTAATTTTCTTCATCCCTACAATTTGGATAAGTTTTCCTTTCAAGGTTCATTGTTCGATTGTTCATGCTTTAATTGCATGGCATAGTGGTTGACACATAATACAGACAGCATGAATAATAATAATAATTAGTAGTAGTGTATTTGTTTTTATGAAAAGCTGTAATGTAAAAAGGAGATCTTCAATTTCCATTGGCCATATATGTCTCTCTTCATTCAAGGAACTGAATTCACATCCTTCAGAATTCTTACTGGATTGGCAGGAAGTGAGCTTATTATGGAGACCCTTATAGACCACTAACACAGCTTTTGCATTTGATACTTTATTTAGACAGCGATACCAGTTAGAGTAATAAGTAGTTTGTCCAAGTTAATAATCATAATGGGCCTTCAGCCAGTATAGATGTGGCAGTGTTCCCGCAACAGACTCTCTCCAAATGTAGGTTTGGATGTCAGAGTGAGTAGGTGGAAGAGGGGAAAAAATCACCCAGCTAATGAAGGGTCTTATAAGAATTGGCTTTCTGTTTCCATTTCTCTAATGTATCTTGGCAAATGTGTGGTCCAGAGTCAGGCAAGCAACCTTCCTTGAGCAGATCCTCTACAGACTTTTCAGGCTTATAATTTCTCTAAGTCAGGAAGAGGCCACATTAGTTTCTACTTGCTGTCAAATTTACAGAATATTTAGTTGCTTCTCTGATTCTCGATCACTTGGTAAGTCTGTAGACATTTATTTAATGTCAAGAATTCTTGTTGTCCAAGCACTTAAATTCTAGATGGCGAGAGCTTATATGTATTACTTAAAATTTGCCGGAAAAAGAAGGTAGTTCTGATATGTATACCTGCCATATATTGGAAAGCCACCAAAGTTAACAATCATGGGAAATATATGCTAGAATTTACTGAAGAGTCCTTTATATAGGAATAAGGTCTTAAAATTTGGGTTGCATTTGTAAATATAGATAATCTGGGGAAAGCATTTTGATAAGAAGGGATTGTGCAAAAAAGCAGAATTAACTGTTCCAATAAAAATTAGGTTGAAGTGAGTTTACAGATCACTTGAAAAATAAGATAAAAGCTTGGGTTTTTGTCCTATAGATCATGGCTTCTTACAAATTTTGAGTAAGCATCATCAGAAAACAAGTTAAAATATAGTTTCTTGGGCCTTATCTCTAGATAGTCTCTTTCAATCCACTGTGGCAGGACCCAGGACTCTGCATTTTATTTATTTATTTATTTTTTAAGATTTTATTTGTTTGACAGAGACGGTGAGAGAGGGAACACAAGCAGGGGGAGTGGGAGAGGGAGAAGCAGGCTTCCTGCGGAGCAGGGAGCCCGATGTGGGGCTCGATCCCAGGATCCTGGGATCATGACCTGAGACGAAGGCAGACGCTTAACGACTGAGCCACCCAGGCACCCCAGGACTCTGCATTTTAACTAACCCAACATCAGCATGCCCTAGGATTTTGACGTACGTGGTTCATTATTCACATTTTCAGTATCACTGCTTGTCAAGGAATACTGAAATATTTGCAAGGTGGGGTGGCACCTGGATGGCTCAGTCAGTTCAGCGTCCAACTCTTGGTTTCAGCTAGGGTCGTGATCTCAGGGTCATGAGATTGAGCCTTTCCTCAGGCTCAGCACTCAGCAGGGAGTCTCCTTGAGATTCTTTCTCTCCCTCTCCTTCTACCCTCCCACCCTGTTCTCTCTCTCTCAAAAAAAAAAAAAAAATTTTGTCTAGGAAACTAGTTTTTTGTATTAATGTATTCATAACAAGCTAAAGTAATTAAAGCATGGTTTAATAAAGCAAAAAGTTAACAGGCATGAGGCTAGTCAGACAGACGTTATCAGAGTCCAGAAGTGAGGAGAATTAACATTTGTCCTGGTTGATATAACTAGTTGTAGAAAGGACGGGATAGGTGGGAGAGCTTTAAGGAATACAGAACTAATAGAATCCAGGCATGGGTTCGCTTCCTAAGAGCAAAGAATAGTGTGTCCTAACCCCAGTAGATGATAAACCCCTTGAGGGTAGGAAGTGGATCTTACTAATTTTTATGACCCCAGCTCAGTACAGCACCCAGCACACAGTGCATTCTCAACAAGCGTTTGTTCAGTTCCTAGATAAACCTGTCTTATAATGTACAGCAAAGTCGAAAGGAATCTCACTTTCAGTACCTCTACTTATTTTTTTTTTATTTTTGACACCATGGCTGACTTGCTTTACCTTGCCTTTTGACTTCCAATAGAGGTTCATATTTAATTGTTTTATGAAAACTGAAATTTAAGTGATTAAAATTACTTAAAATCTAAAAAGTAATAAACATATTTTGATTTTTTTCCCATGAGCAGTGAACTTATATCACATCAGATACAGCCACAGAATTGTATGAAATTGTCATTTCATGGAAACATAATACACTTCCACTTAGACATTGTGACAGTTTGTTTCTTTTTTTAAAATAAAATTTTCCATATAATATATGGCTTTTAGTGGGAAATAATACACCATGACAAAATATTTAATATATTTAGCACAAAAAAGTTTACTCTTCTAAAGAACTACTGTTTACAAATCTGATCCTTTCCGAATTATGCAAAATTTGTGAGTGAATTCATAAATGTTCTCCTCTCTAACTCTTTAAACATCAAAAGGGACCATCTTCAAAATCCAAATGTTTCTCCAGCTTTCCGCAGGATATCACAAAACTTCCTGGCAGTGACTTTTAAACAAGTTGAGAAGTTTTATAAGATAAAAATATTTTTTCAGTTGACTTGACAACCATGTACAATGTTAGTGGAGAGTTTATTTGCCCAAGGCTCTTTGTCAAAATGAATTTAAACTGAGATTATTAAAATGTAGCTCAGTTGCACAGTATGAGGAGAGGTGTTGCTAATGTCTTACTTCAAGAATGTTTTCCGTACAATGCATGGGACTTGGTTTTAGAACTATATATTTGGAGGTGTATTTCTGCTATCAGAGAAGAGACATTTAAAATTATTCAGGAAACAAAAAAAAAAAAATCATATGCGTAAATGGAGAGTTTTGATCCACTCAGGTTTGGTTGTTTAGAGATCTCTCTGCTTGACCTTCGGACTGCCTGGCTCTGAGTCCCAACTCCACCATTAACCTCTACCCATTCCTCATGTATAGAAAAGAAGTCATGATAATAGAAACATGATGGGGATATTGTGAGGATCAAGTGATATCATCATTGTTAATGATTAATACAATGACTGGTGCAGATAAAGGTTCACAGTTTGTTTTATTTCAAATCTGTAGAATCAGAACTAAGCTATGTTTCTTGATAGTTCCAGATGTGTGGTTGAAAGAAAAAAAAAAAAGCCCCATCCCAATTTAATGATAATCTTTTCTGTTACAAGTTAAATAGCTTTAGGAAAATTGAACTAATGGTAAACAATGCTTGAATCATCAGATCTCTCCATGGCTAGAGCTAATTTCTTACATGAGAATCAGGATCCCAAAAGGAAAATGATCATCTGGATGAGAAGTTGTAATCTTCCCAATTTGGAAAATCACATTACACTACTTTGGGAAAATCTCCAAATTGCTAAATCTTGGAAACAAAACCTCTCCTTCTCTCAAATGGACATATTATTTAAGAAGTTTTATTGTTTCTGAAAAAGACCAGTTGCTTTCAGAAGTAATAGCATTTGTGTATGGTTTGAAAGACTGTACCATCACAGATGGAAGAGCTGAGCATGTTCCACAGGGCAAGTGGCTGTTGATAAAACAGGGTCACCCAGCAACGTGTGTTGCCGCCAGAATTCCTCCCTTGTGGAGGTGAGACAGTGATCCTGGCAAGGACTGCGTCCAAACCGTACTGTTAGAAATGCATTAAGGCATTTTATTCAATTTGTGAGATTCTGCCTTATTTGCAATTTCTTTTTTTTTAAGATTTTATTTATTTATTTGACACAGAGAGAGAGCACAAGTAGGCAGAGTGGCAGGCAGAGGGAGAGGGAGAAGCAGACTGAGCAGAGAGCCTGACACAGGGCTCGATCCCAGGACCCTGGGGTCACAACCTGAGCCGAAGGCAGATGCTTAACTGACTGAGCCACCCAGGCACCCCAGCAATTTCTTTTCTTAATTTAACATCAAAGCAAAGTAAATTCTTGCCGTTATTCTTTACTTGGTTTTTCCTTAAAGTCCACAACTTCCCCCAAAGCAACTTCTACAAATAACAGCAAATTTCACATAATGATGTTTTATCTTTTTGTGCTTTTTGACAAGTTAGAATGATGAGGTTTCTCTGATTTCTTGCCCATTAAAAGAATCATTATGGGTTCCTACTATATTCCAGGCACCGTGCAGGCATTTTACATCATCCTCATGTAATTTTCCTAACAACCAGTTGGGAAAGTATATTTCATAAATGAGGAAACCGAGGCACATTTCTTTATTATTATTTACTTGTCTCTAGACCCATGAATAAGGGGGCGGGAGATACAGAATTCACATCTCTTTCAACTTCAACATCTTTCACCGCACCTCCCAGTAACTAAACTGGTCCATACCTACTCCACATCACCTCTTACTTTTCCTCTTTATCATTAAAATATGAAAAACATTTATCTTCCTAATCTGTCAGTCATCCTATTAATGTGTGTTGATACAGACCTTAAAGACATTAATTAGAATAGGAGTGAAAAATATGATTCAACATAGAGCTGAATTTTTCTAACATGAAAATATGGAAAATGATATTCAGTCATATATTTTCAGTTTTATTTAGACCAGAATTTTTGGAGTCTTCAAAAGTTAGTAAACAGTGATTTCCTCATTCATTATTTTTAACTCAGAAGTTAATTACTTATTCCAGCCATATCATTTTCTTCTTTCAAAACATGTTAAATATAACAATTTTGATTCAAAGTTTTAATTCATCTCAATGAAAAAGTAATTTGATCATCATGAAAATTTTTATTTCGATTTGAGAACACATACGTAGTCTAGTTGTGATTTCCCTTAGCAGCTTCCACAACAATTCTTTTACTAACATTTTAAAATATAATGTAGATATTTTAGCTATTTGTTATTTTTACTATAAAGGACTACTTTATTATCTAGATCATACAGAATGAGAAAAGGGAACCCTTGACTATCCTGCCATCATTTCAAACTTGGCCTGTACAAAATCAAACCTTTCCTCCTCCTGTGTCTTCACTGTTAACCTTCACTATGAGAATTCAGTGTGGATTATATGAACGTTTTCCTGCAATAGAAGTGGTTCTACATGGTGACTTGATTCAGCATTTAAGTACGGTTTATAGAGTATGATTCCAGTATGCCATGATCTTAGAGAGATGAGCAAGTTCCTACCCTCAAGAAGTTGCAACATTAACCAGAAGTTAAAATGGATAATGCAATGTAGAAAATGCAGTAACAGTGTTGTCCGCAGAATCCGATGGTAGGACAGAGTACACATACATAAGATGGAAGTTAGTGAAAGAAAACCTCATGAAGGTAATCAACAATATCCTTGAAGATGAAGTAGAATTTATCCAGGCAAAGACATTGAAGGAGAGACACCTTGGACAGGGCAGGAGAGGGAATGGAATTCGTAGATGCCAAATGTATCGCGGCCTGTCACGTGATTGATTCTAGAGCCGGCCACCTCACTACAGACTTCACCACTTCCCACTCTCTCACTGTAGAACCTTGGGAAAGTTATTTCTGATCAGCAAAAATGGGGTTTTAATGGTCCCTACCTCGTAGAGTCTTTAATTCCAGCTTATAAACCCGTTTGTATGGTGTGTGACACACAGAAAATGCTAAATGACAATTAATTGTAAAAGAATAAGAAAGAACATACTGTTTGCAACACGAGAAATCATTTACTGAAAAGAAAATGCAGTAAAGGATTTGGAAGAAGATAAAGAGACTTTGTACCATGTTAGAGAGCTGGGAAGTGCCATAGGGGTAATGGGGAAGGTAATGGCAGTGGGTTGTGTTTTAAATTAACTTCACTGGGGCAGAGTAGAAGAAAAAGAGAGAATGTTGGTAAAGATTAGAGCCCCGGAACCCAATAACGCCGTAATAATTGTTGAGACTAAATACTTTATAATCCTTTTTAATAGTAACAAAGGAATTGAAAGGAGGTGACAGATGAGAGAAATATTTGGGAAGTAGAACTGGCAGGACTTGCCCTCTCACACGGAGTAAATAAAATAGCCTGGGGGGATGATGATCTGAGAGAAGGGATAAATGACCTGAAGATTCTTGATTTGGCAGACTGGGTGGCCAGCAAAGGCACAAAGAAGAGAGTGAAGGAAAAAGAATATAGGAGTAAGTAGAGGTTTGAAAGAGAAAATAGTGAGAGCAGTTTTTCCACATACTGAATTTAACATTCTCCTAGTACATCCATTTGGAGATAAGTCAGATTTTTAAATAGAGTTTCAACTTAAAGCAACAGCTTCAAGATTCACTAGAAAAAATAAAGATGGCCAGGAATGGGAAGGTTTCCCAGGGACAGTTTTTGTTATATGATGAGTGGAAGAAGGCAGTCTAATGAAGCAGATGGGGAAAATAATAGTTTTAATGTGGTTTCAGATTTGATAGAAGGTATGAATAAAAGATATCCAGGCAAGAACAAGAATTTTGTATGGTTGAATAGAAACTTAACTATTTCTATGTGTTTCATATATACTACTCTGTGAAAAATTTATCTACAGATCATTTTGATAAAGGTGACTAAATATGTTATTTACCAGATAGATTGGGAAAATGTTTTTTACTAAATAAAAATATTTACCTTTAACAAAATAACAGAATTTTAAAAAATAAATCAATCTGAAACCTGGTTTTATTTTTGATCTTTTAAACCAATTCATCTCCCATTATTTTAAGTATTTATCTGTTATTTTATTGCCATTATAAAAAGTTAAAACATACTTATCTAATGTAATTTTTTATTTTAATTATATTCTGAATCAGCATGGGCATTAATCATGACAATGACCACCCATCATGTGCTGATGGTCTTCATATCATGTCTGGTGAATGGATTAAAGGACAAAATCTTGGTGATGTTTCATGGTCCCGATGTAGCAAGGAGGATTTGGAAAGATTTCTAAGGTACTGAGGTCATTTACTATTGTTGTATTGTCATTGTTTACCTGTGCCTGCTTCTGCTACCCACCAGGGAAGGTGGCACGGTAGAGTGGGGAGGACACCAGATTAAGGATCAAGGCAGTCGGTTCCAATGCTGGCTCTCCCACTGACTCATAGTGTGATTTGGAACATATTATTTAACCCATCTGCTTCTTAGTTTCCACATTTTCTTATAAAAGAATGAGCAAGATGATTTGTAAGATTGGAAAATTATCTGTCACAGTATTTAATTGCCTCTTCAAAATTTCCCCGTGGAAACATTCTCATTGCTCATCACTCAGCACATCCGTTATCACAAAGAACCTCTTTAACAAAAGCTCCACTCTTCCATTGTGATATTTCTAAACTCTGAATTTTTTTCATTAATACATCGTTGTCACCATTATAATAGTCCTCATTCTCGTCTTTCCCACTTTCAACAGCGGGAGCAGTTTCTCTCTGGTTGGAAAAAGAAATGAAAAATATTATTATTGTTTTATTTTTCATTTTAAAGCCCTTGTTATTTACTTATCCCTTTGGTATTAAAGGAGCAGTTGAAATAGTACGTGATATACAAAGTGAGTGAGAGATGCTTCAAGTATGCACAAGTCTCACGAAGGTAGAGAGGAGCACCTAGCTAGCTAAGTTCACTGTACAGATAAATTTTATTCAGGTTTCCATACCATTTCAATTGGCAAGCCTATTTTTTCTGTTCAATGAATATTAAAATCCACCAAAATACAATGTTTTCTACCATACCATAACTCTGGTGTGAGGTATGTGCAGTACATTCTGTGAATGATGTAGAGAACAGCATGCAGAACCTGTAATATCTAATCTCACCACCTCACTGCAACAGTAACCCTTGAGTAGTTCCTAAGGAACATGCGTGATATTGTATGGCCTTCACAAGAATCAGATGCATGATAAAATTAAATGTCACCTCGTAAATGGCAGTTGTATTACAATGTCAAGTACTAAAATATCGGTACTATTAATACTCACTCGACAGAGCCTTCCATATATTCTCTCAGCCCCCAAATATAATTGAGTCTTACCTTTACACATTATTTTTGGGCAAGTTACGCTCCTGGTCTGAGCTTCTTCATCTTATAAGTGTGTATAATAATAATCACCTTACCGTGTTATGTAGATTAGCTGAAAGACCTATGAGAGACCTTTATAATCCAAAACATTCTGTTAACTTGAATATTATTATTATTAGGATTATCTTATATAGTTGTACCTAAATGATTCTCATATAGGGGATGATTTCTATGGATATTCGGTAGAACGTATTTTTAACATTATAAAAATGTTTCCTGTTGCTATGCTAATTATAACAAGTTTTTACATGAAATTCAAAATTTTACACACATCTGCATTTTGCCAGGTCGAAGGCCAGTAACTGCTTGCTACAAACAAACCCCCAGAGTGTCAATTCCGTGATGGTTCCCTCCAAGTTGCCAGGGATGACATACACCGCTGACGAGCAATGTCAGATTCTCTTTGGACCATTGGCTTCCTTTTGTCAAGAGATGCAGGTAAGGGTTGTGTCCAGATGCGATTTTTTAAGTGTATGTTCACATTCATTGTTTAGAAGCATCGATTGGAGGTGGGAGAGGTAACTTTATTTCAGAGTTTGTGGCTCTTTTGAGAGCACCCCAATCTTGGAAAGAGAGATTTTCTAAGAAAAGGTTATTGCATTTTTTCCCCTAGCACTTTTGGAAGTGATAGAAATAAGGTGTGGACATTTAATCTAAGTCAGGAAGGAATGACCCAAGAATTTCAATTTCAAAAATGGGCACTGAAGTCAAGGAAGTATTTATATTGTGCCAGTTCAGTGCTTCTATTTTAAATCTCTTACTTTCTTACATGGTAGGTAACTGGGTGAAAATATAGTGGAAAAGATACATGAACATGTAATTGGAGAGGAAGAATTATATTTTTTAACCCTGAAAATAAAGTGTTAAAAATATGTTCTACCAGAACAAAAACTAGAGAGTACATTTTTAAATAGTTGAACTACAGGAAAGGGGTAAATATATGATGGTAAACTTTGTAATATCTATATATTAATATGCAAATGGTCACTAATTATTCAGAGAGGCAAATGGTACCAGTCTAGAAAATATGAAGTCTGAAAGATTGAGCAAAATGACCTTCTTAATTGATATAAGAATTTTAGCTCTTCTTACTTTCCCTTCTTTCTTTTCTTTTTTCTTTTGGCTGCCCATCCCCTACTTGCCCATCTATTCCCATCTATTCCCAACACACACACACACACACACACACACACACACACACACACTTTGTATTGCAGGAATAAACTGATAGTCATGCTTAGAGTTAGTTGGTAGTTGTATTTCATTCTACCTAAGTTTCTATGATTGCCTCAAAGGACTTTGGCTTTGTTGAAGATAATGCTGTTTTGAAGTACTAGCAGCATAATTAAAATCCATTATAAGTAAAAAAGCATACGGCATTATGAAATATTTGATGCTTTCTCTTCTTTGTAGTTCTTATCCAAGGAGTTTTTTACTTACCATTTTCTTCTTATCCATTTCCCACACTGGTGGGTAAGCTCCAGGAGGGCAGAGAGCATTTCTCCAGCATCTAGCCCAGCGGCTGGCACATGGTAGGCATTCAGTGAGTGTTTGACTTAAGATTAATATAAGTGAATGTATGAAGGAGTTGGAGCTGCCTTAAATGTGACATGTCAAAAAATGTGTAGACTATAGAATCCATCTGGCAATAGTGGAGCTCAAAAGGAACTGATGGCAGGGTGGCTGGGTGGCTCAGTCAGTTAAGCAACTGATCTTGGTTTTGGCTCAGGTCCTGATCTGAGGTTGTGAGATCGAGCCCTGCGTCAGGATCCATGCTCAGTGTGGAGTCTGCTTGAGATTCTCTCTCTCTGCCCCTCCTCTCTCTCTCTCTCTCTCACACACACACACACACAGGCATAAATCTTTAAAAAAAAAAAAAAAAAAGGAACTGCTGGTGTAGGTGTGTGATTGTGAGCTGGTTCCCAAGGGTTTGTATGTGGCAAAGTTATAGGTCCTTGAGACTTAGTCTCAGGTGTGATGATTCAGTAGTAGGCAACTTGGCTCTGCACAATCTGCCCGATACCTCCCTGACCTTCTTGTTCACTGTTCTCATTCTGGGCCTTCAGACAATCAAAAAAGTGGGTTATAGTCTTCTTTCTTAAATCTTCATGGCAAAACGAGTGTTTTGAGGTACATTTCCGTGTGCTGAGATTAGCATTGTTTTGGAAAACAGACTAGGCTCTTTCTGCTCCCCATTGTAGTATTATGTGGGAGGTAGTTTCAGTTCACGCGATATAGAGGATTGATAGTGCTGATAAATGTAAAATTTTCATGTTTTAGAAGGCACCCCAAGTGTTAGAAAAACTCTGCAAATGATCAACCGCAAACATGATTTTGGTAAATTTTAGATTATTTTTCACAAGCATTGTATTTAAGAGCTTTTAGAAATTATTTTATATTGCAGTTAGTTAAATCGTACTAATACCATTCTACAATATTTTGAACTCTCAAAAAATGCCTCATAGTACATTAATTATTTATATTTGTGATCTAATTTGATTCCTATAGATATTATATGCCATAGTTATTACTCGGCCCTGTTTTACAACAAATTTTACAAACAAAATTTGAGGCCTGTAGAAGTTAAATAACTGTTAAGTTCTTATACCTATCAGGAGGGAGGGTTAGGTGCAGATCCAAACAATGGAGTACATCCTGACCACTGTGCTTTACTGCCTCTTAGGGAACTCAAACTTCTTTAAGGGTTAAAATCATAGATCAGATCCCAGGGTGCCTGTGTGGTTCAGTCGGTTCAGTGTCTGACTCTTGATTTCATCTCAGGTCATGATCTCAGGATCATGAAACTAAGCCCCACATTGGGCTCTGCACTGAGCATGGAGCCTGCTTAAGATTGTCTCTCTCCCTCTTCCTCTGCCCTTCCCTGACACCCCCATCACATGCTCTCTCTGTGTCTCAAAAAAAAAAATCATAAATCATATCCTGTTTATTTAACTGACTTTGTTTCTTCTGCTACAGCATCTGCGTCATCAGGGTTAAGAAATATCTTAATTGACTTATTTTATTTTTCTAAGCTATTCTCCTCTATTATATGTTATTTCTCACTAACCTACCTGCATGGAGTTTCTTCCATCTCTGAAAATGTAAGTGTTTATTACAGGATTTTGAATCTGTATTTCTCAGTGTCCTAGGATGTTGCTGTATTTTTAACTAGGCATTTTGTAAATAAAATTAAGTTTCAGGTATTCAGAAATATTCTTTTTTTACCCTCAAGTTTTATGTGTCTGACATTTTTATTGATAAAATCAGTTTTTTCTTTATTTATATCTGTGTGTAATATTTCTTAAAGATTATTTTTAAAACAATCCTGAAAGAATTGGACTGCTGTGGAAAAGCAACACCTCTGGGTCAGGGTTTGATTGGAGAACACTGGTTGGAGGGCCATGAACCCAGTCTTTAATAATGCTTCTGCCTCTTATTAGTTGTGTAGCCTTAGTCAAAAATTTTTTTCTCTTTAAGACACACTCTATAAAACAAAAAGTTGGACTATGTTATCTTTCTGAGTCTTAGAGCTAAGAGAATGGACCTCTGTGATTCCACAATCATTTTCTGATACAACTCCTGAAAATCATGAGTTCAATTCCAAATTAGTGCAGAGTACAAAGTGTAGTGCCTAGATCAATAGAGCCATTGAAGAGATTATTTACAAATATAGTCACTGGTTTATAAATATTTCTTTGAGTTCCAACTACTTTTCAAGCACAGCTTTGTACACTAATAATAGAGCAGGAAACAAAGACCCCACCTTTCATGGAGCTTACATTTTTGTTGCAAAAAACAGGCGAAAACATTTATAAATACATTTTAGCAAATACATTTATAACATGTCAGTTGGTAATAAATGTTTTGGAGAGGTGTAAAACCAGGTAAGAAGAATAAGGAGTAAAACCAGGGATTGGGAGGGTAGGAGTGATGTTATTTTCTATAGGGTGATCTGGGAAGGCCTCCTGGAGAAAGTGACATTTATTTTGAGATCTGAAGGCAGTGAGAGAGCAGGCTATGCATTTATTGTGGGAGGAATATGGAAAGAGAAAAGAGAAAGCAGAATGCCCTGGAATGAAGTTTTAGTCATGTTTCAAGTTTAAGATGCTCATTAAATATCCAGCTAGAGCTGTAAGTTGGTCCGGGATAGATATTTATGTGGAAGTCATCAATAAGTAGGTGATATTGAAGATGTGATACTAGATGACTACAGCAGGAATGGAGTTAGATAAAAACGACAAGGGAGAGACAGAGAAGTTGGTGACTACCATATTTGGAGACGAGGAACATAAGGAGAAACCAACAAGTAAAACTCTGAAGACATCTGTTGGTAGGAATGGAACCAAGAGAAAGCAAGATCATGGAGGCTCAGTGAAGACATTTTTCAAAGTGGAAATGAAAAGGCGGAAAAGAGCGGAGTAAAAAGAAGTCTGAGAATATGTAATTTATTTATTTTTCCCACAAGATTTGGTACTCTGTGAGTTGGAGCCATCTGGAAATCCCTGAACATGTAAGTGTCAGGAGGTATAACTTAAAAATATAAGGGAAATAGTTGTGAAGTGTAGAATATTGGAGAGTTTTCCTGGTTAAGCCACACACGTGGATACACATGCAGTCACCACATCTGCTAGTCAGTCATCCAGCCTTTATAAACAAAACAAGTCTCTTAGAACAGGCTTGGTAACATCGAAGAAATTATCTATCAGTCCTTTTTATTACTGTTCCTCTGGCACCTAAAACAGTGCTCAAAAAATATATGTTAAATGAAGAAGTGAACCAGTTGAATGATGGAATAATGATTCTAAATTTTCACTCATAGTCAAGTCTTGGATGTATCATACATCAGGATAGCATTAAGATAAACTAAATGTTATTCAGTATTAACTCAGTGATTACACAAAAACCAACTATAAGTACAGATGGCTTATGTTTCACATCTTATATGTGAGTTAATCAGGCATCCTATGATCATCCCATTTCCCATCAATTATAAATAAGTATCAGGTTGCATGGAGTGAGGATTCATAGCAACTCTTCTACATGTGTGTCTCTGGTAGAGTCTTAGAGACAATGGCAGTTGGTCCATAGTATTTGAATTAGCTAAGAAATATGGCTTTCCATATGTGTAAACAGATAGTTATACACAAGTGCTAGAGACTCCAACATTACATACATGCTGATCTAATTAATGATGTAAATTTACCCTTAGGATCGTAACTTACATCTGCAAAATGTTTAAAGGAATAGACATCTGTTGAGGCATAAAGACAATGTTTAAATGATTGTGAAACAACTCAACCTCCAGTAATAATAGCTCACTCTTCTGACTTAATGTGCTAACTTCTTGAAGGCTGGTTCCTGAGTCCTAAGTAGTTGGTACTTCTAGGCCATCTGGCATCTTGTGGCTGAGCCAGCTCCAAACAGCATCAAGTCATCATAGTAGCTTCCTGAACTTACTTACCCTGGCTCAGAATTCAGAAGTATGGGTGTTTTCCTAGAAACAGTAAGGAGTGGCTGCATGAGAGTTGCATTTTTTTGAGTGAGAAGGAAGTATGCTAAAAACCTGAAGACCTCCAGGAAACCTAAGGATCTGCCTTTGGTTTTGGAGTAGGCACATAGTGAATTGGATGTATATTATATCATATAGAAAGCTTCCTGCTTTGATCAAATCATATGGTGACTTAAAAAAGTAATGAAGAAAGTTCCAGTTTCACATTTTTCTTATATTGAATTGGTACATCAAAGGCAGTAGACTTCTAAAACCTCTCATTTGATCCAGTGAAGAGGCTGCCATTGAAATGAGGTAGATTATGAAGAATTCTAAAAGGCTGAGTCTTTGATCTGGCCTTGTGAAATTCCAGAGGCAACAGGAATTTGGACTTGAAAAGACATGGCATCAAATAGCCCTCGATGGCTAGTAATTGTTAGGGCAATTAAGATAGCATCACTGATAAAACATGTTGTCAAGATTGATGAAGTTGCCAGGTTAGCCTGGTGATGGGTATTAAAGAGGGCACATACTGAATGGAGCACTGGGTGTTATACGCAAACAATGAGTCATGGAACACTACATCAAAAACTAATGATGTAATGTATGGTGATTAACATAACATAATAAAATAAAAAAAAAAGATTGATGAAGTTGCAAATTTTAAATCCTTCCTTCCTATAAGAGCAGTAAAACTATGGTGGGTTAGAACTACCAGGAATTGATTCTGAATGTGTCGTATTCTAATCAAAGCTAAATCTTATCCTTCGAGCTTTAGCACTGCCTTGTCTGTGAGGACATGAGTTTCATGGCAACTTACTTGACCACATAATCCAGCTACTTCTTTTCCTAGAACTCATTTTTTCCCATGACTTTTTATTGACATGGGCTTTTATCTTTTTAAGTCCCTATCTTTGTAAATTGCCTATTTACATTTTCACCCATTTTTTCAGTTTTCTGGCTTTTTTCTTGCTGATTTGCTGTTCTATGTTCTAGGTAAAAATTCCTTTTGCCTTAGCAGTAGTGTGTTTGTTGTGTGTGTACTAACTTTTTATACACTGTCCTTTGTCTCTTAATTTTGAGGTGGATGAATCCATCAAATTCTCCCATGAAGGTTGTGCTATTTATATTTTTTGTTTGTTTCCTTGTTTTTCCATCTTCTACGCATTCTTCCCTACTTTGGAATTAAAATCTTATATAGTACCTTCCCTTTCTTTTAGCTTAAATATTTCTTTAGCACCAGAGACATTTTGGATTTGTTTTTTAATTTATTCATGCAGAGAATTATATATATTAAATAATGTTGATTTATATTACTAGGTATATACACACAGTTTTTCATTTGCTTGATCCTTTTTTCCTTTTCCATTTTATTATGACTTGTGCCTTAAAATCTATTTTGTCTGGCATTAAAACTTCTATTCTGGCTAATATTTTCCATACCTCTATCTTCAGCCTTTCCAGATATAAATATACCTATGGCTATGGATCTAGGTATAGATATGTCTACTAGAGAAAAGCAGTATTTTTCTGTTTAAACCAATGTAATAGGGTTTTTTTTTTTTTTTGGTATTTTCATCAGCTAATTTAACATTTTTGCATTTATTTAAATTAGTTTTATTTGGAATTTTAATTCTGTCAACCTGTTTTGTGTTAGTGTTTCATATTTATATTCTATTTTTCTTCTTTTTCTCCTTTACCACTTCGTATTAGAGAAACCATGTTTTCCCCCTGCATTCAAAAATCATACATTCATTATATGCTTTTATGTGTATCAGGAATCAGTCTTTTTCTCTCATGGTAAATAGTATTCCACTGGTAGATAACCTATTTTCTTTATTAACTCACCCCTTAGTAGACATCTGGGATGTTAGCTATTATGAGTAAGGCTACTCTGATCATTTGTGAATAAATATTTGTGTAGACATGTTTTGTTCTGCAATATGAGTACATTAACACATTATATATTAATACATTAATTTCTTACAAACTGTGGCCTGGGGACTGGCTCCCTGCTTTTGTAAATAAAGTTTTACTAGAACACAGTCACCCCCATTTGTTCATATGTTCTCTTTGGCCACCTTCAAGCTACAGTGACAGTGTTGAATAGTTGCAACAGAGACCATATGGCCACAAGCCTAAAATATATACTCTTTGGCACTTTACAGAGTAAGTTTGCTGACCCTGTTGCAGGTACTCCGAATTCTGTTATATTCCTCTAAAGAGTATCTCCTCTCCGCACTCATCCACAACCCCTACCCCTCCCCAGAGAATTAAGTGTTAGATTCAAACTGGAAACTTTGTCTTACCCACCGTGGACAACAGCTCATATCTTCAGTCCACTTTTTCCTTATCTGGCCTATACGGAGTGTGTTCTCTGGATGTGTGGGTCAGGTGCAAGCTGATGACAGGCTTCTCTCTCTTCTTTTTGAGATTGGCCAGTCAGTTTTTGACAGCTTTCACCACAGCAGTGTCTGTCTTCACGAGTCTAAAAAGATGGCATGTTTCTCACTGTTGCTTTAGCCATTTAGTGTCATGCCATGACCACAGCCCATGGTCAGATCAAAGCTACAAAGGTGGTAAATGCAACTTGTGCCAATCCCTCCAGCTCCCCTAAAAAGTTCACCTACCTCTGTTCATTCTCCAGAACCAGCAGGTGGTTGTTTTTTGTATTCTGCCCACAAATGATTGTTGTGATCTACAAGATGGTTGGCCTTGGGGAACTGACTCCACCATTGCAAAAGGGGAATCTTTTTATTTTTTCTCTCTCTTTCATACTAGGGATTTCTGCATCATTTTTCTTTGAAATATTTCAGAGAGTTCCTTTTTACTTTACATTCTTTTTCTTTTCTTTGGAGCTTCATTAACTAGGTCCTGAAAATCTTCCTTTCTCTACATTTCTTCTCACTCCTGACTCTCTTTCATACTTTCTGATGTGTTCTGTTCAGGAGTCCTTGCAGCTTGCCGCCTTATTTTTTTGGCTGGGCTTGGACTGCATTTTTCCCCATGTCTGCTACTCAACTTCTGCCACTAAAGATCTTGAAATATTTGGAGTAGAGGAGGGAAAAGAGAAAAAACATCAAGCTTATTTGACTGCCAGGGGCCAAATCTTCTCTGTTAAAGGATAAAGTTTTTGAGATGTAAATGAGCTACATTTCTAGTATTTTTCCCCCTATGAGGAAGTTTTATAACATAGGCTAAAATCCAATTATTGTTGCTTTCCATATTCAACATTTATTTAGACTTATCCTCATTTTTATCAGTCTCTTTGCTCACTGTTGTTTTTCAGTCCTTTCCTATGAGATCATATTCCTTCTTGAAATACATCAGTTAGAAGTTCCTTTTTGAGAAGATTGGTTGGTGGTAAATATTCAGTTTTTGTTTCCTGGAAAGACTCTTTATTTAACTGTCAGTCTTGAATAAAATTTTAGCTGAGTTCAGGAGTTTACATTGACAGTTATTTTTTTCCTCTTGCCAGTTTGAATACACCATGTACTCACTTGCTGATGTGGGTGCCAAGATGCTATCTTTGCCATTTTCCTAATTTTAAAAGAAAACTTTCAACATTTCACTCTTTTTCATGCTGTTTGTTGTAGAGTTTCATAGGTGTCCAGTAATTGTGAAGACATTTCTTTCAGTGGCTAGTTTGCTAAGATTTTTTTTTTAATGAATAGATATTGAATTGCATTATGTACTTTGTACCATAGATATAGAAATCATAGATTTTAAAGTTATTGATGCACTTGATTATATTCATCAAATCTCTGATATTATAGTAACCTTGTGTTCTGAAGAAAAACCCAACTTGGCCATGGCATTGCATTTTTTTAATGCTTTGCTGTTAAAACTTAGCATATTTAATCTAGCATATTTAAATCTAGATTAATAAATAAGGTAGATTACTGTTTTCATTTTCTTTTGAAATCCTTGTCTAGTTTGGATATTGTAAGTGTGTTCAAACGTGTTCCTTCTTTTTCTCTTCTCTAGAGAGCTCACATAAAATGAGAATCTAAGTTTTTTGAAAGACTGTTAGTTTTTGGACCAGATGTATCCTTTGTGGGGAGATATTTAACAATCACTTTTAGCTATTTTATTGTTACAGAATAGTTCTGCTTCTCTTTTTCTTCTTCAGTCCGTTTTAGTAAGTTTTTAGTAAGTTTTTTAAAATATCTTTTCATTTCCAATAAGTTGTCAAGTTTATTGGCAGAAAGTTGTCCATATCTTTTTATTTGTTTAAACTTGACATTATCTGTAGTTATACCTTCATTTTATTCCTAATAGTAGGGTGGTTTTTTTTTTTTTTGCCTTCTCTTTTTTCTTTATTAATTTTCAATTTTATTAGTATTTACAAAGAACTATATTCCTGCTTTTTATTATTCCCTTAGAGTCTTTGTTTTCTGTGTTTTAAAATACCCTTCTCCCCCTTTTTCTTCTCTTCTACCCTGAAAAGTACTATGATGATCTGTGATGGAAATGAATGTTTTTAATAATATTATCCCATACTGAATTACATTTGCAACCAAATGTTAACTTATTGAAATTGTATTTTGGAAGATAATATAAGTGGTAGAACAAGGAGTTACATGTACAAGATTTAATTGTTACTTCCATATGTATGCACCTAAGATTTTTTTATTTTTTTAATTTAAAAAAAAAGTTTTTAAAGATTTTATTTATTTATTTGACAGGGAGAGACACAGCAAGAGAGGGAACACAAGCAGGGGGAGTGGGAGAGGGAGAAGCAGGCTTCCCGCTGAGCAGGGAGCCCGATGCGGGGCTCGATCCCAGGACCCTGGGATCATGATTTGAGCCGAAGGCAGATGCTTAACTGACCGAGCCACCCAGGCACCCCAAGATTTTTTTATTTTGACATAAATTTCAGAATATCTTAATGTAACTATTTGTTATAAAGAAAGATATGAGTATAGGTTATCTTTGAAGATAAAATTTATGATTTTTATACATGGACAATTAATCTTCCACTTAAATTATTTCATTTAAACTATATGATATTTTTATGTAAACATTTAAAAAAGCCTACTTGAGATAAACATCCAAATTCCTGTTATATGCTTTTAATGGTCTTTTCTTATTATGGAAGAATTTTAAAAAAGAATATTGCATTATTATTTATTAGTTTTCTAGGAAAAGCTGAGGTGTGCATTTCTGTCCTGGATTCCTATGCAAAGCTTTGAATTTGAAGTTTTAAAGTTCTTTTCTTAATTGATACATTAAGTGCTTTTAGCAATTCAGTTGCAAAAATTATTTGACTCTGGGGCGCGTGGGTGGCTCAGTTGGTTGGGCGACTGCCTTCGGCTCAGGTCATGATCCCAGGGTCCTGGGATCGAGCCCCGCATTGGGCTCCCTGCTCAGCGGGAAGCCTGCTTCTCCCTCTCCCACTCCCCCTGCTTGTGTTCCCTCTCTCACTGTCTCTCTCTGTGTCAAATAAATAAATAAAATCTTTAAAAAAAAAAAGGCAATTGGCTTATTAAAAAAAAAAAAATTTGACTCTAGCCTAACATATACGGAGTGGGGAGCCTGAGGCAGGGATGGATATCAGGACCATGAGATCATGACCTGAGCCAAAATCAGGAGTTGGACCCTTAACCGACTGAGCCACCCAGGTGCCCCTTGCCCCTTAATAGTATCCTTGTAATATCTTAAGAAGGACTTGATATTAGCCCTCATATCCACATCTGAGATATTCTACTTCTCAAGGTGAAAACAGTCCATACCATTTCTTCAACATTTTCTTGTGTTACTTTTGACAGTTTAGTTTGAAATCCTGTATCTGAGTTATTTTTAAGAATGAGGCTGTAATTTACTTCCCATAAGATCCCTGGACCTGCAGAACATAAAGGGTAAAGAGATCTCCTCTCTGAGAGATTTATTCTACATGATTGTGCTTATCTTGAAAAGCTGCCAAGTTTGCTTTTATGCTCCCAGCGCCTCAAGTGGGAATCAATTAGAGTACCTGCTGTTTTGAATAGCAGATAATAGTGGAAGGTCAGAATTTAGACCACCAACAGTGTTCAGTAAGCCAGTATTATTATAAAACTACAGTATACAAGATTTGCTTTTTTGTTCAATATGCATTTGTTAACTAATGAGCTTGGCAAAAATAACTCATGTAATAATACAGCTAAGATTTATTGAATACACATAAAGCAAACTTGTTCTTTGTTGGCAAATTTAGCATTTGATCCCATGATTAAACGACAACCTTAACAGAAAGTTATTAAGGGGAAGAATACATTTAGGAACTATGATTCTTAGGTTAGAGATCCATTAATTCAAATATAAATGTGTGCACAAAAGTACATGATAAAAAACCTATCTGTTTATTTGAAAGAGTCTAAAATATTGCAGAGAAGCAATTTGATTTAGACACTGACATTCTTTAAAGTAAATCCCTGGATGAATTTTTGGTAAATGTTATATGTAAACAAAGCATGTAAGTTAAGCTAAATCATCTCCTAAATATAATGCAATATATTTGGATGCAGTATTTTGAAGCGGGAAAGCTATCACAGCAGATAAAATAAGGGGAATAGGATATATCCCACTCTTGCCATACATTATATAATTTTTAAGAGAAATTATATTTTTAAAGAAAGAAAGAATAGGAAAATATTATTTGGAGCCTTGTGACAAATTCAGTATTAGAATTGTAACTAAACTGCTTAAAGCATTCATTTAAATATCTTTCCCAAAGTATTTAATAAATTTGGGTCATAAGCTAATTTTTACTTTGTGGTGATTTTTCATCTATTTTGCCTATACCATCAGAGTAAACCCCCTAAAATAGCCTTTTTATCTTCTCAACCTGCTGGTCAACTGCTAAGTGGCTTCTTTTTCCCTCCAAATATGGAGTCCCTCGTCCTTCGTGGTATTCAAGACTTGGTTTTTCAATCTTTAAAATCTTGTTTACTTTAAAATCTTATTTGAGACTGTGCCTTTCACATTGCCATGACTTATTCTCTTTATTGATCTGTCTTCTTCCACCTTCTCCACGTATCTGGATAGGTAACGCAGTCATCTTCACTCTGCATTACTCGAATCACCTTTAAATGTCCCTCGTGGATTTCATATTTCTATGAAATGTGAATGTGTCCTGTGTGCCTCATTCTGTCTCTGGGATGGCAGCCACTGGAGCTGGGGCTTAGGTTTCTGACAGTCTTCCTTCCTGCCTGTTTTCAGAGTTCTCTTCTTTCACGGTTACTAACTATGTCTCTGCTGCCCTATCCCAGGATTTTTGCTATTCCCTCTAACTTTTCCCTGGAAAAAGTTCATTGTATCCTGGAGACCTAGAACTCATTCAGACTGAGGTGAAAATGACTGATAACAGAGTCTGTATTGTGTCAAGGGCCAAAGCTATTTGGTGAAATAATGAAATACTAACCATGGCCTTTCAGTGTAAAGCAGAGCGTAAGTGAGGACAGGCTTTAGGACACCGGGCACTAAATTCATACCACAAACACATCACTTTTATTCTTCCAGCCTGGTTCATGGAATGGTACAAATAATGGTTTTTAGCCTACACTGTTCTGTTGTAGCTACTTAATCTTGAGTAATCACATGTGTCTTATTTAAGAAATGTACAAATATTTAAATATATTAAACAGATTTTCTGTTTTTCATGTATCAATATTCTCATCACTATACATCAGCCATATGCTATTTCAATGATAAGTTTATATGAAAAGTACCTAAAGCATATTTTTCTTCAAACAATTTCTGTTGTTCTATCAAAACAGCTTTCTCAAAAATTATTGACTTCACCTCGAAAATATGATGCCTCTCCTTATTAGTTATTATGGCCTTGTTTTCAGCATGTTATTTGCACAGGGTTATGGTGCAAGGTAGAGGGTGAGAAAGAATGCAGGACGAAGCTAGATCCACCAATGGATGGAACTGATTGTGACGCTGGTAAGGTAAGTCATTTGAGTCGTCTGAAGTTAATTAAGAACATGGAATGAAACAAGAAACTCGCACTTTCTTCTGCCAGTTATATATGTATCCATCTTAATATCAGTGGAATACCTTCAGTAAATACATAAAAAATTTTCAGTATTTCACTCATTTTCAATTTTAACTTTATATTTTACCAAATCTATGGTTGTTTTGTTAACATAAATGCAGTTTTTTTATTATTGTTGATTATGAGAACATTGAAAGATATGTGTATCACTTTAACCAAAAAAATGAATTTATTTTTAGTATTTAAGTTAAACAGAGGTAAATAATCACAAATAATAGCATAAAGTCAAACTTCCAGAGCTAATGAATCCTTTCAGTTATAAAACATTATCTCAGAAAAGCCACTGAGTATAATTTTTCCTTGTCATTTCAAACATCATAAATAAAATATTCTAATTGACATTTTGAAGATTAGTAAATATTTGGCTGAGTTGTTTAATTTAATATGTCTCGTAAAGTTACAGAAATATTTATTAATACACATTTCCATATCACAGTAATTGCTGTTGAAAATTAATTTTCTTTTGATTTTCATATCAAAATTATTGCTGTTGAAAAATAATTTTCTTTTGAAGAATATGAAGGAGGTAGATCCCATCTAAATATATAGCCATAGTTAAACTTACTCAAAAGATAACAGTTCAATAGCTTACATTATTTTCTAATTTTTATTCTGTAAAGAGAAAGCGGAATGGTTAATCACTTTACTCATTATAGATATAAGATCAGAAACCTTGCCTCTGAAGAACATATATGTTTATTACATTTAAAAAGAAACAACAACTTAAAGCTTACTTGGAGTGAATTACTTAATGAAAACAATGAAGTTATATAGAATGCTAGCTTAAAAACACATTGTTTTTAAAAATGAACATTATGGAAATTCAGCCTTTCCACTGCTAGAATTTTGTGCAAAGGAAATGCACGTCTTTCACAAAGATAGATGTGTGTGCATGTAAATACACACACACACAAATACTTATGTAAGGATGCAATTTGCAATGATGAGCATGAGAAACAATGAAAATATTCATGATGTGGAGAATGGTTACAATGTAGCTGTTAAAAGAATGAGGTAGATATATACATACCAACTGAAAAGATCTAAAAGACATGATGATTAATATGTAGGCATGTCAGAAAAATTAATACTTTGATACCCTTTGATATTTACCAAAAAACCAGTTATGAATACACACATACATTGTATATATTACTAAACTCCTAGAAAATGGTTTGAAAATATAAACTCCAAACTGTAATTAGTAGTTAGCTCTTGAGAGGGAAGTGGGATTGATGGCTGAAAGCAAGGGTAGCTGAGGGTAAATAAAATTATTTTCCCAGACACTTTTGGGTTGGTTTGACATAATCGTGTCATCATTTATTACTTCTATGATTTCTCTAATTAAAAAAGAAAAAAATGTACAAACTGTTTAAGTACAAAATATCTTTAAGACTAGAAATGTTTTATCACTAGATACAATCAATAGAAAAATGTTTTCTGGAAAGGGAATTTCTGTGAATTATCAGCCAGTTGTTTACAGACTGTGCCAGATGTTTTTCTGTGAGTTTATATGGAGAGTCAGAATCTGGGTTGGTTTTATTTATTTTTTTAATTATACACAAAAGTACAATAATGTGTGTGTATTGGGCAAGCCTCACAGTATTATGTTGAGTAATTTATTGCTGGAATCATAAAACTCTGCCCCAGCTATAGTTTTTATCTTTCCTGAAACATGAAAACCCTAATAAACAAAGATAACCAACTAGTCAGCCGTATTTCTTCAAACATCACACAACCCATTCTTCTTAGTTCTTTAGCAATATAAAATCCCTTCATTTTTATAAACTGATGTCCTCAGTATTTTTCTGCTATTATTTTTTTCATCTGATATTTATGAGAATGATTTGCATTCTTGAAGGTCTCTAAAATAAACTTAATTCTTTTAGCCATCAAAGTTGTAATTGCTCATCAAAAGTAAAATGTTTTTATTTCCCTCTAATTGTGCTAACAATATTCTTTTAGCGGTTCTGTAATGCTTTTGTATTGAAATAACTAATGGACTTCTCAGTTCCTCAGACCAGGTGGGCTTCTTCAAACATCCATCTGTTCCTGCTGTTCTAGGAGCCATTATGAAAATAGTTTCCAACACTCGGCTGAGGAGTGCTGTAGTGCTAAAATATTTGAATGCTTTCAACCTCACACAAAATGCTGCTAGCCTGGTACACTGTAAACCAAGAAACAAAACTGGGAATTTTTTTACAATTTGTTACAAGATTGTGTAATTTTGTAATTTTTGATAGTGTAGAGTGATATTAATCTAACTATATAACTAGGTCATCTAAGAGTGTATAATTAAGTCTGAGAAGGTGCCTACAGAATTTTATGATTCAAAATAATTGTAAAGATAGGGATTTATCTACACTTTCTACATAGCCTTTTCCAAATTAAAAGCAGCCTTTTTCTTTCTTCTCTTCTTTTTATAATTCTATCACCTATGTTTACATCTACATTTAAGAGATGCTAAAGAGTTGGTAAATGATGTAGTAAAAACCAAGAAATCTATGTTTTTTTCACTGACAAAACCTGCTAGGAATTGGGGGAGGGGAAAGGAAAGTTAAATACAAATTTAGTAAAATTTTAGCCTGTTTTGAAGAATTCTACGTAGTATATTTTAGTTATTTACTTCCCTAAATTGAGATTCTTGAAATTTACCGTCATGATTCTTTATTGAAAATATAATGACTGTAATATCCTTACACTCACACATTTGCATATGTAGAGAGTTTATTGCCTTTTGTCCTCCTCTTCTCTCATCCAACAATGTATGTACAAGAAGATTTGATTAGACAATGATGTTCCCTTTGTCATCTTCACAGACCTCTTCCAATCTGATGTTTTCATGAACTCCCCAGACATGTCCACATAGAAACTTGACAGAATGGAAATACAGTCAATTTTTTAGATCATGTACTCTCCCAGAAATAACCTATATTTTATATTTCCTTAGCATTTTCATAAATCAGACTGAATTAGTAGATATGACAAATTTTGTCTTTTTAAAACCAGGTTGTAATATCATTTTTGGGGGGCTCAAAAATACAAATGAAGCAAAATATGCTGCCAGAAAATACATGAAAAGCATCATTAGGGTCATTTTATACATAAACCGAATGGAATATATTATATAATAATTTAAACAAAAACCAAATGGAACAAAACTGTACTATAATTTAAACAAAACATTTAACACTTCCCTCAATGTTGAAGTACAACACCAACTAGAAGACACAAAGGCAGGTTCTCCCTGGTTTCATCCAGAGATCTGGTTCTCTGCAAGGTGATGAACTTTAAATACTATACTATGCTTTCTTTAAATTTCACTGATTTGTGTATGCAAATTTAGCTTGTAGATCTGTCTCTATTTCTCTTCATCTGCCCCATGTGGTCTGGTTTAAATGATGTGCAAGCCCAGATGCTGGTCTTTTACAACATATTTTTAGTCTGCTGTGAATGCTAGCCCAGCCTTTCAACGCCAGCTTGCTGCTAAATGAGCAAAGAGCTATGATATTCACAATGGGAAACATAAACACCCTTCAAGTAGGCCAGAACGATTTGACCAACTGAAGTTTGACAGTTTTCATGTTGGATTTTTTTTTTCCATGAATAGCATTAGATTGTTAATCCTTAACGCCAGCAAATTGTTTAAAAGGACATGGTTTCCCCCCTTCTGCAATTTTCAGACTGAATCTTCACACAAAATCTCAGTTTAATGGCAATCTTCATACAAAATCTCAGTGTACTATGCTATCAATACACTGAGTTGTTGAGATTTTTTTTTTCAAGCATAGATTTAAAAGTTCTTGAAATCTAAAAGAGGTTGAATTTAAAATCTGACATTATTGGAAAAAATCTGCAGGAACTAATTATTTTATTGCCTAGAAAAGCATTATCTGGGCTCACACAAACCTATGTAGCATAGTTTTCTAAATTCTCTCCTCTAAAAACAGCATTTAAAAACCTAATCTCAAAATAAATTCTAAAGAGATATAGATCAGTTAAGATCAGAATGAATAGAATTTTGGTTAGACTTCTAGAAACTAATTAATGACATTAATATAATATTACATACAATTTGTCGTTATCATTATTAATTATTGTTAACTTTTATTAAGTTTAGTATGCGCTACGCACTGTGCTTAGTGCTTCATTCTACTCCTGCAAAGTCCATTAGGTAAATATGATTATCATTCACATTTTGAAATGGAAAACGTGAAGATTAGAGTGTTTCTCTAATTTCTGCAAAATCCCTTATAAATCATGTTGCTATTAAGTGCAGAAAATTGTTTAGATCTGGAAGGATCAGCTTGCTCAACTCCATCTACAATCATTAATCTGAATTTTGCTAATATTTACTTATTATTCTCAACATGATTTTGTTCAGTTAATTTTACTTCTAACATGTTTGCCATGACCGTGATATATCTGATTTTTCAGAAATAAAGAGAAATTATTATAGTTTACCTTCCAAGTCTTGGCACCCATTCCTTGGTGGCCCCAGAAACAGCCTCTTCGGCTGCCTTTGTTTAAAGTGGATGAAAATATAAATATAAACAAGAGAATGAGTATATTCCTTTCTCTTCTTTCATGGTTATCTTTCTCAGTTAATCAATACAAAATAAGCTGCAGAATAAGTGGAAGGAAGTGACGGAATTTCATAGAATCCATTTGCCTAAGTCTTTCAAGTAAACGGCTTTCAAAAGAAAACTTCCTGTAATGTTAACGTTTATATTTGATGGGAACTCTTTCAGAAAAAAGAAAGAAGGCATAAAGGAAAGTGCTAAAATTAAATCATACTTTTTTTTTAATTACAAGGAAAGAAGACCACCAACATTTCAAATCACAGTTGCTAGGTTTACCGAAATGTCTGCTTCACTCCAGTTATGGAAGAACATTTAGGTTTTATTTTCCATTCTGATGTATGACTCTGTGCTTTTGTCATTTGTCCCTTTTAAACTGTTATGTTTCTTAGGCTGTGTTAGTTTTCCTTTGTGGCTGTGCCACCCCAACTTCCCTCTTTACCCTATCTCTGTCGTACGTACTGAATTCTCAGGGCTGTCCTGCGAATATGGGTGCGCTGTTTTCGTAACAAGCCCATATGATCTGACAGGAGAACTGAGAGAACGGACCATTATATCACTATGACAAGAAGCAAATGCCAACTTATGTTTGGTCTTTTTCAATTTGTATGTGTGGGGCTCTAGGAGGCATGATTTAATCGCAATCCCAGTGACTCTGTAAGCCAGTGAATGATTTTCCGTTGTGCCCTGATTTGTTCACCTAAGACATAACTTTTGGAATAGTGGTGTAAGGCTGGAGAATGTACCAGCAGGACCTCAGCACCTGGACATGTGGCCGGAGAGTGGAGCGAGTGGAGCCCCTGTAGCCGAACCTGCGGTTCTGGGATCAGCAGTCGGGAGCGCAAATGTCCTGGGTAAACGCCAAAGTTCCTGGATCGGGGGAGGGCATTTTTTTCCTCAATTTCCAAAGGCAAAGGTTTTACTGATAAACAGTGTTGGAAAGCAGAAGAAGCCCCTCAAACCCCACCCCATGTTGGGAAACAGAAAAATCCCTCAAACTGTTTAAATGATAAAAAAATCTCCCAAGAAGAAAATAAGACCAATGCTTCTAAGAACAAAGAATTAAGTGTTGCATGGGGTGGTTTCTTGAGTAAATCAAAGAAACTGGTGTGTTTAAATGAGCAGGGAGACATGCATTAGAAAAAGTAAGTCCACAATGAAGGGAACTGTGAGAAGGCAGGAAGGTGATGAGACTTCAGGAAGGGAGGGAAGGAGAGCAAAATCAACGTCAATATAAGTGAGGAGTGTTGAAAAATGAAGATGTGCTAAGCACGTGTGCAGATAGGGAGCATTTCAGGGTCTGCTTGCTCAACCCCATGCTTCCTAGAGTGATCCCAGGGAGGCGCGTGAGAAAATCATTTCAGCTTTATGCTTTTACTCTTGGTGTGGGCTCAGTGGCACGATTCCTTCATAAGCAATTTTAAAGAAAGGATGTAAAAATGCCAAACGCCTTCACGGGAATCACAGGCTTTCTATTTTGCTCCCAGCCTCTGCCCTTTACTCTTCCATTTCCATGGCAAGTTGGCTTTTATTTCTCATGTGTTTTAGAAGTTAAATTGATTGAGAATAGGAAATATATATATATATGGTTTTTAATAAGCGTATGGATTTCCTCCCATTAGCAATCATTTAACGTATCCACATTTTCAAAAGTAGATTTAATATAAAGGATTATACCTTATTAATTCAATGCCTTTTACTTTTTTTAAATGAGTAGTTAACATTAAAATAAGATAAAATTGATTATTTGTACTATCTCTTCTAGGCTAGGTTCTGAAGCAAGGGATTGTAATGGTCCCAGAAAACAATACAGAATATGTGAGAATCCACCTTGTCCTGCAGGTTTGCCTGGATTCAGAGACTGGCAATGTCAGGCCTATAGCGTTAGAACTTCATACCCAAAGCATGTTCTTCAGTGGCAAGCTGTCATGGATGAAGGTATGACAACCCACATCGCCACCGTCTTAATTAAGTAGACTTCTAGATTTGCAAAATGTTTTACAGTAGTAGTCAGTATTATATAATAGATGATACAGATTATATTCTAAATTATTTCAGAGCTCTCTTTTTTTGAACCCTAATGACCTATAATAATCACAAGCACTGACTCCAAGTATATTTTTTTTTAAATGCAGAGTATATTATTACACACCAATTAGATGAACTAAAATTTTTTTTAAAAAAGTGACAATAGGAAATGCTGGTGAGGATGAGGAGAAACTGGATCTCATACGTCACTGATTGGAATGTAAATGGTACAGCCACTCTGAAAAATAGCTTGGTAGTTTCTTAAATAACTCAATATACATTTTTCATACAATTTAGAAAACACACTCCTGGGCATTTTTCCCAATGAAGTGAAAATTTACAACCATAAAAAATCACATGCATGAATGTTTGTAGCAGCTTTATTTTCAATAGCCAAAAAATGGAAACAACCAAAAAAGTTCTGAGTACCTGAATGGTCAGACACACTGAGGTACATCCATACCCTGGGATACATGCAACAATAAAAGGAAAAAACTATTGAAGTGTGTAGTGACTTGGTGAATTTCAGAGCTTTATGCTGAGTGAAAAGAACCAATCTCAAAACATCAGATATTCTGTGCTTCCATTTATATAACTTATTCCATTTATATAACTTATATATAATATATTCTGTGGTTCCATATATATATGACAAAACTGTAGAGATGGAAAACAGAATAAAGGTTGCCAGAAGTCAATGATGGTGGTGGGGAAAAGGATGGGTGGGTGTTGTTATAAAGGGGTAGCATAAGGTAGAACTTCATGCTGATAAAACTCTTAAATATATTGATTGTGCTGGTGGTTGTAAAATCTACACATGTGGTAAAATGGCCCAGAAGTATACACATACCTGTACCGATGTCCATTTCCTGGGTTTGCTATTGTACTGTAGTTACCAAAGTGTAACCACTGGGGTAAACTGGAGACAAGGTATATGAGATCTCTGTACTATTTTTGCAACTTCCTGTAAGTCTTTAATTATTTCAGAATAAGAATGTTAAGTAAATTATACGCTACCTTATTACTTAAGAATTAGTTAGGGGGGCATCTGGGTGGCTCAGTCGGTTAAGCATCTGATTCTTAGTTTCGGCTCAAGTCATAGTCCAGGATCAGGCTCCACGCTCAGAAGGGAGTCTGCTTGAGATTCTCTCTGTCTCTCTCTCTGTCCCTCCTGCTTGTGCTCTCTCTCTAGTAAATAAATAAATCTTTAAAAAAAAAAGCATTACTTAGAAATAACTTAATAACTTCTTTACTTAAGATAGTTCCTGCCCATGGTCAGTCAGTGAGCTATGGGTTTGAGCTACAGTTACCAAACATGGTGGTGAATTTTCTGACTTACCTGACCATCATGCCCCTAGTCTCTCCTGTCCTGATTTGGACTTAGTCAATTTGTACTGTGCTTTTCCATCATTTCAATAATATGCTTGTCAACAGCCTAAATTCCATTGTTGATCAATTTCAGTGCACCTGACAGAAACCTTCTCTTCATGTAGGCTTCTGAACACAGAAGCACTAATGGCAACAGCCAGATAACAAGGCAGATGACTCCACTATAAATACAGTAGTGTTACGTGTTTGACAGTGAGAGGGTGAGGAGGTAATCTGTTCCCTTCTCTTACCTCATGTCTCTTCTAGAACCTTGTTCCCTGTCACTCTGCACTCCAGATCTTGGCCTTGTTTGACTGCCTCAAACATGCCCTGTTTTCTTCCCCATGATGGACTCCAAATGGACTGTTTCCTCAGCTGAGAGGAAATGATAAGCACAGCCTTCTGTTCCTACTGTCCTCTTAATAAATGGCACTTCCCTCTTTCCAGATGCTTCGACAAGATCTTGGAGTCATCATTTTTTTTCTTTTCTTTTACTGTACATTCAGAATATCAGTAAGGTCACACTAGCCTTATCTTTTTTAATTCCAGTGTAGTTAAGATACAGTGTTATGTTAGTTTCAGGTGTACGATACAGTGATTCAGCATTTCCATGTATTACTCAGTGATCATCAAGCCAAGTGTACTCTTAATTCCCTCCACCTATTTCCCCCCATCCCCCCACCCACCGCCCCTCTGGTAATCATCAGTTTGTTCTCTAGAGTTAAGAGTCCGTTTTTTGGTTTGTCTCTTTTTTTCTTTGTTAATTTGTTTTGTTTCTTAAATTCCATATTTGAGTGAAATCGTATAGAATTTGTCTTTTTGTGACTTATTTCACTTAGCATTATACTCTCTAGATCCATCCATGTTGGTACAGATGGCAAGATTTCACTCTTTTTTATGGACATGAACCTTATCTCTGAAGTACATCCAGAGTCTGATCATTTCCCAACATCGCCAGAACTCCTACCCTGGCGCAAGCCACCTTCTCTTCCCCAGTGATTGCAATAAGCCCTCTAACTGGTCTTTATGCCTGTGTTCTCCTTCAGTCTCAACAGCCAGAGTGATACATTTAAATTGTCAGTCATGTCCTGTTACTGTTCCATTCAAAAGCCTCGGGTACCTTCCCAGTTCGCTCAAAGTCCATATTCATTCCTTCTAAGGGAAGGACTTAAGGAGCTCTGCTACCTGGCTTCTTCTTACCTTCAGACTTCATCTCCACTGTTCCCTGTCACCCTTCCACCCACACTGGCTCCCTTGCTCTTCCCAGAATAAGTCCTAGTGTCTTGGAAGCTCTTGCTTTCCTTGCTGTGACATCGTCTCCAGATATCGTTAGGCTTCAGTCTCTCACCACCTTCAGGTCTTTTGTTAAACAGTAACACAGTGCCTTTCCTTTCCCTGCTTTATTCTTTTTTCACAGAACTCATCACCATCCGCCATAATACTTTTACTTTTGTTTATTATATGCCCCCCATAATTGTTGGAAGAGCAGGGATTATCCTATTTTCACACTGCTCTATGTGTGGCATCGTAAACAGTACCTGAACAGAATAGGCACTTAATAAACTAGGTTGAATGAATGATGTGCCTTACAGGAATTTTCTACTGATCTGTCCTGGCCCCTCTTCTCACTAAACATTCCCCTTGGGATAATATTACTTGATTCACTAGGTTTTATTTATCATCTATATGCTAAAGGAACACAGATACTTCTCTCCAACCCAGATCTCTCCATCCCAAGCCCCTTCATTGCTTACCCATCTGTTGCATGACATCTCTACTCAACATCTCGTTCTTTCTAACTCAACATGCCCCTTTCCTTTCTCTCTCAGTCCTGCCGTCTGCTTCTCTCACGGTGCTCTCTCACACAGAATGGCATCATGATCAACCTCATTCCCACTTAGCCAGAATCATTCTTCCTCAGTCTCCACCCATCTGTAATCAAGTAGCAAGCCCTGTCTGTCCAAAGCTTTCTCCTATCAGCGTGTTCACTCATGATTGCACTCCCTCAAACCTGGATTCTCAAACAGCTTCCTCCCCTCTCTCTGACCATAGTCTTCTCTAAACCCTGCTCCTCATTCCAGCCAGACTTGCCTTTCAAAGGCTGGATCTGTCAGCCACTGTGCCAAGTAATACCCTTCCATGAGCTCCACTGCTCTCAGGACCAATCTCAAACATCACTGCCTGGTTTTTAAGGTTGTTTGTGTGGCCTGCCCCTTTAGCTTCTCTCACCTCTTCTCCGTCATTCCCTTCTGTGTTCTCCAGCACATCCAGACCAACTTCCATTCCATCCCTCATACACATCATGCTCTCTTAGATCTGGGCCTGTAAACATGCTAATTTCTTGGCATAATACCTTTTATTTCTCAAGCTTTGTTCTCTCTCTCTCTCCCCTTCCCCCTCGCCCCCGCCATTTATTTACCTGAAAAATGCCTGTTGATTTTTTTTGGACTCAGTTTATGTCAAGTCCTCTAGGAAAAAAGAATCCCCCTGATCCTCCAAATTGGGTATGTGCTCCTTCCAAGCACCTCACAAGCACCCTAATATCACAGATTTTAATGTTTCTGTATTCTCTCTATTACCTGTGTTTAGGGGACAGACTGACAGATACTAAGCTATTAAGCTTCTGATAAATATTTGTTGCATAAATTTTTGTTGTAGAAATGATGACTGCTCAAACAATGAAAATTATCATCTGATCTTCTGAGGATTTATCTTATCTCTGCCTCTAACTAGCTGTGGAGTTTGATAATATTAAAGTCATTTGAAGCCTGTTCATTCAGAAGTGAAATAAGAGAAAGGAAACAGGTTCCTTCCAAATTAAAAAAAAAAAAAAAAACGGGATTGTATGGGAGCCAATTTAAAATATTAAAGCCATTGGAAATTACAATTTTAAAAGCCCCCACCTCTTATAAAGTGATGTCTATCATCAGAATGATCCATAATAAATACTTATATAATTAGTAGGCTAACCTTTTTTATAATTTTACAACACATATCCATCAAACACATCAGTCCATATGTTAAATAAAATACACAACAGTAGTCTTCATGTGTTACATGGCACTATGGGAGAAACTGAATATATGATTCTTTTAAAAACCCCAAGTCTTCATAGCATATGACACCTTAAATTGCAAGGGGCTATTTCTGTTATTCTTATGTAATACATGAATCTATGGCTAGGAAAATTAAATACAGGATATCAGTGCTGTAGTGAACAGTTATTTTTAGAGGAAAAAAAAGATGCATGGCTTTAACATTCAGGTATTTTACATACACTGTGTTGAGATTTGGCTGAAATCCATGTTTAATGCATATCTTGGAAAGGGTTGGTCTCTTAAATCAAGACAAAGCCTGCCTGCCAAGTAAGTACTGGCATGTTACATGGATCACTCTAATGTCACAATCTCAAGGGTATACTCCAGGAGGGAAGATTGGGATCAAATATTTATGTCATCTGTAAAGCACAGTGAATTGACAATATGTTGTAAAAGGAGAAATAGATTTTTATCTGAATTCTTGCTTGGAATGTGAATGGAATTTTCTAGATGAGCTCCTTTCCACATTATTCATATATCTGGTTTGCTCCTCTCTTCATGAAAACTCCAGAAAGAGAATTATATATATATGTATATATTTATACACACACGTATGTATGTATAAAATATCACTTTTAAAGTGTTGCAATTATAACAGCTGTTTTTAAGTCCAAAGATATGACATAGTAAGCAGTCATTGAATAAACATAACCTACTTTGAGGTGTGAGAGCATACTGAAATGCTTTATTGCAGCTTATAATGGCATCTTAAAGGAAAATTTCAAAACCATGCACATTGAAGGCCATGTTCCAACTCCCCAGAATTGTTCAGAGCAGTATTCAGAAGCCACATGTGAAAACTGCTTGAAATGTTCAATTCTGAAGGCTCATTTAACTGTCTGTCTTCCCTTTGCAAAGTGATACCCTGTTCCATGCCTCTGGCTGTTATTTGGTATTTATAGACTCCCATCAGCTTACGTGGAACTTTACTGAAGACATAAGCGAAGATCAGTGTCAAAGACTGTAAACTATTTTCCATTCTATTTATATGAGCTTAATAAACAGTAAAGGGCCTGACTGGTATCAAGCCAATAGAGTAGTAATGTAGCATGGAAATTGTTCTGAAGTTTCAGATTTGGATAATTCTCCTACTGGTGTTACCAAATACTACAGTTCTTCTGTAGGATGCTTAGAAATAGAAACAGCCCTTTAAAAATATTTTGCCACTCTTGACTGAGCCTGATAGGCAAGCGTTTTTAACTCTACCCATCCTACCTTATTGCTTAATGAAGCACTGAAGAAGACTGCCAGCCATTCAAAAACTCTTTACCCAGAAAGGTGTTCCTCCCCCTAGATATCATATATACTGGCATGCTTTCTAAGGAAGCAATGAAGGGAGTTAAGTCCTAGATAGCCCTTCAGCAATTGTGCGTTCCAGTGGATGTTCTCATGGGATTGTGTTGCGTTTCTACACATCCTTGTAATTGAAGATCTTAGGAGAATTGCTCATCTCAGAAATTCTTCTTTCTCCATTTAGTAATTTTTCAATTAGAAAATGCCAAATGCATCAGATTGCAAATTCGTGTATGGGAATTTAGAAGTGACACATCAAGAAAGTCTTCATGAACGAAGTAAATCTGAAATAGGCAAAATTCTCAGATGTACTTAAGATAAAGGGGAGTTCATTCCAAAAGATACGAGCAAGAAATGGTGGTGTTTGAAATATTTGGGCGCAAGAATCATTGGTTTGTGTGGTAGAGGTAGAGGTTTGGGGCCAGAAAATAAGTGATACATTTTGAAAATAATCTGAAGACATATTTCTTAAGAAGGAGATAAATATTCACTGGACATCTATTTTTTCCCAGGCATCTTCTCATTTACTACTCATAATAACTACCCTAGAGCTACATTATTGCATTCACATCAAATTATATTTTTTCCTCGACAGCTGTCCTGAAAAATAAAGCTCGAGATAAAAATATTTATGGAGTAACTTTTGCTCATTTTTTTTTTTTTTATCCACTGTGTGTGTAGAAAAACCATGTGCCTTGTTTTGCTCTCCTGTTGGGAAAGAAGAGCCTATTCTTCTGTCAGAAAAAGTGATGGATGGAACTTCTTGTGGATATCAGGGATTAGATGTCTGTGCAAATGGCAGGTGTCAGGTAAGACACTCCAGGAGGGAGACCATATGTGCTGAGGGAGGCTTTGAGCAGCTCCACAGGGTGCTGGAAAGCTCTGCACCAAGATTCAAAAGCTGCGGATGGAGTCCTGATTCAACTGTCATCTTGAGCAAGTCTGATCTGCTTTGAAATTCCCTTCATGTGTCTAATGAAGGGTTTGTACTAGATAATCTGTAAAATCTATGACTAGCTCAAAGAACTTGAGATTTTTATTCTGGAATGTACATATTACACATCTAAAATGGCATTTTCTGTCAAAATACTCCAGACCCAAAATTCAAGTACTCCAGTTCTCCATATCTTGTGTCCAAGGCTGAGCCATGTGGCAAAAACTTATAAAATCAGTCTTGTTACTCACTTAATATTACAGTATTTTTAACATACTGGAACCAACCGATTTTTAAATATATATATATTCAAATTTCTTAAAATCCTTCAACATTTCATTTGCTCTTATCTTTCTTTTTAAAAGCAATCTCCATTTACTACATGCATTTATGCATGCTTCTTCATTTATCTTTAGAAAAGGAGAGTAAGTATGGACAGCATAGTGGGAAGATCAAAGGCTAGAACTTTAAAGTTGCTACTTATAATTCTACCACTATCTCAAGTTGGCTTCCCCCCTGGGAGATTAATAGGCAGAAAGATTAATGCCAAGTGTCTTCACATCACATGGATCAACATCCATGTTGGGAGGGGAAGAAGACAGGGTTGGGCACAGGGAGAAAGGGGGCTATGGTACAGTCACAACAGGACCTCAGCCCACCCTGTGAGGGGCATGGAAGCCGGGATGGCTCTTTAGAGTTGTCCTCATTTGTGGTGAGAAAACCAGGCCTTTTTACCCCTAACATCTAGCTGCAAACTGCACCAGGACGGGGATGGGACCTTGGGAAAGGCAGTTTTCTTCAGACTAGGCAATTTCTTCCAAGGGCTGATGGCTGAGAGCTATCAGCTGATAAAGTGGGTGGGCACAGGAAGGAAATGGTGGGCACAGGAAGGAAATAAATCCCTTAGTTATGAAAGAGGTATCTGAGTAGAGCAGCGCTGAATCCATGGCAGCCACTAAGAAACTATATTCTTGTGAAAATCACCTAAAATCCGTATGCACACGTCAAATGAAGTTTTTAGACCTGTGGTCATTGACTTTTTTGTGCAATACACTCCTTTGAGAATTTGATGAAAAGTTTCCTTTCTTCCCAGAAAAATGCATGTCTGTGCACACGTGCACACACACAAGCGTGCGCGCCAAAATTTGAAAAGAGTTTCAAGGTGTGGGTGGATCAACCTGTATTCCAATAGAGACCTATGGAATTCTGGGTAAAAACTTGGAAACACTATGAAATTTAAATGCTTTCCCAGCTCTCAGATTTTATATTTTGCTAGCATGCTATAGTTTTTTTTTCTTTGTTTTATTATGTTATGTTAATCACCATACATTACATCATTAGTTTTTGATGTAGTGTTCCATGATTCATTGTTCATGCACAACACCCAGTGCTCCATGCAGAACGTGCCCTCTTTAATACCCATCACCAGGCTAACCCATCCTCCCACCCCCCTCCCCTCTAGAACCCTCAGTTTGTTTCTCAGAGTCCATAGTCTCTCACGGTTTGTCTCCCCCTCCGATTTCCCTCTCTTCATTTTTCCCTTCCTGCTATCTTCTTTTTTTTTTTCTTTAACATATAATGTATTATTTGTTTCAGAGGTACAGGTCTGTGACTCAACAGTCTTACACAATTCACAGCGCTCACCATAGCTGTGAATTGTGTAAGACTGTTGAATCATAGACCTTTACCTCTACTATAGAGGTTAAAGCACAGAATCCTGTAATACCATTGACATAAGAAACAGTCTTATAATTACATTTTAATTTCCTTTATTCTTTAACAGCCTGTATCAGTAACCTGAAATGTAATTTTTCATTTTCCTGTAAAAAAAAAAATCATTGCAGGCATTTACCTATACATATTTTGTTTTCAGACCTGTATGTTGTGCAATTAAAGCTTTTAACTCTATTTCATCATTATTGTAAGTCTGTCAGATTAGTGCATGTCTTCAATGAATTTGTTCTTCAAAAAAATGTATTTCCCTAACTGTATATGCCAAATACAATAGCCTAAATTGCTATTCTTTTCACTTAACAGTGTTGTGTAAGCCAGATCTTTTACAGAGTCCCTAGACATCAAAATTATAACAACAACAACAAAATTCTGCCTAACCGCTTGGTGAATCTGATGGTTATAATTAAAGTTCCATGAACTAGACTGTGCCTTCTGACAGAATTGGAATACTTCAAGATTCTGGCTTTTTAACTAAAATGCTACATTCTGTCTTTGAATATAATTAAAAGCATGCTACTTTCTTTTTTCTTTCTGACAAGCTCCTATTTTTCAGCTTTGGCTACACAAAATACACAGCACCGAAACTGAATGTAGAATTGTAAACTTGGTGAGGGACGAAGGAGGGCAGTTGAAAATAGATAGCTTTCTCCTCACGACCCATTTTGTCTCTATATTTCTGTCGTGGAAAAGGATAGAACAAGCCCTTTTCTGTATTATCATGTTATCCGCCCACTCCAGCATGCTGGTGGCACTTCGGGCGCCCACCACCAGCGTGATGATATTGCCTTTGCAAAGTCCTTCAACCTCAACTTTTGGAGATACGGGGGCATATTGTGATAAGTGTGGATACTTGAAACTATCAGTTACAAAATAAAAATCTTTTTTTTTTAATTTTATTTATTTATTTGACAGAGAGAAAGAGACAGCTAGAGAAGGAACACAAGCGGGGGGAGTGGGAGAGGGAGAAGCAGGTTCCCTGCTGAGCAGAAAGCCCAATGCGGGGCTCGATCCCAGGACCCTGGGACCATGCCTGAGCCAAAGGCAGATGCTTAATGACTGAGCCACCCAGGCACCCCCAAAATAAAAAAATCTTTTATTCTTATTTTTTAAATGCGTGATTGTTGAGCCATGACATCATGTCTATCCCTGGCCTTTATTTTAGGTTTACAGACTTGTAATATCCCAGTTACAAGGGTTGGAAAGAACTAATAAATTAGTAGGTACTAATTTTTCAGTCATTTAGCTACTGTTTCTTGGGTTTATTGTATTTGACAAGAAACAAGCTAGGGATAGAGCATTATTATTGTTTTTATCATTTCAAAGACCACTCTACACTCTACTGTCAATTTTTCCTCATTTGTACGTAAATGAGAGATTTTTTTTTTTTCAGGTCTTTTTATGGCTCCTGCTTAGTGAACTCTTCCAGTACCTTTGTTGTATTTTGAGAATTTCCTGTGGTGGCCACCTCTTTCATCCATGACATTCTCTTTATTTCTCCCTGAATAAGCTTTGATTTGCAGATCAAACTTCTCCACTAATGCATTACTTTGTCTACCTCTTGACACTGATAGATCCCCTTGATAAAAGGAAAGGATGCCATATTATGCAGGTTTAATGTGATTTTGGCTTTCTCAGGATATTCATCATGCAGCTGCATTTTATAATCTGCTTTCTTCCCCCACCCGAACACTACCAACACTAACCACAGAAAAGGACCCTGTTTTCGTTCGTGTTTTATTTAAGATGTTAAAAATTCCTCTAAAATAATTGTAACATTATAAATCAGCCTCTCTTGCAACTCCTTCTTGATTAAGGGTAACGGAATAAGTGTACCATTAGTTCTGACAATATTGACATTAAATTCTGCCCTTTGAGTATGCACAACTTCGCAAATTATAATCATATTTTCTGAATATCAATGGGAGACCAACATTATTCACTAGAAAAGAGTCAATGATTTTTTTCCCAGAAAATTCATATTAACATAATTCCCTTGGAAGCAAATTAAAATGAATTTCCCCACTGTTCGTATTTTCTTACAGTGGCCATGGGGCATGGGTTGTGAGCAGCCTTACTCACATTCATGCGCTGGGTGCCAAAGCAGATGGGGATAGAAGTCTATTCGTGAACTGTAGTGAAAATAAACATTTATGTTTGATTTTCACAAAGTTAATATTTAATATTTAGCCTTTGCTTTGCGACCACCTTAAGAAGTGAAGCCTTCCATATAATGAAGTGTATCTGTTCTATGTTAAGTAGGATGAAGTAGATTAATAATGTTATATTTAATAGAAATGTGATTTCCTTTGGGGTTTATATAAATTGCATTTGTCTCAATGATGTTTTTCCAAATTGCTTTAGGATACCATTTAATTCTTAATATGGGAAAAATATCCTCATCACTGTCCTGCTATTTGGTCACTTTATTGATGACATCATTCGACATGAGCTTGCTCTATTAGTTTGCACCAGAAAATATGACATTTTACTAGTCTGTCAATTAGATAGGTCTAGTCTGGAGATACTAGGTTTGTTCTAAATCAGTGGTTAAAAAAGCAAAAGGGAAAAAAAACTCACTTTATGATCTACTGTCAATCTCTTGTTACAGAAAGTTGGCTGCGATGGTTTATTAGGGTCCCTTGCCAGGGAAGATCACTGCGGCGTATGCAACGGCAATGGAAAATCATGCAAAATTATTAAAGGGGATTTTAATCATACTAGAGGAGCAGGTAATTATTTTTTTTTATTTTTTCAAAATTACTAATCCAAACAGTCTTCGAGAACAGAGAGATTACATTGAAGTTGACTTAGAAATCACAGTTCTGACTCCCTAATTGAAGACTTTTGTAATGGGGATTGAGTGATTTTTCGTGATGACATATGATACATGTGACATGAGCCAGAGATTCTAACAAGCCCATGTCCCATTAATGTAAATATGAAGTCATCTGTTATTCATTTAATAAAGTGGAGCAGAAAGGGAATAATCTAATTTGCATTGGCTAATGTTATCAGGTTTCTTCAGACCTAATTCTCCAATGCAAAGCATGATGTCTAACAGAGAAGAAAGATTTGTAACAGCCTAGGGCAGCTATAGTGAAGTACTAGTCTTCAGGTTTTCAGCTTTCCATTTTGTTTGTTTTTTCTTAATGTTTTTATTCAATTTGAAGGAATAAGATTTTAGAAATAGAGAGTCTGTAGCAGTGTGGTAGAGTGGAAGTGGTAGCAGGGACAGTCAGGAGATGTGGGATCACGGTCCAGATACATTAATGGTGGGAAGTCAGCCCCTCTTCTCTTGTATCCTCATCTATAAATACTGGTACCCCAGGGATGTGAGAATGAAATGGCCATGAATGATCCATGTAGTGTGAGTTTTAAAGTGATCCACAACGAAACGTGATAGTGTTTGTATTGAAATATAATGACCCAAAGGTTTGCTTTATATGTAGAAAACACCTTATCCGCCAGCTTACTGGGAGTAAGCAGACATTTACATTAGCATCTTACCTGGGCATCTTCTCAACATTCCTTAGTATTTATGATTATATTTTCATCATTATTAGTATGCTTCTATTACATACCTCAGTTTTTTCCTATCTTAAATTCTTTTCTTGTTCAAATATCAAAAAATCTGAAACTAAAGAATGTTTTAGTTTGAATACAAAGACCAATCCATTTGTGTCTGAATAATCAAGAAAACTGAGTTCATTCTGGATAAAAGAGTCCTTCAAAAAAGAAAATTAGACAGCCCTCTGAAGTGGAATATAACCTTTTGATAGCCCCAGCAGAATAAAAGATAAGTGAGCTTGAAGATCTTGAAGCCTAAAAATAACTGAGGCCCAGGGTAAATTGCAGATCAAAATCTCAACCTCCAAAGCTGTGAAAAATGTGACAGGTCCTACAAGTCAAAATCTGACAGAACTCATTTAGAAAAATCATACTTTGCTGTAATAGCCTCTCAGACTTTCAACTAAGAATTACAATTATAAGAAGCTTTCCAGGATGATTGTAGTGGAGGAGGGCTTACAGTATAGAAGTTCAGATGAAGTCTGAAAGACCAAAGAGATTTTTTAAAGATACAAGAATTTTTGAAGAATATTCTTGCATGGTTATTTAATATGCATGGAAACAGTTCACTGAAGATTACTGATCACATTCAGCACTGACATCTTTATTTAGTTGTAGTAACACTTTATTTTTCCACTAAGCATAGAAAACAGAAATACCAGTTTAAAAATGAGTGATGCTTTTCATTCTGACTGCAGTTGTGTGGGTACATTTTCCCCCAGATTTCTACTTCAAACCTCCTTTGTTTTTATTGCACTTTTATTTCTACTTTTGTTCATTTGTTCATTTGCTATTGGTAATTCGTGTTAATGGAAGCTATTATTTGGAAAATGTCTGAGATGCCTAAGATACTGGGAATATTGGAGACTAATAATGTTGCTTTTTTTCCTTCCAACTCTATGCTAGTTTCACATGACTCTCAGGAAAGAGACTAAAATTGTTAGCTTGGACCATAAGGTCCTGCGTGGTGTTGTCCTTACCTGTCTCTCCAGGATCATCTCACACCAGTGTCCCTTTCCTTTCCAGATTTCTTACAGATGCTCAAACTCACCATGCTCCCTCCAGCACCTTGAATTTAAAAATACGGTTCTGTTAGCTTTCTCTTAGCTTTGCTCGGTTCATTTCTAGACGTCACTTAGATCTCAGTTCAAATGGCACTTCTTCAGTGAACACTGAACATCCTCCACCTCCCATCACTAACAACTTGTTCAGTGACACCATATTTGTATCCATCTGGTGAGGCTCTAATCACATTTGTAAGTTTACATTTACTCGTCTTTGTTTCCCCTGTAGTCTTTAAGATCATGCGGAAAAATCTCCTGACTACTTTTGTTTAACACCATATTCCCCATGACCAGCATAGTGTATGATCCATTAATATTTACTAACATAATTAATAATGAAACATTATTTTTTAGTAGGTTTGAAAAACAAAAATCTGTGTAAGTCCTTAATTATATCATGGGCTTCATCTATTTGTGACTTAAAGAATGTTGTGTTCATTTCTCTGGAGACAATTTTATCCTTATAGTTTATGGACTTCCTAGAATTTCTTGAAGGAATTGCAGGCTTCTTTGGTCCAATTGGCCATGCACACTGTATATATTGTATGAGTAACACATGTGCAGACACATGTGGGTGTTTTCAGTCCCTGTGCTCTATTTAGAGTTTGCTAAATCATTTTTGTTGGAGCTAGAAAATAAACTTGAGGAGGATTTTTTTCTTAGTGCATTTATCATGTCTTTCATTTTAACTTGCCTAGCTGCAGGATAAGTTTTTAAAGGAATTTTTAAAGATAAATTGTATTTTTGACTGGTTGTGGAATTAGATAGTTACCAATATATACTAGGAAGAAACTGGGCATAAAATGTGTTATTCTTAGGAGAAGAGATGATGATACTGATCCTGTATAAGGAACACATGGTCTGAGGCTTTTGGTTTGTATGTTTGGCATAGCAGAAGGAGAGAAAGAGTGTTATGTATTCTATTTTATGCAACAGTGGCAGCGGGTCCTAGCTGGAAGCACATAGTGGAATCAGATCTGAGGTCAAAGCTTTGGTCAGCTAATTACTGACAAAACAGTCTTGAAAATGGTGTTTTTTCCCTCTACCTTCATTTTCTCATCTATCAAATGAGAAACGTAGTATCTACCTTGGATGCTATCATTATGATTAAATGAATAATTTATGTAAATTGCCTGTAGTAGTATCTAGCACATAGCAGTTGTTCAAAATGTGACATTTATCATTATCATTACCACGAAGATAATGACTGCTGTTGGTATCTTAAGAGGTCTGTTTCAGGATGGGATCTCTGGTTATTAAATAAGATGTTCCTGTGTACAAAGCCAACTATCCAACATGAGGATCAAATTTACGATGTGGACATCACAGACTTTATTCCAACTGCTAAATTCGGCAATAGCCACTCTCGTATTCATTGATTTAAATATATGTTAACTAACTAGAATTTAAATAAAAACTTGAAAAACAGTGCATTCTTAATTGTGCTAAATGACTTCATTATTGAAAACTATCTAGGCCCCGCAGTCATTGGCTATCTCTCTTCGAATGTCTTTGCTCAGTATTTCTCTCCCTCCCTTCCTTCTTTAAACTCAGTCTAAACCCATCTGTCCTTTAAGCCATTCCAGTTGAGTAATAGAGAATTGCTCCAGATATATCCATGAACTTGGATATATCTGGTGTCCTAATGCACAGCAAATCTCTGAGTTTCCTGCTAAACCCGAATAGGAATTGACAGTTACTCCCTCTACTTCTCTCTCTCTCTACTCTTCTTTCTTAACATCCTGAAATTTAACCTCTTCTCCAAATACTTTACTGAATTCTTTTGCTCAGAGATTAACAGTCACCTCTTTTTTTAAAAATTTTTATTGTTATGTTAATCACCATATGTTACATCATTAGTTTTTGATGTAGTGTTCCATGATTCATTGTTTGTTAACAGTCACCTCTTGATTGTGACATCCGATGGGCTCTCCTTTGTCACCTTTCTCTCTGATTCTTGTACAGCTTTGGACACAGCTGACCGGTGGCTCCCCTGGAGATAATCCAATCCATAGGATCCCACTTTACCAAAACAGCCAGATCTCCAGGTCTTCTTGTGATTATTCCTTCTCCGGATTCTTTTTTATTTTCAGTCTGGTGAAAACGATGGCTGTCCTAGGTTGAGTCCTGCACTTCTCTTCTCTCCATTTTTTCTAATTACTTTCATGGCTGATATTACTTTCTCACAAAAGTACTCCACTCGCCTGACTTTTGTCTGGAGTTCCAGATGTTCCACAGTTCTTAGCAGATATTTTTTACTAGTGTGTTACACGGTTTTATTAAGTACAGATTGCAAAGTCGAACTTATCAGATTACTACCAAAACTTGACTTCCATGTTCTTATAAACTATGGCTGCATTCTCACAGAAGTAATAAGAACGCATTGTGTTCAGTGTTTATTTCCCCACTTTCTGTTGGTTGTCAAGTTCAGATTTTTTTTTTTTCTTCACAGGGCCCCCTGGATTTTCTTCCTTAGCCTCTCATATTCCTGGGATTTTACAGGAACCTCCTGACACTGTTATCCACAACTATATCACTACGTATCCTGCATACTGTTGTCAGATAAAGCTTCTCCAAACCAGTGTCTAACTACCAAGTTCCTTGTTTAGAATGTTCACTAGCTTCAGATGGATCAATTCAGCGTCTCGGACATGCATATGTCTTTTTTTTTTTTTTTTTAAGATTTTATTTATTTGCGAGAGAGAGAATGAGAGACAGAGAGCATGAGAGGGAGGAGGGTCAGAGGGAGAAGCAGACTCCCCGCTGAGCAGGGAGCCCGACGCGGGACTCGATCCCGGGACTCCAGGATCATGACCTGAGCCGAAGGCAGTCGCCCAACCAACTGAGCCACCCAGGCGCCCCCGGGCATGCATATGTCTTTAACAGAGACATATTCTAACATCTTCTCTTTCTGACAGAATTATTTTATTGATATGTTACTAAAAATATTACTGACTCTCTTACTTCTCTTTTCATACAGCAAACTCATACTTTTTCTACACATATCTAAATCCTGTCCATTCTTCAGGGACAGTTCATCTGTTTACTTCTTCTTCTTTTTTTTTTTTTAAAGATTTTATTTATTTATTTGACAGAGAGAGACACAGCGAGAGAGGGAACACAAGCAGGGGGAGTGGGAGAGGGAGAAGCAGGCTTCCCGCCAAGCAGGGAGCCCGATGCGGGGCTCGATCCCAGGACCCTGAGATCATGACCTGAGCCGAAGGCAGACGCTTAACGGCTGAGCCACCCAATCGCCCCACATCTGTTTACTTCTTGATGAAGCTTTCCTTGACTCTCTGAAATGTTCTGTGAATTAGAGTGATTCCAGCTGATGCCAGTGTTTCTCAAACATGAGTACTGCATATAACAATTTAAAAGGAAAACAAGAAAAAATCCCATTCTGTGAGTTAAAAATAGCAGTGAATCTTTTGAGTGATGATGCGATCAAGTTAGGAGGACAGTTGAAACATTGGTTTATATTCTTAAGCAGGGAATTAACCATATCATCTTGCATATGATCTCTTTTACATAATTTTGGAAGTTTTTTTAAACTCATATTTGTAAAAGGTATTTTTGCCTTGTCTTTCCAATTTCATTATGAGCTCATTGAGTGCCCAGATCTTCTTACTGTACTTCTATGTATAAATTGGCAAGTAAGCATTTGTTTCTATTTTCATTGCTGCCTATTTTGTTCATGTATCAAAGTGATAGTGCTTGTATGGTTTGGTGTTACTAAAAATGGTTAAATTGGATAAGCAGCATTGGCTAGTGGAAATTATTATTCGAAAAGTACATGCCTCGAATTCCAGCCACTGCCACCAGGTGGGGTGTATGCTACCTTTGGGTATATACCAATAATTCTAAACAATTTCAGGAATTCGAATAATTAATCAACACATGACAATTCTGGGATTTGTTATTGTGCCTTTTAAAAACTAACTTTGAAGTTAGACTTTGATCAGATATATGTAACTATCCAGATATTAAGAAGAATATTAAACATTATTTTATACATCATATGTATTATAATTTAAAACATAACTATTCAGCCTAAGTAGATGTCTGCCTTATCACTGTTCTGCACTAAATGAAGTCTTAATTTTGACTTCTGCACACTCTCTTCTTTCTCACTTTATTTTATCTTATTTCACTTTGAGTATTACATCCCTAACCTCTGCTGAAAAACCTTTCCTAAGAAACATCTAAATGTGTCTTCCTTCTAGCTGTTTGACATCTTCCAGGGTGACGCCAGATTGCTTGGTGTGGCCTGACACTTACTTGTCTCCAGCCCCAGTTTCAAAACCCTTTGTTAATTTCCTAAGGGAGTGCTTGGTCTCTCTTGTCCTATACTCAGCTACCCAGGCACCTGATCCCGCCATCTGTATTTTCTCCAGCTACATTTCCTTCTTCCCCACACATTCTAACTTAAAGGAGTTTCATGAACAAAATCTGAAGTTATTTGCTTTGTTCCAGGATCTACTGTGTTTCTGAATGGGCTGGACCATTGTGCTTTTTTTCACCCTCATACTTCATGAGATATCAGTGAGCTTTTTTCTTTACATAACATACAATTACCTGTTTGCCCTTAATAGTGCCATAGACTCAACATCTTTCCAAGAAACTTCTCCACTTGAAATTATGACAGCTTTTATATACAACTTTTTTTCTTTGTGTAGGTATTGAAATATCATAGCAAAAACCAAAACCAAAAGGAAAAAAGGAGGGGGGCAAGTCAATTAAGAAAAGAGATCTTAAAAGAACTCGTGATTTATTTCATGTTTTATGGACTCTTACAGGTTATGTAGAAGTGCTGGTGATACCTGCTGGAGCAAGAAGAATCAAAGTTGTGGAGGAAAAGCCGGCACATAGCTATTTAGGTAACCTGACACAGAGCCGATCCAAGTACGAGCCCCCCTCCCCCTGCCCTGACAGTTCTCTGGTGACGAGGACATCAGTCTGTTTCTAGTTACATGTTTGAATTTCCCAGGAAGCACCTCTTGTCATATCAAGTAGGAATTTCTTTTCTTCTCTCCCGGGGACTTACCAGAGCAAAAGCAATCTGATTGTCTATGTTTTGGGGAGAGTATAAATTGCTTCCACATGTTAGTCCATGTTTAAAAAAAAAACACTTGTTGGAGGATTTAGGTATGTTTTATTTCATATATATGCACAGATATATATTTCATGAATGTATTTATTTCATATATACATACACATACATATACACATATTTATTGCATGTGCAAATGCGTATATATGAATGATTACTTTAGAAATAGAAAATCTTGTGGGATTCTTAAAAAAGATTCTGATATACTGAACAGACTTAATCTTTTAATGGGAAAAGATGCTATGTCTTGTTTCACTTCAGGTATTTTCACCTATGAAGAGAGTATTTTAAATTTTTAAATATTGCATCTGGAAAGAATTGTATCAGCCATTTTAATTAGGCCAGTTAGTGATTTTAAATATATGAAAGAAAATAGTTGCCAAAATACATATTGTTTATATATCAAAATTACAAACCAATTAAGTCATGTGAAATGATCATCTATAGTTATGGCATCCCCGGATAAAGGGATCTAATGTGATTAGGTCTGAAAAACAGTAAAGTTTCTCCCAGAATTTAAACATTGTATTTATATTGTCTTTAAAGAAAGCCTGCATGTCTTTTTTTTTCTTAACAGAAATAATGTTCTCATTATTCTTTCTCAAAAGAAATAATATCCCAAGGGAAACGCTTTGTACGTGGAAAATAACCCAATATTACATGATTGTTTCTACTTTGCAATATTAAAAATAGTCTACTCTTGGACTGAGTTATTTTTCTCATTAGGGTTTGCTTTCTAGGAGTAGGAAAATATGAGGAAAGGGGACAGTAAAAAGAAATCCTTTGTCATGTGACACACTCATTAGTTTTGTTATTATTAATTACCAATTTCATCTACTTTTATCTGCTAGGTTTTTAAATTCATTTTAAGTGCAAGTGAATCATCCCAGATATCCAAATTGGGATTAAAACTAATACCTGTTTTTTGGAGACACTGTACAAAACCGAGACAATTTCAGGACATTCGTTCAATAGCCAACAATTGGCTCTTACACTTGGGAATATGTTTTCTTTTTTCCAAGCTGGAAAGGAATATGGATGTCTCAAATGGAATGTTCTCATATTCTGTAAAACTCGACATTGTACTATGATTTTTAGTAACTTAACAAATGTGACTAGAAGAACCAGCCAGTTTTACAAATGGGACATCTCCATGCTCTAATTTCTTATTCCTAGGCTCTTCGACCAATCCAGTCTTGTTTCTGTCTCCCCTCTGGCAAAGGGAGTTACTATAAAGTCAGCAAATGCCCTCCATATTAACACATCCAATGGCCACCATTCATTCAATACTTTCTTCTTTTGACTTTGAAGACTTGAGGCTCCCTACTTCATTGGATGCCCCTTACTGGTCTCTTTCGATGGATTGTCCTCCTCTACATATTTTCCATATGTTCCCATACTGTGGGTCTCAAGCCTGGGCCCTGCCCCCTTCCTTGCTGTCCTGTCTCCCTAGGGAATCCCATCTAGCTCCGTTGCTTGACATGTTTATTGGATGTAAATTATCAGATATCTCGTGTACCTGAGAAATAAGAAGTCTAAGTCAAAAATTGTATTATAGTCTGTGTCACTGTATGAGTATCTTAGGAGTTCTCTATCAAGTACCACCCATCTGGTGGTTTAATGTATTCTCTCACAGTTCTAGAGGCCATAATACTTTCACTGGACCAAAAATCAAGGCATCTGCAAAGCTGTGCTCTCTCTGGAGACCCTAGGGGAGCATTCACTCCTTGCCTCCTCCAGCTTCTGGTGGCTGCCAGCATTCTTTGGCTTGTGACCACATCATTCCACTGCCTGCCTCCCTAGTGTCCTTGACGTCTCCTCTTTTTCTGTCTTCAAAGTTCTCTCTTCCTACCTCTTCTAAGGATACATGTGATTTTATTTCAGACCCACTTGGACTATCCAGAATAATCTCCCCATGTCAAGATCCTTACTCATATATGCAAAGTTATTTATTTATTTGCCATATAAGTTAGCATTCATAGGTTCCAGGGATTCAGAAATTGATTTTTATTTTTTTCCTTAATAACACTTGTTTTTTTAACTGGGGTGAAATACCTGCAACATAAAATTTACCATCTTAACTATGGTAAGTGTACATTTCAGTGGCTCTGAGTGCATCGCTTTGTTTTGCAACCACCACCGCCATCCATCTCCAGAACTGTTCTCATCTTGCAAAACTGAAACTCTGTCCCCCTTAACAGTAACTCTCCATTCCCCTCTCCTCCCATTCCCTGGTAACCACCATTATGCTTTCTATCTTCATGAATTTGACCACTTTGCATATGTGGAATCATATTCTCTATATGCGGTATCTCTTCTTTTGTTCTTTCATAAGAATAGTAACTGTTCTTTTGTGACTATCTTATATCACTTAGGATAATCTCCTCAAGATTTAATCATGCTGTTGCATGTGTCAAAATTTCCTTCCTTTTTAAGGCCAAATAGTATTTCATGATATGCATATACCACATTTTGCTCATCCGTTGGTTCATCCATGGATACTTGGGCTGCTTCTACATGTTAACTATTATGAATAATGTTGTGAATAATAATGTGGGTGTACAAATATCTCTTCAAGATCCGGCTTTACATTCTTTTGAGTATATTCCCAGAAGTGGAATTGCTGTATATTATGGTAATTCTATTTCTAATTTTTTAGGAACTGCCACACCCTTTCCCACAGTTCTGTACTATTTTCCCTTCCCACCAACAGCGTGCAAGTGTTCCAGTTTCTGTATTTTCTTACTAACTCTTTTTTTAAAAGATTTTATTTATTTGAGAGAGATAGAGAGCAAGAGAGAGAGAGCGAGAGAGAGCAAACACTAGCAGGGGGGAGGGGCAGAGGGAAAAGGAGAAGCAGACTCCCTGCTGAGCAGGGAGCCCCACTCGGGACTTGATCCCAGGACCCTGGGATCATGACCTGAGCCGAAGGCAGATGCTTAACTGACTGAACCACCCAGCGCCCCACTTCTTACCAGCTTTTGTTTTCCCTTTATTCAGGTAGTAGCCATCCTAATGGGTGTGAGGTGATTTTTCATGTGGTTTTGATTTACACTTCCCTAATGATTAGTGAGGTTGAAAACCTTTTCGTGTACTTCTTGGCCATTTGCATATCTTCTTTGAAGAGATGTCTATTCAAGTCCTTTGTCCATTTTTGAAATAGGTTGTTTGTTTGATTCATTGTTGCTGTTGATGATGATGATGAGTTTTAGGAGGTTGCTGTATGTTCTGGATATTAACCCCTTATGAGATATATGATTTACAAATATTTTCTCCCATTCTGTTAATGGTGTCTTTTGATACACAAAAGTTTTTAATTTTCATAAAGTTTGTCTGTTTTTCTTTTATCACCTGTGTGTTTCGTGCCATATCCAAGGAGTCACTGCCAAATTCAATATTGTAAAGTTTTGCCTTATGTTTGCTTCTAAGGCTTTTATGGTTTTAGGTCTTACATTTAGATCTTTGATCCATTTTGAGTTAATTTTTGTAGATAATGTTAGTCAAGTGTACAACTTCATTTTTCTGCATGTGGATACTCTGTTTTCTCAGTACCACTGGTAGAAGGACTGCCCTTTCTCTGTTGAATGATCTTGGCACCCTTGTAGAAAATCATTTGGCTCCATATGCAAAGGCTTATTTCTGGGGTCTCTATTCTCTTCCATTTGTCTATATGTCTGTTTTTATGTCAGCAGCATACTGTTTTGATTACACTAGCTTTCTAGTAAGTTTTCAGATCAGGAAGTATGAGTCTCCAGCTTTGTTCCTCTTTTTCCAGTGTGTTTTGGCTATTCAGGGTTACTTGAGATTCCATATGGATTTTAGGATAGGTTTTATTATTTCTGTAAAAAAGGCCATTGGAATTTTGGTAAGGATTGCATTGAATTTGTAGATCACTTTGATAATATTGACATCTTAACAGTTTTAAGTCTTCCAATCCATGAACCTGGGTTGTGTTTCCATTTATTTATGTCTTCTTTAATTTCTTTCAGCAATGTGTTCTGGTTTTTATTGTATAAGTCTTTCACCCCCCCCCCCCCCCCCGCCCAGTTGAGTTAATTATTTTTGATACTATTGTACATAGATTGCTTTCTTAATTTCTTTTTCAGATTGTTCATTGTTAATGTATAGAAATGCAGCTGCTTTTCTGTGTGTTAACTTTGTATCCTGCTACTTTTAAAACAGGCTCTTTTGTATGTGTGTGTAGAATCTTTAGGGTTTTCTACATAGAAGATCGTATCATCTGTGATCAGAAATAATTGTATTTCTTCCTCTCTGATTTGAATACCTTTTATACTTGTGAATTCAGTTTGCTGGTATATTGTTGAGAATTTTTGCATCAGTGTTCATAGGAGAAATGGTCTGTAATTTTGTTTTTGTGTCTGTGTGTTTTTGTCTGGCTTTGGTAGCAAAGAATGAGTTAGGCCTCATACTGTGAGTTAGGACGTCTTCCCTCCAATTCACTTCTTTGGAAGACATGAGGATTGATGTTAGTTCTTCTTTACATGTTTCGTAGAATTTGCCAATGAAGCCATAACATCCAGCACTTTTCTTTTGGGGGATATTTTTGATTACTGACTCAGTGTCCTTACTAATTATAGATATTTTTAGGATTTCTATTTCTTTGTGATTCCGTCTTTGTAAGTTTTGTGTTTCTAGGAATTTGTACATTTCATTTAGGTTATCCAATTTGTTAGCATACAAATTTTTAAAATTTTTGTTGAAGTATAGTTGACATACAATGTTATATTAGTTTCAGTTGCACAGTATAGTGATTCAACAGTTTTATACATTGCACAATGCTCACCATGACAAATGTAGTTGTCGTCTGTCACCATACAATTATTTTAGTATACTTGACTATATTCCCCATGCTCTACTTTTAATCCCCATAACTTTATTTTATAACTGGTAGTTGGTACTTCTTAATCCCCTTTACCTATTTCATCCATCCTTCCACCATCCACAGCTACCAGTTTGTTTTCTGTATCTATTAGTCTGTTTCTGTTTCTGTTTTTGTTTGCTTGTTTGTGACTCCACATATGAGTGAAGTCACATTGTCTTTCTTTGTCTGACTTATTTCACTGAGCATAATACCCTCTAGGTCCCTCTGTGTTGTCAAAAATGATAAGAGCTCGTTTTTTATGGGTGAGTAATATTCTGTTATATATATATACATATATATAACATACACACACACACACACACACACACACACCATCTCTTATTTATCCATTTATCTATTGATGGACACTTAGGTTACTTCCATATCTTGGCTATTGTAGATAATGTTGCAATAAACATAGAGGTGCAGATATCTCTTAGAATTAGTGTTTTCATTTTCTTTGGGTAAATACCCAAAGGTAGAATTACTGGATCATATGGAATTTCTATCTTTAATTTTCTGAGGAACCTCCATACTGTTTTCCAGAGTGGCTGCACCAGTTTACTCTCCCACCAACAGTGCATGAGGGTTCCTTTTTCTCTGCATCCTCGCCAAAGCTTGTTATTTCTTGTCTGTTTGATCCTAGCCATCCTGACTGGTATGAGGATTATTTATACTAACTTTCTTATAATCCTTTTTATTTCTGCAGCATCAGCTTGTAATGTCCCCACTTTCATTTCTGACTTTTTAGTTGACTCTTTTTTTTTTTTTTTTTTGCTTTCTTAGTCAATACAGCTAAAGTTACATTGTTTTTGGTGACCTTTTCAAAAAACCAACTTCTGGTTTTATTGATTTTCTCTATTATTTTTCTATTCTCTATTTCATTTATCTCTGCTCTAATCTTTATTATTTTCTTCCTTCTGGTAGCTTTGGGTTTAGTTTATTCTTTTTCTAGTTCCTTAAGTTGTAAAGTTAGGTTGTTAATTTGAGATGTTTGTTCTTTTTTTTTTTTTTTTTGAGAGAGATTGGGTGCACACATGTGGGGAGGAGGTAGGGGCAGAGGGAGAGGGAGAGAGAGAGAATCTTAAGCAAGCTCCATGCTCTGCATGGAGCCTGACTCAGGGCTCCATCTCATGACCCTGAGATCATGACCAGAGCCATAAAGAAGAGTCAGACACTTAATGAGCCACCCAGGCTTCCCAAGATCTTTCTTCTCTTTTCATGTGTTTGTTGCTCTAAATTTCCCCCATCATACTGCTTTTGCTGTGTCCTCTACATTTTGCTGTGTTGGGTTTTCATATCCATTTGTCTCAAGATATTTTCTAACTTCCTTGTAATTTCTTCTTTAATCCGTTGGCTTTTTGAGTGTGTTATTTCATTTCCACATTTGTGATTTTTCCAGTTTTCCCTGTGATTGATCTCTAATCTAACTTAGTCCCTTGATAGAGAAGGTACTTTGTAATGATATCTATCTCTTAGGACATGGCTATCTTCTCGGGGGCCATTATTTATCCCACCACAGTTACTAATTTCTATCAAGCAGTTTATACCAGTGCTAGTTCTCCTTGATGACTGTCTTTATCACTCTAATGCATCAGTGAGTCCTGTCAGTTACTCAAATGTATCACGTTCTCTCCATAACCACTGTGACCCATCACCAAGTCAGTCCCTGCTGCCCTGTCCAGCTTTATCTCCTTTAGAGCATTTATCACCATCACCATCTGAGTTTTCTTATCTGTTCACATGTGTGCTTTTATATTGTGTATCTCCATGGTTAATTCTGAAGGCAGGGATCATGTTGCATGGAGCTTCACTTGCAATAACTCAAGCAGACTCTGGCACACAGAAAGTAATAAAGACTTTTTATGAGTGAATTTTAATTAAGAAAAGATGGTTCATACTTGTATAGTAATTAGTATGGGCCACTTCATTAAATATATCTGTTAAATAAATCCTCACATCTCTATGAAGTAGGCACCACTAATTTTTTTAAAATCAGAGACTAAAGGACAAGAGAGTTTTAAGTTTCTTTCCCAAGATCATAAACCTAAAAAATTGGCCTTGAACTTCCCCCCAAACTCCCTTCTTTCCCCCCTTTTCTTAATTAATGAGATCAAGTGTATAGAGCTAACTCAGGGGAATACAGATCATGAAAAGACAGTTTTCTTCTCCCATCACTGCCTCCGGGTCAGCCAGATCCCATCTTCTTTTCCTGAGGCATATCTCTAAACATAAATCTCCAACTACTTTTTCTTATGAAAAGAACATTTAATTTAAAATGGAACCACATGTCTGTGTTAATATCTGGCCTCATTATTGTCAGTTTTCTTTGTACTTAGAATTAGGCATAAGTTATTAGGGTCTTTTACTTCATAAGGAAACAGCATGAGTGCTCCTGAACATCCTGAATACTACTCTAGAGATTGGGGTTGAAAATATGTTACCATGTTTATTCAAGAACCCACTAAGTTTTCTGCTTAACTGAGGAAATCACAATTATCCTGATGAATTTAGAGGAAGGGTGCAAGAATGAAGACAAAGTGACCACTTGCATAATCCTATCGAAGAATGGGAATGGGAAGAACCCAGTGGCTTCTAGAAACTGAAGAAGTTGAGCTCATGAAACTTTTGCAAATGGATGTGTTGATAGAAGATGAAGATTCAAGGATGACTTTTAGGTTTCTGGATTAAACAACTGGGCAAATCATAATGGCATTTACTGAGATAGCACACATGGATGGGGGTCAAATTTGGTAAAAAAAAATGATACAGTATTAAAATCCTAGATTTTAAGCCTCAAATCATAGATTTCAAACCTATTATAGAGAATACATATCATAAAACACATTTCCTAAAGGCCTTTTCAGGCATTGGAAGGAAGTTATTGAAAATCTTTTTTCTGAAATAGCATTAGGAAAATGGATTATTTCCTGGCAAACTATATATAAAACTATATATTACCTCAAAGGAGACAGTTACTTCCCTCCCAAAACCATTATTCTTTTTCATTACTCTCTGAGTTGTATTCCCATACGTAATTATAATCTGTGTTTCTGAATATCATGGCTTAATTGTTTTGTTAAAAATTAATGAGAAAGTCTAAAATGTACAGGAGTTCAGATGGACTATACATCTTTACAAAATCATTATAGCTTAGGACTTGTAAAAGTCTAAAGAAATAAAGGTCATATGGGTCCACTTACCTTGCCTGCAGTTTTGCATGCAAACCACTATGGAAAAACTTTTTGCTAAGAACAATTTAAAGTGTTGAGCAAATTATAAAAGGAAGAAAAAAAAACACATTTTAAAGTTACCTCTAAACTGAGAAGAAATTAAGGAACCCTCACAGGCCAAAAACAAAGTGAGAACAGGAAACCAGAGTATTAGGCTGACTGAAACCTCACTTGTGCTTAAACCTGGTGACTAGTTTAGATTTTGAACACCAAGGCAGACCGTGGACAGAAAACAAAGCCTGAGGCTTTATAAAGTGGAGGCTGGAACAGGAGCTGACATAAAGCAGGACCCCAAAGGTCTACAAGCTCAGTGTGAAGGAGACATAGAAATGCATTTGCACCATAAAAGGAGAACGAAAGGAAATGTGTCTGTATTAACTTTGGTACTGGGTGGAAGTAGAAAACGAACTTCCCTGAAGACTCCAAACCCAAAACAAATGCTCAATGGATTCGTAGCACTAATTTACCCAACTAGGAAGTCCAAAACTCCAAGACATTTATTTTAATAAAGTTACCAAGGTGGCTGGCATATGCAAATGCAAATCCTTTTTGAAGTAATGCACCTTCAAACCAGGCCTCAAAGGAATTTTATAAGGTTCAACAAATATAATTTTGTAGTAAAAAAAAAAAGTTCAGGAAACACAACAGGGAACAGACACAGCAAAAATAAGGGAGAGCAGAATCAGATATGTATTTGGATCATATACAGAAAATACAAAAATAGTATAGTTGTTTTAAAATATGAAAAAGGGATTTAAAAATAAGAATAAACAAAATTGACTAAAACCATATTTAAATAACCAAATACAATTTTTAAAATTAAATTTTAAAAACTCAATCAATCAATAAACTACAAGACTAGGAGAAAAACAACAGAAATATACAGCAAAAAGGAAAAAAAGAGAGCATAAAATAAGATGGTATAAATAAAACAAAACATACCAGCAATCTTAAGCATTTAAAAACTAAAATCTCTAGTTAAAAGACAAAAATTATCAGACTGGATTTTAAAAATAATTCAGGTATATGATATTCATGTAAGAGTCACAAAAACTGAAAATCAAAGAATGCAAAACTATACTAGAAAAAATACAAACCAAAAGAATTCTGATAGAGCCATAGTAATATAAGTCAGAACTCACTTTTTTTTAAAGATTTTCTTTATTCATTTTTGAGAGAGAAAATGCACACCTGCGTGAGCTGGTGGAGGGGCAGAAGGAGAAGCAGACTCCTTGCTGAGCAAGAAGCCTCATGCAGGACACGATCCTAGGACCCTGAGATTATGACCTGAGCTGAAGGCAGATGCTTAACCGACTGAGTCACCCAGGCACCCAAGTCTGAACTCACTTTTTTTTTTTTTTTAAAGATTTTATTTATTTATTTGAGACAGAGAGAATGAGAGAGAGAGCACATGAGAAGGGGGAGGGTCAGAGGGAGAAGCAGGCTCCCTGCCGAGCAGGGAGTCCGATGCGGGACTCGATCCAGGGACTCCAGGATCATGACCTGAGCCGAAGGCAGTCGCTTAACCAACTGAGCCACCCAGGCGCCCTGAACTCACTTTAAAGGAAAATGCATTGTTTGAGATAAAAAGAAGTCACTATTAGAATAATTAAAAAATAATTTAATTCATCATAAAGACATTATAGTTTTAAAATTGTATGAACCCAGGAATTTAGCTTGAAAGCTTTTAAGCAAAAATTGACAAAGAAAATTTAACAAATTAACAAATTACCGTCATAGTGAAATTATACATTAAATATGGGCGTGAACTGACTTCCAACCAACGTGTTTAGGTAACACAGATTAAGATAAAATTATTTAAACAAGTAATGCTGGAATAATTGGGTACTTATGTGAGGGGCAAAAACTGAACTTTAACTCCTACCTTGTATCATACACAAAAATTAACTCAAAATGGAATGGAGATCTACACAAAAAAGCTAAAACTCTAAAACTTCTAGCAAAAAACATAAGAGAGGGGCACCTGGGTGGCCCAGTTGGTTGAGCATATGGAACTCTTGGTTTCGGCTCAAGTCATGATCTCGGATTTTGGGATCCAGCTCCCACATGGGGCTCCAGGCTCGGTCAGGAGTCTGTTTGAGATTCTCTCTCCCTCTCACTCTGTCTGCCCCCACCACCACTCACATGCTCTCGCTCATGCACTCTCTCTCACTCTCTCTAAACAAATAAAATCTTTAAAAAAAAAATAAGAGAAAACTTTCAAGACATTGTGGCTGGCAAAGATTTCTTTACAATAGATGTGCAAAAATACCAGCCCCTTCACCCAAAAATGAATGTGTTTGATTTCATCAAAAGTGAAACTATTGCTCATTAAAGGGCACCACTAAGAAAATAAAAAGGCAAGTCATAGTGTCAGAAAAATATTTGCAAAAAAACTTATCTTTTTAAAAAAACTTGTCTCTAAAATATATAAAAATGTAATTTTCCTGAATATCTAATAGATACCAATAAATATTCTTAATTAATGTATTACTTATCAAGGAAACAATAACATAAAGGTATTTATATTTATTATCCATCTTAAAAGTTATTTTTAGTACATTTAAAGAACTCTGAGCCCCTCCTCTTCTATTTTATAATATATTTTGTTAAAACTGGCAGTAAATTTTCTTCAATGTTTGAATGTTGGTATTTTCTTTGTTGGAAGGTTTTTAAATCCCAACTTAATTTCTTTAGTGTGTGTCTGTGAATGAGTGTGTACACACTCATATGTGTGTATGTATATGACTGTCCAGGTGATTTCTTCTTTGATCAGATTTGGTAATTGGTGTCTTCAAAGAATTAAGCCGTTTCCCTTACCTTATCAAATTTATTGTCTTAAAGTGGTTTATCACATTTTCCTATTATACTACAATGTCTATAACATTATAGCAATATTCCTTCACTCATTTCCCATATGGTTAATTTGTATCTTTCTTTTTTTACTTAGTCAAACTAGACTTTTATCAGTTTTCAATCTTTTGAAATAACCAACTTTTGATGTCATTGATTGCCTTTGTTGTTATTCTACTTTCTATTTAATTTGACTTCTGCTCTTTATTTTTCTTCCTACTTACTTTAGGTTTGAATTGCTCATTTTTATACCATTTTCAGGTGGACACTCAGATAATTGATTTTAGTCCTTTCGTCTTTGTTAATATGACAATTTATCCATCTAAAAACTGCTTTAGCTGTGTATCACAATTCATGGGTATTGTAATTTTAGTTTAAAATATTTTCAGATTACCATTGTAATTTTCTACTTTGACCCATGGGTTATTTATAAATGTATTGTTTAATTTCCAAATACTTGTAGATTTTTTAAATAGATACTTTGTTATTGATTTCTACTTTCAATCTATGTGGTTAGAGGATTCACTGAGTGTGATTTCAGTTGAGACTTGTTTCATGGCCCATGGCCCATGTTGGTTAATATTACATTTATACTTTAAAAAGCTATATTCTGTAGTTGCTGACTCTTCTCTAAATATTGCTTAGCTCCATTTGGTTTACATTTTCTGTATTCCTATTGATTTTCTTCTTGTTTTATAAATTAGGGAAAGAGAACTACACTCCAACTGAAATTGTGGATTTGTCCATGTCTCCTTTCAATTATGTCAGCTTTGCTTCATGCATTTTAATGCTCTCTTACACATTTAGGAGTAATTTAAATTTAAATGGCATTTTTAAAAATTCTCTTTTTATCTCTGGAAGTATTCCTTGCCCTGAAGTCCATGCTATCTGATACTGATATAGCCAATACATCCTTTTTATGATTAGTGTCTCATGCTTAATTTTTCCCATCCTTTTAGGTTTAATCTACCTATGTTTTATTTTGAAGTGCATTCTTCTAAAGTGAATATAGTAGGGCCTTTTTTCCCCCTCTGGCCTGACAGTCTCTCTCTTTTAACCAATACCCTTAATGCATTTAAACATAATATAATTATGGATACATTGAATTATTTTCTGTTTTCCATTCCTTTTTATTCCTTTTTCCCTATGTCTGCGTCTTCTGTTGGACTGAGGGTTTTTGTTTTTGTTTTTGTTTTTAGCATTCCACTTAATATCTTGTTTGCTTATTTGCTGTATATAGCTCTTGTTTTATATCTTTAATGGTCGCTTTAGGATTTACAGTATACATTTTTAACTTATTACAGTCTCCTTTCAAATTATATGATACCACTTTGCATGTAATGTAAGTTCCTTAAAAGTGTATTTCCCTTTGCCTGTTTCCCTTCCTTTGTGCTATTATGCGTTTTATTTCTACATTTCATATAGTCACTTTATTTTCATATATGCCTCAATCACCAAAATAGATTTTAATCATTTTTGCTTTAAAGTCAATCATCCTATAAAGAACTTATTAATGAAAAAGAAATACTTATGTATTTGTACCAACATTCTTCATGCCTTCACATAGACCACCGTTTCCACCTGGAACCATGTTCTTTCAGCCTGAACAACATCCTTTAACATTTCTTGCAGAGCAAATCTGCTGGCAGCAAAATTCCCAGATTGTGTTTACTGACAGTGTATTTATTTTTCCTCCTTATCTGAAGGGTATTTTCACTAGATATAGAATTCTATATTTTGTTTGGTTTTGCTTTATTTTGTTTTGTTTTCTTCACTTTAAAGGTAATGGTTCATTGTCTTCTGGCCTCTATTAGTTCTGATGGTATATCCAGAAAATTTGTAATCTTTTTTCCCTCTATATATAAAGTACGTTTTTAGAATTTAATATTATTCTCCCTATCCTTGGATTCCAGCAGTTTGATTATGATGTACCTTGGTGAGCTTTCCTTGTGCTTTTCTTGCTTGGGTTCCATTGTATTGATTAGTACAGTAAGTTTATGGTTTTCAACTTTGGAAAAATTTGGAACATTATGTATTCAAATAATTTTTTTGCCTACCCCCTGTTCTCTGGGATTCCAGTTACACCTGTATGAGTCTACCAGCTTTTTCCCATGGGTCACTGATGCTCTGTTCATTTTTTTAAAAGGTTTTATTTATTTATTTGACAGAGAGAGAGTGAGAGAGAGTACAAGCAGGGGGAGGGAGAAGCAGGCTCCCCACTGAGCAGGGAGCCTGATGAGGGCTCAATCCCAGGACCCTGGGATCATGACCTGAGCTGAAGGCAGACGCTTAAGCAACTAAGCAACCAAGGCGCCCCACTTTTGTTTATTTTTTCAGCCTTTATTTTTCTCTCTGCATTCCACTTAGTTCTAATCTATCAGCTTCTCGTCAAGTTCACTGGGTTATTGTGCCATGTCTAATCTGCCCTTAAGCCCATTTAGTGAATTTATTGTTTCAGATATTTTATATTTCTCTTCTGAGGAATTTGATTTGGTTATTATAGTTTCCACTTTTCTCTTTAATATTATAGGTTTTTCTTTAAATTCTTGTGCATACTGAACATATATATATATAAGCTTTTGTAAAGTCTTGGTCTGCTGGTTTCATCATCTCTATTATTTCTGGGTCTAATTTTATTGACAGATTTTTTTCCCTGATTATGGGTCATGTTTTCTGAAGTTTTTCACATAGCTAGTAATTTTTTGGTTGGATGCTGGACACTGTTAATGTGAGAGTGCCGAATGGCTATTCTTTTTACTGATTGTTGAGCTTCATTTTGCTGTCCACTTAATTGAATTGCAGATCAGCTTAAGTTCTTGAAGGTTTTGTGAAGGCTTTGTTAGGGTGAATCCAGAGTAGCCTTTATTCTAAGACTAGGCCAACCTTATTTCTAATGTGCAAAATTTTTTTAGGTGCTCCACTCAAGTCTCTGTTGTATATTCAGTAGGATCTATCCACTCCAATTGAATAGAACTCATATGTCTGCCAACCCTACATGAGCTCCAGGAATTGTATCGTTTCTAGGCTCGATGTAGTTGCTCTTTTCCCAGCCTTAAGAAATCTCACCACACTTATTTGCAGCTTGGTATGTAGCCACAGGCTCAAAGGAACACCTTTGCAGATTTTTAGAGCTTGTCTGTGCAGCTCCCTCTTCTCCAGTACTCCATAAAATAGATTCCAGATGCCTCAGGCGATTTGAACTCCCTTCTCTGCATTGTCTTCTCACTGAAGCCCCCCTTATCTGTGCTCTGCTTGAGTTCTCCCCTCCCTATGGTTTGTTCTGAGAAATATCTTCAGACAGAAAGTCAAGCAGTTTTAGAGATCACGTTTGTTCTCCTTCTCTTAGGGACCTCAGTTCTCTCTTGCTGTTGTCCAGTGTCTGAAAACAGTCGTTTCATACACTGTTCAGTTTTCTCATTGCCGAAAGTACGAGAGATAGTACAATTCCACTTACTAAGGTATGGCCAGAAACAGGTTTTCTAAAAGCACATTTTTTGAGTTAATGAATTAAAAACAAAAACATAGAACAAGAAAAATTGCTTACTCAGCATACTGATTCTTCATATGCTATTAAGCTTATAAATTATGTGAGTTTTCAGGTACGTGTGTGTGTGCCATTTTGGGGGAAATGCTGAATTCCAGAAATATCAATTGAGTCTAAACATTATACTATAGCCCCAGAGGGTTTTTTAAGGCATTTTTATTAGAGATTTTCAGGAATTATTTCTTTATAATTATGTCCTGAGTGTATGTTGAAATACAGAAAAAATATGGAATTATAGTGGTCACAGTTACAAATCTAGGCCAAAAAGGTTTCTTAAAATATTTAATAGATTTTGAGAAATTCAAGGAAGTATTTTACCTTTTAGGCAAAATCACTTTTTTTTTATTATGCTATGTTAATCACCATACATTACATCATTAATTTTTGATGTAGTGTTCCATGATTCATTGTTTGCGTATAACACCCAGTGCTCCATTCAGTACGTGCCCGCTTTAATACCCATCACCAGGCTAACCCATCCCCCCACCTCCCACCCCTCTAGAACCCTCAGCTTGTTTTTCAGAGTCCATTGTCTCTCATGGTTCATCTCCCCCTCCGATTTCCCCCCCTTCATTCTTCCCCTCCTGCTATCTTCTTCTTTTTTTTTTTTTCTTAACATATATTGCATCATTTGTTTCAGAGGTACAGGTCTGTGATTCATCAGTCTTACACAATTCACAGTACTCACCATAGCACATACCCTCCCCAGTGTCTATCACCCAGCCACCCCATCCCTCCCACCCCACCCCCCACTCCAGCAACCCTCAGTTTGTTTCCTGAGATTAAGAATTCCTCATATCAGTGAGGTCATATGATACATGTGTTTCTCTGATTGACTTTAGGCAAAATCACTTTTTTAATCAGTTTAGCATTTTCTGAAGTATATCCATTTACAGATGGTAATAGCTATTTGCAAAGTGTTAAGTTTTCTGTCAACATATTACCTCTTCAAGTTTAAAATTCAAATTAAAAGTGAATACTTATATATTTTTCATAAATCTGAAAATATGTATGCTTAATATCTTATCTAAAACATTATACCTTATATGCAGTATATGGCAAAGATCTTATTTGGGAGAAATTAAGATTGATAAAGTAAAATTTCAATAATTTTATTGATATGTCACTTATAACAATGGGAATATCAGCCCCAGAAAAATCCCTCTGTGGGACCTTTAAGACCTTCCCATTTGTAGCTCCCTCAGTCCTGAATGTTCTCTCTCTACTTCTTTTTTCCCCTGGCTTATAGCCTTGGGAAATGATGTCCTTCAGACAAGTTTTTCTTCATTCTTCCTACACGAGTTCCAGCGAATTCCAGTTAGATTATAAATTCCATAAAGCTGGAGAACATATTTATAATTGTTAATTTTGGGAGGTCCCACAACTTTGAGTATATCCTACTTTGTACTTTATTGGTTAATAAGTAATTATTCAGTCATGATGAAATATTTTACATGAAAAAGTTGCTTCAGAGAAGGTATTCAAAAATGGTACTCTCAGTGACTGTTATGGAAGCCTACATTGGTGCTTTGTGAAAATCAACTTGAAATTGTTTTTCAATCTTTAAATGTTCCATTTAAAGATTGTAATGCTCTGTAATTCCAAATCTGGGCTTCTCTCCAAGGGAAATAATCAGATACACATATATTTAGTATACAGTGTATTTATCTGAGCATTATTTACAATATAAAAACTGGGAAACCAAATATTCAATAAATGGAGATTAGTTTGAATGATATTTAGGAAGATTTATTGGCTTAAGTTTTCAAAACATTTTCATAGAATTATGAAATAAAAACCTTCAATTAATCTTCATGTAGATGTCTCTTAGGATGAGAATTCAATTATATGCAAGAGCCTGGAAGTTTAAACAAATAAATCATTTGAAACAAAATAAGAAGGAATCCTTAGTTTAAAATGGTAACTATGACATTTCAGTTCCTTGTCATGAATCTTATTTAAATAGTAGCAGAGATCAGATCAAAGAAAAAAGAAAGAAAAAATTAATGTAGGTAAACAAAGTTATTCTGTAAAATCCTGTATAAATGATGGCTGTTTATAAGTAAGAATTAGCATTCATCTTCCATTCTTGTACACAGCAAATCACAAACGTGATGTTCAAGAGTCCTGAGTTCTGTTTATAAAACCAACACATATATTTGAATTGTTTTGTAATGAATATAACCTTGTCATCCTGATCTGTTTGTTAACATGCTTTTTAATGACCTTTCCTTAATCACTTTTTTGGGTGGCATGGGACACACAGGGCATGTAAAAGATGTAGTGTCAGCCCTCACATTCTTCACGGGATTACTGCATAGACAACACAGATACACAGAGTCTTTTTTTTTTTTTTAAGTTTTTAGTTCTAGGTAATCTCCACACCCAAAGTGGAGTCAAACTCACAACCCCGAGATCAGGAGTCACATGCTCTACCGACTGAGCCAGCCAGGTGTCCATGGACACACGTAGTCTTAAGATAACAATCTGTTAAAGAATAAATAATTATGGGCCAAAATACGGGTTACAGATGTCAAATGTCCAGAGGAGGTTGGAAGAGGCAAAGATAAATGTGGCTGAGTAGCTGTAGTCAGTGTGAGGAGGGAAGGCGAGCTTATGGCATGTGCTCTGACTATGTACTTCCCTAAAGAGGAGATGCCTTGTGTCTTATACCGGGGAGTTTTAACCCATTAGTTTAGAAATGAATGAACTGCTTTTAACAAAATCATGTGAAGTGGATATTGATTAATGATGCTGACTTGTTCAATTGTAATATTTTTGAACCTCTTTATAGCTCTACGAGACACTGGAAAACAGTCTATTAATAGTGACTGGAAGATCGAACACTCGGGAGCTTTCAACTTAGCAGGCACTACTGTCCATTATGTAAGACGAGGCCTCTGGGAGAAGATCTCCGCTAAAGGTCCTACTACATCACCTTTACACCTCCTGGTATGAGGGGACCAACTGATAACATTGCATAATCAACTTCCTATATCAAAGGCCATTCCCACTGTACCTTCTCTAATCTTTTTTCCAAGTTTGAATTGTCAGGTAGACGTTCAAAATTATTTAAGGGGGGGTGTTTAGGTTTTCATTTTAATGTGTTTTAAATCATGATGTCAAAACCAAAAATTATTGCGAGAAGAGCAAGATGTTTTAGGGAATTCACAGACTCAAAGTAGAAGTGAATTGTCAGGCAATAAGGAGCCTGTTTTTTCTAAAAGAGCAGCAACGGCTTAGTGAATTACTAACAGGAGTAGGTGTCTGTAAAGATAGTGTTATAATATGGCAACTCGTAGCATCCATGGAATGGGCATTTTCTGAATCTGCATAAAATGCCTTTGATAAAATGATAACTTGCGTGGGAAAAGCTTTGGTAAACGTATCTAACAATGCTTCCAATTACCCTCTTCTGTTTTTTTACTGGATGAATTGATTCCTGTTAAGAATTATGAAAGTTTGAATCTTTGGGATGACACCTTTCTTTACTATGTAGTAGATGACTGCGTCTGAGGCAGGACAGAGAATGGAGTGAAGGAAGCCGAACAGTGGGGCTCTGCATCCAAGCTGGTGGCTGGTTCACATGCTCCTTTTGACCTTGAACTTTGCAGTCAGTGGTAATGTCTCAGGAGCCTGAGGACTGACTGCATAGCTGGCATGTTCTCCATCCTAGTGGCAGAGTCTGGAATTCAGACACTTCAACACCTCCTTAAGTCCACACATAAAAACAACTCTAAAACACGATCATCTGACTGTTTATTTGGAGTGTGGTGTGCCACATTATTTAATATCGCTGCACGATTCAAGTTGAATTTGTCTTCAATTGGAGACATCTGTGTCGCTGGTCTGGTAGCCAGAGTTCAAATCACTTATCAGCCCGTTTGCTTTTCCTGCTTTAATGTGCCTACAGATCACCTGGGGTTCTTGTTAAAATGTACATTCTGATGCATTTGGTCTGGGAGGGACCTGAGATCTGCATTTCTAACCAGCTCCCAGCTGATGTCACTACTGCTGGTCCAGGGACCACATTTCAGATCACAGTTTTTTATAGAACTGCAATCGTGGGCCTGACCAACAGGAATGAAGGGAGCAAAGTGAGATAGATGCATGGGAACCTTCTGCTCCAAATCATCATAATAATGATAATACATCCCATTCACTGCGCACTGAGTCAGATACTGTTCAAAAGTACTTTGCTTATTACAGCATTCAGTCCTCACAGAAGCCCTGTGTGATATGTATCATTATTATTCCAAGGTACAGATTAAAAAAAAAAAACTAAGTATGATAAAGTTAAGTAATGTGCACAGTGTCTCCCAGTAAGTTATTTAGCTGTGAATAAACCAGGTATTAATCAATCTTTGTTGCTGCCTCTCTGATGGAAGGCTCAGCTCTAAGCTCTTTACACCAGACAACGTGGGATCCTAAGTATACACATACTTTCAATAACTGTGTTCTTCATCTCCTTCCAGATCCTTTGGATCCTATTATTTAATTTGAATTAGAAGCTCTACTCTGTGCCTTGGGCCATCTGGAGAGAGAAAAAAAATGACTAAACAAACATTCTATGACCAATATCTGGCTCTTTCCATGATTGGGTCACTTATAATAACAACATTATCAACAACAAACATATTTTTTAAGGATGGGTTTGCAGAGAAAGCCATCAGGTGACCTGCCTTAGATGAATGTAACCTACATTTTTTTTATGAAACAAGACTGGAGCTCTTTATTGAGCCTCTAATTCAAAATCTTTAAACAGTATATGAGACCTCAGTGTTGGGCGGGGGAGTCTCCTTGCTGCAGAATCCTTAATCTGACTGGTAATTACCAAGGTTTTTCCTGGAAGCATGAAGCATAATTAAAATCAGTGAACTATGTCTAAAAGAAGGCATCTATGTGACCTGGATTTATTCAGTAATCCAAGGGAAACTGCACTTCTAAGGTATTTTTCCTTAATGACTATTACAGATTGAAAGCCGGTACTGGATTTTGAAAGGCAAGACCTTTTGCTGCCATGCTTCCCTGTGTGCCCCCTCCACTGCAACACGGTCACACTTTCCTTCTTGCAAAACTCTACTGCCAAATCCGAATGGTTTAAGAAAGAGCTAATGATTTTGTAGCCAATGTCTTTATTTTAAGTGGCATTAGAGATTCAAGGACAATCTAAAGTTCTATCAATGAAAAGGTAGTTTTTTAAGGAAAAATAGACATGTTTTTATTAAGTTAAAGAAGTTGGCAAAGAGCTATAATTTATGTCCTTTTTATCAATTTAAAAACTATGTAATAGTCTGGTTATGTCCATAAACAAGATAAGTCAATCTCTGTCTCTCTCTTTTTTAACGTATTTAGCTGGAGGTCCCTTATAACTGGCGACATCAAATGAGATATTTAAGGCCAAAGTAAACACTGTGATGTACTTAGAATGAGTACCCCGGTATGTTATGTATATGTGAATTTGAAAACTATTATATTTATTGTTGATAGAGCTGGTTTACAATTCCATTATGTTAGTTCCCAAATCCATGTATTAAAATATACCTTAGCATTTCTGTTGATATATTGAGCAGAGTATTAAGATGAAGAAGCAAAGAAAATTAACCCTGTGCTCGTGTCCATTTTTTCACACTGAGCGTTAACTCTGAATTACCTGTCATTACAACTACCTTGATAGAGGCTTAATATCAAACAAAGTTCTTGAACAATTTAACATAATTTAAATTTTAGATACATTTTTATGCATGATATTGTATTACATAGATTGCTTTCATAAATCCTCAGATTCATAGAAGTGATATAATCCATGGGGTTGTTTGACATATTTTGTGCAAATGTATTTATAAAGGAACATATATTCTCATTCGTTCTTTCATTTAAAATGAGCATACTTCAGGCATTTTTTTCTTTCATTTAAAATAGATCTGATTGCCGGGAGCCTGGGTGGCTCAGTCGGTTAAGAGACTGCCTTCAGCTCAGGTCATGATCCTGGAGTCCCAGGATCCAGTTCCTCATCAGGCTCCCTCTCAGTGGGGAGTCTGCTTCTCCCTCTACCCCTCCCCCCTCTCGTGCTCACTCACTCTCTCAAATAAACAAATAAAAATTTAAAAATAAAATAAAATAAAATAAATCACATTGCCCATGATGATGCACTCCTAAGCTTGGCAGTGAGTACCAGGGGAGAGCAAAACAGACATGGTCCCCACTATGGGTTAGTCCAGTGTGTGGCCCAGAGTTCAGTCATTCTCAGATATTTCTCATGGTTTATTGCACTGTTTATATATGTGTACATAACTGTACCATTAAGTTAATATTTATTTTAAAAGTTCAGTTGAATATAAATTTCTTTTCAAACAAAATGATCTTTCCTACAAATGGAAAATTAATAATCTTGCCAAAACTGAAAGTTAACAGTAAGCAACATGGAAAGGTATTATGGTCCTCTGGTCAGTTAGACATTCTCTACCCTTATGGAGTGAAGTGATTCTCGTGGTCTTGTATCCTCTTCCTCCACTGACACAGGGACTTATTATCCATCTTCCTGTTTTATATGAATGGAAAGGCTACATTTGATAATAGATTGTGGGTTATATCTTGATGTTAGATAGGACAGATAACCCCATCCCCTCTACTAAAGTCATCATCTACATATATCATACTTTGGGAAACTGCCTGGTCCATTCATCGACTTGAAAAAAAATGACCCGATGTCTCTGACCTCATTCAGGTGGGCTGTTTGTCATGATGTCTTTAGCTCAGGGTAAGTGTGTAACTCCAAACTTTGCAGAAGTATGTCACTTTGAAGATTTCAGTAATCATGTCACAATTCTACATATAAAAGGAGTGTGCACACCATGCAATAAGCATTTTAAGGTATCAATTATCCTTAGTATTATACTTCACATTGTCTGTGCTCTCCTTTACCCTATTGCTGCCTTGATCACTTTCATATTTTATAGGTGCTGCTATTTCAGGACCAGAATTATGGCCTTCACTATGAATATACTATCCCATCAGACCCTCTTCCAGAGAATCAGAGCTCAAAAGCGCCTGAACCCCTTTTCATGTGGACGCACACAGGCTGGGAAGATTGTGATGCCACGTGTGGAGGAGGTGAGGGATTTTCCAGTATTTATCTTATCAAAACAGCAGTTGCTTTCTGATTTATCATTGATAATTAAGGCACATTTGCAAGCCCTTATCTGAAATTCGAAACTCCATAAAGGATTGGAAACTGAAAGATTTTTGTGACACGTGTAGTGTCTAAATGCCTGAACTCTTGTGTGGCAAAATCTGACGTGAACTGAAGAAAGGCCATTTACTGTTAGTCTTTGCATTGCTTTGCATAAATATTAATGCATTTGCCTACAGGAACTGCCCTAGACACCACACAAGTTGTTCTGCCATATATATGTGCTTTTCTATTTACTTTCTATGTTTACTTTTTTATTTTTATAAAATTTACAAAGTTCTAAATTCCAGAGGACATCTACCCACAAGAATTGCAGACCTGCAATAAATATAAAGGTGCTATGAAAGAGTAACATCGAGCTTGCTTCTGTGCCATCCACATACTTAGTTTGAATAGACAGAGCACCTGAAGAAAATCATTTAATTTTCCCTATTCCATTATTTTGATTCTTCAAAAGTGTCTGTCACTATGTTCTATAAATAGAGATGTATCCTGAAATTTCACTCAACAGTTTTAAATTATTTTTTCATATTAGAAGTTAGCAGGCAAAAAAAACAAATTGCTTCAGCATAAAATGTGAGATTAGCAAATCACTTAATCTTACTAATGAGACCCTTGAGGACCAGAGATTAAACAGATGGTCAGTGACTCTCAGAATCAGTGAGGCCAAGACAAGATCTCAGGGCATGAGGCTCCCAGCTTCCCTTTGTATCCCATATGTCAGCAGTGTAGATTCCATTTGTGTTCTGCATTTAATAACAAATTTTCTATAGTTCTTTAGTAATAGCTTCCTCCTAAGGCTGAAAAGAAGCATTATATTAAATTTTATAAAAATATTATATATATAAAATATATGTGTATATATAACATATGTATATATAATATAAACAAACTAGTTTATAACATATATAACATATATATGTATATTGTATTATATATAATACATATTATATATAGCATAAGTATATTATGCATATATTGTGCAATATAATATATAATATGAACAAAACAGTATATATAATATATAATATAAACAATATATAATATGACTATATATAATATAATTATATATAAGATATATACATATATCATATATTGTGCATATATTATCATAATATAATATATACATAATATAATATATATACATTATATATATGTAATATATATGTAATACATAATATAACAATATATAAATAATATATAAACTAGTATATATAATATATATAACATAAATAAACTAGTTTATGACATATATATAACATATGTATATATAATAAAAACAAACTAGTTTATATTATACACATTATATATAATATATACACATATAGATAATGTATATATACACATAATATGTATATAATATAGATAATGTATATATACAATATGTGTATATATCTATATTACATATATATTATGTGTATAATATAAACTAGCTTGTGCAAGAGAAGTGGAATATCAGTTTTGTTCTCTAGGCAAGAAACTGTTGATACACATAGCCTAAGTGTACTGTAGCAAGAGTGGGCAAAGGTGCACATTAGACTAACATGTGGGGGAGAGTGTTTGGGGGAAGAGGAAACAGAAAATATACAATATAAGTAAGTAACATAGTATCAAATTGTGGTGAATACTCTGGATAAAAATTAAGCAAGATTGAGAAATAAATATGGGTTGGGAGTTGGGAAGGGGTAGGTGCAGAATACAGTGGTCCAAAAGGTCTCAATTAGGAGATCACACTGATTTAAAAATTTGCAGTGGGGGGCGCCTGGGTGGCTCTGTCGTTAAGCGTCTGCCTTTGGCTCAGGTCATGATCCCAGGATCCTGGGATCGAGCCCCGCATCGGGCTCCCTGCTCAGCGGAGAGCCTGCTTCTCCCTCTCCCACTGTCCCTGTCCCTGCTTGTGTTCCCTCTCTCGCTGTGGCTCTGTCAAATAAATAAATAAATAAAATCTTAAAAAAATAAAAAAAAAATCTGCAGTGAGTGTGAATGGGCACCACCTATGAGGGTATCTGGTGGGAACGAGTTCCAGGCAAAGGCTCCGAGGCAGGAGTAGAGCTGGCGAGCTCAGGGAGTAGTAAAAATGCTAGGATGGCCTTCCTTTATTGAGTGATGTGAGACGCCATTGGAGAATTTGAATAAAGGAGTGATTTGTTCCGGTTTTTTGTTTTTAAAAGTTATTTCTGTATCTGAGTTGAGAGTAGATGGAATAAAAGAAAAGAGTAGAAGTAAAGAGATCAGTTAGAAAGTTACTACAGCAGTCCAAGAAAGAGATGAAAGTAGTTTGACCACAATGGTAGCAGAGGACGTAGGGGGAAGTGGTCAGGTTCTGTGTATTTTTGAAAGTAGAACTAATAGAATATGTTGAAAGACTAGATGTGGAGTGTGAGAGAAAGAAAGATGTCAAGGATTGACTGTGATGGTTTTGGCCAAGCAACTGGCAGGATGAAGTCACCATTACCTTACCTAGGAAAGCCTGTGCAACAGCCGGATTAGGAAAGAGTTTGATTTCCAACAGAAGTTTGAGATCCCTATTGGACATCTAAGTGTGATCAAGTATGATCTATAAGTGAGGTATTCAGGAGAGAAGATCAGAGTAGAGATAGAAAATATATGGATGGGACGCCTGGGTGACTCAGATGGTTAAGCATCTGCCTTCGACTCAGGTCATAATCTCAGGGTCCTGGGATCGAGCCCCATGTCAGGCTCTCTGCTCCGTGGGGAGCCTGCTTCTCTGTCTCCCTCTATTGCTCCCCCTGCTTGTACTCTCTCGCTCTCTCTGTTGAATAAATAAATAAAATCTTTAAAAAAAAAAAAGAAAATATATGGATGATATTTTCAAATGCTGAGACTAAATCAAGTCACTTAAGGAGTGAGTGACAAGAGAGAGAAGCTACTAAAGTATTGAGCCTTGGGACACTCTACCATTTAGAATTCAGAGAGAGAAGGAACCAGCAAAGCAGATTAAAATGAGTGGTCACCAACACAGGAGAAGAAGCAGGCAGAAGAGAATGCTTTCCTGTTAATCAAGTGAGGAAGTATTATAAGAAGGAGGGAATGATCAACTCTATCCAAAGCTATAAAGTAAAAAATAATGTGGACTGAAAATTGACTATTACATTTAAATATATTTATTATATTTTAAAATGTGCTTATTGCATTTAAATATATGTACTGTATTTTAAAATATATTTATTATATCTAAATATATTTATTATATTTTATTATATTTGAGACATAGAGGTCAATTATGACCTTGTCAAAAATAATTTTAATGAAGTTTTTGGCTCAAAAGACTAAATGGAGTGGGTTCAAAAGAAAATTGAGGGAATGAGATTATATAGGACACACTTAACTCCTGAGGATATAGAGTAATTACAGCAGAAGGATGTCAAGTTTAAAAAAAAATGTTATCAGTCATCCCTGCCACAGTGACATTTTCAAAGGCCATGTTTCTTCTGGGCCCCCATTATTGCCAAGTGACGTGGGATCCTCTGCCTTCCCGTCCCCTCCTGCTAATGTTCCCAAAACACACCCAAAGTCCCATTCTTTAGTGATGCCAGGGGCCATTTCACTTAGGGGATTCTGCTTCACATCCTTTATCCAAATAAAAAACAAAAACACAAATAGAAACAAACACATTTGAAATGAAAATTTATATGGTTAGACTTTTCTCTTTAATATAACTCAGACAAGAAAGACCAGCCCCCATCCAATGGTGGGCTGTGGGGGAATGGAGTGATAAAGAGGTTGAGTTCTTATTATAGCACCAAAAGGCAGTTATTAAAATCCATTTGTATTTGAAAGTCCAGACAGGAAAATGTTTGCCCAGTAAATTTTGTTTTCCTCATTTTTTTCTTGCTTCTGTAGTTGCTATCTAATTGGAGCTACGTCAGAAGTAAACAGACAGGATTTATCAATCTTCACTTTGAACAAACAAATTTGGGGGGGTTAACATTTTTTCCCAAAAATCACATTAATTACAACGTAGAATATGTTTTGCCAGTTGCCAAAACTTAAGGAATAGAGGTTGCTGTAAATTCCTTAAGGTCCAGATTCAGAATGGCTTTTAGATATTCTTAAGCATAACTTCTTAATTATTAACATGAGAAAATTTAAATGCATAGAGATTAAGTGATTTTTCAAGGCCACATGCCCAGTGGGGGTAGAGGTCAGATTAGAATCCAGGACTCCTAAATTCAAATCTTCTCTCCTCCTCAGGTCTTATACTTTCTTCAAGAGCAGCTCAGAAGGCTTAATGTCATTTCTTTTCACAAAATAGAGCATGTCCCTTAGAGATCATATAAGTTTTGTTTGGATTCAGAGAGATGTTTTATTTAATCTGTTCAATAAGAATTTAGATATGCCCCTATTTTTTTAATTTTATTTTATTATGTTGTGTTAATCACCATACATTACATTATTAGTTTTTGATGTAGTGTTCCATGATTCATTGTTTGCATATAACACCCAGTGCTCCATTCAGTACGTGCCCTCTTTAATACCCATCATGAGGCTAACCCATCCCCCCACCCGCCTCCCCTGTGAAACCCTCAGTTTGTTTCTCAGAGTCCATAGTCTCTCATGGTTCATCTCCCCCTCCGATTCCCCCCCTTCATTTTTCCCTTCCTTCTC